>NC_134829.1:51251772-51851772 GCF_004210375.1 Tachypleus tridentatus | reverse complement strand
CACATTATGATCTCTTATTGTGTCCTTTACCACAACATTTCTTTGAATTTCCTATGGAGAAAGACAAACACAGAACAAATTGCATTATCAAACTGTAGGGACATTTTATGCCAAAACACTTTCTAGTGCAGAAGGATAATTAGAGTAATTTGATAACCAATTAATCACATGGCTCATTAATCTAATGTATTAAACTAATTGATTATTCTCAGAGGAGGCTTCAACAATCAATCAGAAACATTAATCTGAAGTAACAAATTATGAGTTATCACAATATTTAACTTAACATCTCTGAATTAATTGAGAAATCATAATGAGAACAATTATTTGGACAGTTGGAATAATCTAAAACAGTAATAATTTGAACCACCAATTCTGAGCAATAATTATTTATGTGATGTCAATAATCTTTATCGTAATTTTGATAAATCAATTATTTCGTGCAACACAAATCAACATTCATAGCATAGATAATTAATTGTACTGATTAATCAGGTTAGATTGCAGCTATTTCATTGTCTTAAAGCATTTACTACAACTGGTTTATTTGTGACCTAATTAGTCACATATGTACTGACAAAATTTATTAATTAACAAAAATATAAATTCAAATGAATTATACAATATTAAAAGAAAGACTTTTTTTTGGAAGTGAATTAGCATATGCTACTATAAACCCCTATTAATATTATTCAGTCATAACAGAATATCAACACATTATCCAAATTTCTGGTTTGAATTTCACACAAAGCTACACGAGGGCCAAGTGCACTAGCCGTCCCTAATTTAGTAGTGCAAGAGAGCTAGTTATCACTACCCACTGCCAACTTTTGGGCTACTCTTTTACCAATGAATAGTAGGATTGACCATAACATTATAATGCCCCCATAGCTGAATGGGCAAGCATATTTTATGTAACTGGGATTATGAGTCAAGTGCCTTGACCACTTAGCAATGGAGGACCCATTAAAAGAATTTAAAGACATTTAAGCATGTTTTTTGTTTGTTTTTTTTCCAAGAGAGAAAAAGCTCTTTCACAACAAATAAAACATTTATATACAAATATCAACATTATTAATCAAACTCTTGAGTTCAAAGTTTCAATAAAATTGATGATCGTGAAGTTCTAATAAAATTTCAATTTCTGAATACAAATATTTGAAAATATTATCTTGCAATGTTTATGACTGACAGTTTATTACATGTAACAGAATTCTGACAAAATTACAAGATTTCATGTATAAAGCTCAAACTTTATAAAAGTACTTCTGTAGTGTTTTTTTAAGCATCAGGTTTAACAAGTATAGTGGAAAACCCAACTATCTTCTTGGTACCAGTTATGTGGTCAATAATCTTACAGAAAGAATACAGTCAATGTTTGCAAACTCTGGTGTCTACTTTAATCTCTCAATACATGTTAAGGCAATAATCAGCTACTGGAGTATGGTAACTAAACCTACAGTAACAGGTCATAGTAATTTATCTCAGATGTATTGGTTTGTTTTGAATTTTGTGCAAAGCTACTCGAGGGCTATCTGTGCAACCTCATATGTAAAGTTGTTTCAAAGCTAAACTGTCAGAAACATTTAATATGTTTAGTGTGCATAGAACATTGGTTGGAAAGATTATATTAGGTTCTGTGAATGCCAGTTTTGGATTCTTTAAGAAAGAAAGAAACTATGATAGTGCATCATACCAGAAACTAATGTTCTGTTCAAACCAAAACTAATGATCATCCATTGTGTAAGATATATTCCATTATTTCTTTAAAGATATTATCATGTACATATTTTTATCACTATATTTTTATTATAAAGATTACTTTGTTATTAGTTTAGTGTATGTATTTATAACTAGCTTAAATCTCCAATGTTGGCTCAACATTGTTGGATATTTTTATAATCACAGACAAAAATATCACGAACAAAAAGAATATTTCTACTGCAGAAATAATGCATTCTAATCTTTATAATATCTTTGGGAGGGGAAGGAACCATGCATACTCGTAGTTAAACAACTAGCATATTAACTTGCCTAAATTGTTTAGTAAGTTATCACGTTTTAGTGCTGATGCAGGTAGGCAGCTTGTTACTTTATACAATGTTTTTTTAGTGCTGATTCAGGTAGGCAGCTTGTTACTTTATACAATGTTTTTTAGTGCTGATTCAGGTAGGCAGCTTGTTACTTTATACAATGTTTTTAGTGCTGATTCAGGTAGGCAGCTTGTTACTTTATACAATGTTTTTTTAGTGCTGATTCAGGTAGGCAGCTTGTTACTTTATACAATGTTTTTTAGTGCTGATTCAGGTAGGCAGCTTGTTACTTTATACAATGTTTTTAGTGCTGATTCAGGTAGGCAGCTTGTTACTTTATACAATGTTTTTTAGTGCTGATTCAGGTAGGCAGCTTGTTACTTTATACAATGTTTTTTAGTGCTGATTCAGGTAGGCAGCTTGTTACTTTATACAATGTTTTTTAGTGCTGATTCAGGTAGGCAGCTTGTTACTTTATACAATGTTTTTTAGTGCTGATTCAGGTAGGCAGCTTGTTACTTTATACAATGTTTTTAGTGCTGATTCAGGTTGGCAGCTTGTTACTTTATACAATGTTTTTTAGTGCTGATGCAGGTAGGCAGCTTGTTACTTTATACAATGTTTTTTTAGTGCTGATTCAGGTAGGCAGCTTGTTACTTTATACAATGTTTTTAGTGCTGATTCAGGTAGGCAGCTTGTTACTTTATACAATGTTTTTTAGTGCTGATTCAGGTAGGCAGCTTGTTACTTTATACAATGTTTTTTAGTGCTGATTCAGGTAGGCAGCTTGTTACTTTATACAATGTTTTTTAGTGCTGATTCAGGTAGGCAGCTTGTTACTTTATACAATGTTTTTTTAGTGCTGATTCAGGTAGGCAGCTTGTTACTTTATACAATGTTTTTTAGTGCTGATGCAGATAGGCAGCTTGTTACTTTATACAATGTTTTTTTAGTGCTGATTCAGGTAGGCAGCTTGTTACTTTATACAATGTTTTTTTAGTGCTGATTCAGGTAGGCAGCTTGTTACTTTACACAATGTTTTTTTAGTGCTGATTCAGGTAGGCAGCTTGTTACTTTATACAATGTTTTTTTAGTACTGATTCAGGTAGGCAGCTTGTTACTTTATACAATGTTTTTAGTGCTGATTCAGGTAGGCAGCTTGTTACTTTATACAATGTTTTTTTAGTGCTGATTCAGGTAGGCAGCTTGTTACTTTATACAATATTTTTTAGTGCTGATTCAGGTAGGCAGCTTGTTACTTTATACAATGTTTTTTAGTGCTGATTCAGGTAGGCAGCTTGTTACTTTATACAATGTTTTTTAGTGTTGATTTAGGTAGGCAGCTTGTTACTTTATACAATGTTTTTAGTGCTGATTCAGGTAGGCAGCTTGTTACTTTATACAATGTTTTTTGTGCTGATTCAGGTAGGCAGCTTGTTACTTTATACAATGTTTTTAGTGCTGATTCAGGTCGGCAGCTTGTTACTTTATACAATGTTTTTTTAGTGCTGATTCAGGTAGGCAGCTTGTTACTTTATACAATGTTTTTTAGTGCTGATTCAGGTAGGCAGCTTGTTACTTTATACAATGTTTTTTAGTGCTGATTCAGGTAGGCAGCTTGTTACTTTATACAATGTTTTTTAGTGCTGATTCAGGTAGGCAGCTTGTTACTTTATACAATGTTTTTAGTGCTGATTCAGGTAGGCAGCTTGTTACTTTATACAATGTTTTTAGTGCTGATTCAGGTAGGCAGCTTGTTACTTTATACAATGTTTTTAGTGCTGATTCAGGTAGGCAGCTTGTTACTTTATACAATGTTTTTTAGTGCTGATTCAGGTTGGCAGCTTGTTACTTTATACAATGTTTTTAGTGCTGATTCAGGTAGGCAGCTTGTTACTTTATACAATGTTTTTTTAATTAGATCATTAAAAACAAGCAAAATTCACAGAATAAATGTTATTGAAAATAAACAAACTGTACATCACAACAAAGTAAAACAAGTATTATCAGAGTATATGCACAATGAAAACTTCAGTAAATTAGATGTTTGAAAGGGAACAGTTGTTTTTGTTTTCATATACATACACTGCTGGCCAAAATCTTAAGGCCAATAAACAAAGAAAAAATATGCATTTTGCTTTGTTAGACTCAACCACTTATTTGAGTAGAACTTTGAAAGATGAAAATAAGAAAAGAGAAAATAAAAAAAACGTTTTTAGTATTTAATAGGGAAAATGTGAACACTATGAAATTAGCCTAAATACCAGCTGGTCAAAAGTTTAAAAACATACTGAAATGAAGCGTTAATTGGTAAACATGTAACGAAATTTAGTCATTTGTATTCAAGTATTAGCATTGTTAACATCTCCCACTGACATCTCCTGTGTTACATTGGGTAAAACCATGGCAAAGGCTAAAAAGTTGACAGAGTTTGAACGTGGCAGAATTGTCAAGCTGCAAAAGTAAGGTTTCTCTCAACGTGCCATCGTTAGTAAGATTGGGCATAGTAAAACTTCTGTTGCAAATTTCTTAAAAGACCCTGAGGGATATGGAATGAGAATTTCAAGTGGTCGGCCCAAGAAAATTTTGCCTCCATTGAACAGGAGAATTCGACAGGTTGTCCGGCAAGACACCAGCCGATCGTCAAACCTGATTAAGGCCCTTAAGGATGGAAAGCAGCTCAAAAACAATAAAATGGCTTCTACAAGAGAAAAGCTTTAAAAACTGTGAACGTCTTCAAAGGCCACGATTCCTTCCACACCACAAAACAGCTCGATTAAACTTTGCTAAGAAGCACCAAACATGGGACATAGAAAAGTGAATGAAGGTTTTGTTCTCTGATGAGAAAATAAATTTAACCTGGATGGTCCAGATGGCTTCCAACGTTACTGGCACAATAAGGATATCCCATCAGAGACATTTTCTACATGACACAGCAGAAGAGGTTCCATCATGATCTGGGGTGCTTTCTCCTTCAAAGGAACAATGGAGCTTCAGGTTATACAGGGGCATCAAACAGCAGCTGGCTACATTGGCATGTTGGAGAGAGTATCCTCATTGACTGAAGGTCCTCACTTGTGTGGAAATGACTGGATTTTTCAGCAGGACAACGCTGCAATCCACAATGCCCGAATGACAAAGGACTTTTTCATGGCAAATAATGTGATTCTTTGGACCATCCAGTGTGTTCACCCAAACTGAACCCCGTTGAAAATGTTTGGGGGTAGATGAAAAGGAAATCTCTAGAAATGGACGTCAATTCCAAACGGTGCATGATCTTCGTGAAGCCATCTTCACCACTTGGAATAACATTGCCTTCTGCAAATGCTTATATTGACCATGCCAAAGCAAATTTTTGAAGTTATTTGCAATGACAGCTATATACCTCACAACTGAGGCCTCTTGTTGGCCATTTTCTACCCTGTTTAGGACTTCTTTTTGGTATGGTCTTAAACTTTTAACCAGGTAGTATTTAGGTTAATTTCATAGTGTTCATTGGCCAGGAGTGTATATACACAATAAAAACTAACAAATTTCTACCTGTGAATGTATATATTTTTTGCTGTAAGGACCTTTTGTGCAACACTTTTACAATCATGAGGGTGGTTCACAATAAATTTCAAATCACTTTGAGATTTAACCACCAGACCTTCTCATCTCTCTTTCAACCACAAAAAATTAGAAATTAGTTTTTTAAAAAGTTGGAAGATGTTCCTAGTTTGTTTACAAAAAACAAGGTTGAAAATTCTCTGATTTAATTAAAATAATCTACTGAATGAGCTTGTAGTTTGATCTACATACATTGTTTACTTGCACCAGAAGTTATCATCAATATAAATAACACTTCTGATTCTGTGTCAAACATATGTAGAAGTATGTTCAGGTGATTTTCAAAAACACACTAACTGATATATAAAATAAAGTGATTGGCATTTATGCATATAGAAATTCTTGCCTATCAAAAAATTATTTCATAAGAGCAAAAACGAAATACAAACTGCCACTGATAATCACTAGCAATTAACATTTCTCACAAATACAAAAACCTTCCCAATAATATTTTCTTCGCATGAGCACATCTCAATCTCTTTCAATATTACAGAGTACGAGGACTGAATGTATCTAAAAATTATACTCCATGGATATTTATGTTTAGTCCAGACATTCAAACAAATTCGTTTAATTTGCCCAAAATTTAATGAAATTAAAACATCAAAAGTAAAATTCATTTACCTTTTGTGTCCGGGCAATTTCTTTGTCTGCTACGTCACTATTAACTGCCAGCAATATTCGAAGAAAATAATCGGCACCAGAGGACCCTAATGTCAATAGCTTAAGGAGGTCATCAAAAAAGTTGGGCCATGAATGAGGAAAGTCAGCCAAAAATATCAAACACACCAACTGTGCTATTTTGTTGCGAATAAAAACTTTGTGTACTTTCCCTTCACGACTCTAGAATGAAGAACAAGATTTTAAAAATTATTACACAATATATTTTTCTTCGGGTGTGCATTTGGTGTTTCATGGCACAAAGCAACCAGGCTATCTGCACCTGTATATGGTAAAAAAAGAGTAACTAAAATATATCTACATGCAAGTACACTTTAACTGTATAGCCCAAGTTTAACCTAAAAGTACCAAGGGAATCCATACAGACCATATCAGTTTTTAACCTTATATGAAAGATGTCTGTCTTTTGGACTGGCAATGTTTCTGTGAAACTACACAAACAGTGTTTACTATAATTCTGCATTTATTTAATGGTATGTGTTTGAAGTTTGGTAAGCTTTTGGTACAGATTACAGTTCTGTTCTGGACATTAAAAAAATTCATTTAAAAAAAAAGCATTTTTATTAAAATATATCTTAACATTTATGAAACCTCCAAGTCAGTTTCCCATGTCAATTTCATGCTTAGATTAAAAATGCCTTTCACCTTGCAATTTTCATATTTCATGTGTATAATACTTCCCACATTAATACAAAGTTGGTTGGGGCAAAACTTGACACTCGACTGCCTGTTTTCTCTACTCTTATACCAACTGCACCGAACAACAAAGTGACACCAAATATTGAAAAATACAATTTTTTTTGTTATAGAACTGCTGCAAACAATTACCTTTGTTTACTTTTTCACAGACTCAGTTTGTAATCACTCCATATCTGATGGCTTATCACATTACAATATCCATTAAAAATGCAAAGGTCAATTACCAACAGCAGAAAAACTCAGTGTAAATAGAGAACTAAATTACAATGTCACAAGATGGTCTTGTGCTTTAAAAAAATATTTCAATTACTTTTTGTTAACTTTTAACAAATTTTTAGATTTTTTATAACTTTTTAAAACAAAATAAAATATATACATAGAAAACAGTAAATTTAAATTTGTTAAGTTTTTAATAGGCAGACATTTTAAGGTTTGTAATCAAAATTAAAGTTATAATTATATTTTAAAAAAATTGTAGTCTACACATAAATACATATTTTATCATTTGTAAACAGGATACCTGTTTTCATTTTTGTAAGTTCTATAAAGAGTTTGTTTTGTTTATTCATAGAAATCCTTTTCTTGAAAACACCAATAAAAAGTTGAATCAAATTGGATCATTCCAGTTATCGGGAACATTTATTTTGTCTTTTTAAAAAAAAAATACTATTTCAGAAAGAAACCTCAGGAATAACAGTAAAAAAATAGACATCACAAATCATTTTATTAAGTCAATGTGCCTGTTGCATTCAAATTAAAAGATAGACTATAACTCAGTGTGCATCATAAAAGGTACATAGCCCTAAAACAGAGGTTTCACCTTTTACACTTCAAGCTGTTCACATACATAAACAACTGCAATCCAACATTTTAATTTCATTAACATACAAACCTAAAATTAGATATTTAAGAATTTCATTTACAACAAGCTGAAAATTTCATATTTTTAAATTGATATTCATGTTGATTTCACGAAAAACAGAAAATGTGGATATTATTCAACAAGAAACTGATTAGAGCTGAATGTACGACTGATAATTAAAAGAAAGAAAACCTAAAGAGAGATTTTCAGATACTACGCTAACAACAAAAGGTAGTGTTGGTTAATCTACCAATCAATTACATTTGGCTAATTGTTTAGAACAGTGTTACTCCAGCCATCATAACTACAAGAAACAAAAACATAACAGGTGCTGTCAGCCAGACCCTTCCATCTATCCACTCAGTAGTTAAACAAACAAACACTAAGAAGTTGTCTACAGTTGCTGCCAGACAGCTGCCTGTTCTTTACTCAGTAGTTCAAAATTTATGATAATGTGAAAATAACCTTAGTAGCTTTTCAATAAAATAAAAGACAACAGGCAAGCAAGCTTGTTTCCAATATTTTAATTACTTATAGTTGGAATAACTGGAAGGAGCAGTAACTAGAAACCCTAATTTTAATTTATTTTAATTAATCAACTGCTAAAATAATCACAAACCTTAATTTTCATTAATTATTGTAATAATTGAAAACAATAAGTTTTAATTGATCTGCTCGTTTACTTGATACCAATCAATATAACTGCCGCTTACAGGCAGTCGTTTAAATTAAACAGATGTACAGATGATCCTATAATACAACATAATACTTTATAGTATACATAAGTTTTATTTTGTGGGATTTAATATCTAAGCCTGAACTAATGAAGTAGTTCACTTAGATTATTACACAACCATCAAATGTACTGAATAAATCATGCTTTGAAAATCATAAATCTAACCACTGAAATACAGATCAAAAATCACATTTTATTAAATTAAAAAATAACACTTATAAAAATTAATCCTTATTAAATACATTTCTCCAATATAATTTATATCATGTATTAATTGTACTAGATAAAACCATATTTATGAAGGTCTACAAAAATGTTTTTCCTTACCTGGTTATTTAACCAATGCTTGACGAAATCTCTAAGAAAATGTTGTTCTTTCTCTTCAGATTGAGCATACCTAAATATTTTTAACAACAGTAATATTTTTATTCAAAAATAGCTTTATTTTCAAGCCTTTTCAGAGCTAAGTAGGTTTCTCACACTTTACATAATAAAATTTTACTAACCTGGTTGGAAATTTTCTCAACATTTAAAATACTTCATTATTTAACCCACAAACCCCATCATCTTTATCCCATAAGGGGACAAAAAAAATAACCTTAAAATTAAACAAAGCTGTAACTTACATCAAACATGCACATATATACAATCTCCTAACCCTTTTGTTACAACCTTTGTTTTAAATTGACCAAATGTTGTTATCATGACCTTCTCTGGCATTAAATTAAAAACAAAATCATCACTGTCTGTGTATAAACTTAGCAAGAAGAGATTTTATAATTCTAATTTGTATATTACCTATGTTTTAAATTCCTTATTCAGAAAATAAAACATTTTTCTGTGGTAAGCTCTTGATTTCTCCACTCAGATTTTTTAAAGTTAAAATAGGCTGCTGTAGTTCCCAACAAATTAGAAATAAAAACTATACATAACTGCACGTATACAAAATTTGGACTCTTAACTTCTTTATGTGAAACAAGATATCAAGAAATTTATCAAACTAAAGAGGCTCCTCTCTCACTCTTGTTTCTAAATTAATTACCATGTTTGTATCAAACAGGAGAAGCAAATGCACATTCTAACTTTGATTTTAGAGTCTCTAAAGAAAACAACAGTATTTTAATTTAATTATGTGCAAACATGATATTATAGTTTTCTTGGAAAACCATATAAATTATTGATATTTTGGGATATTCTATTCTAGTGACCAATGTAACTTTATGAGTTCTTAAATTTGACAACCACATTGTTTTTTAACAGATTCAAAATGTGCAAGTTCTACGAATCTTGAGTTTTATGTACTATTTGTTATTCACCAATATATTTATTAACAAAGGTAACTTAAGAATAAATATTAGAAACTTTCAAGAGTAGCATAATAAAATTTCAGTAATGTAAAATGGCTGAAATTTCACAGGCTTGACTCTAAGCAGAGTGCATTTTATTTGATCTATTAGAAACAACTAATTGAATCCCACTGTGATTTATTGCTTTAGACAGGAAAATTATTGCTCAAATAGATTCAAATTACTGTAATAAAAATCATAAAATTAAAAGATAAATGTGAAAAGGCATAAATATTTCCAGTAAACGTTGCAGTTAGTGCTACAAAAAAAGATTATGTATTTCATATCTTTCAACTTTAATTTTCACTATATTGGTCATTAAGAATAATGTACTGTATATACTGTAACATACAGTTTTGCCAAATAAAAATTTTTGTATTCATTTAGAGGGTTCTGGATGTAATGCAAATGGCACATGAAAACTAAAATGAAAAAAATTTCAGATTTCAATAATAATACATGGTTCATTGAACAAAAAACCATACCACAATCTTTTTTTTTTAATGTATTATACAGTTGATGAGTTATGTTTGGTTTCAAGATGCACTTTTTCCCCTTCATCTGGGAAAAAGATGTTTAGGTCTGGGCTTAAGTCTGAAGTATGTATATATACTAAAAATAACTTAAGATAGATTAGCCAATCATTAAATTCTTTCACAGCAACTTTTGCTTCTGGTGCATTAGCATGTGCTTGTTGCAACCTTCTGCAGTGCAATATTCAAAAAGAAAATCACACAACATCATCAATGTGTTTCTACAAACTTATACACCTAACACAAAAATGAAGTAACTTAATACAGAATATTATTATAACACATGTTGTATATGTAAAAAACAGATGGTATGGATAGAGAAAGCACTAACTGGAGGAGCAAACAACGTTTCGACCTTCTTCAGTCATCATCAGTGCTTTCTCTATCCATACCAGCCGTATTTTTACATCTATGATTTTCTCTACAAGTGAGTTTTCTTGTCTTCATGGATTATTATAACACACAGTTACAATAAGATAAGTTGTATCTTTTACTGTTTATCTAAAACTATTAAAAACCTTAGTTTTTGAAAATAAAATTGTGAATTCTCCTAAACCATATTACAAACTTTTATTATTATTATTATTATTGTTATTATAAGACACTAGACCAATTTTAAGGTGTTTACTTCAGGGATACTTGGGATGAAATAAATAAGCTCACGTATTTCCAGCAAGACAAAAATTTGTAGTTATTTCTGTATTCACCATTACTATTTAAACAGTTAAAAACTGGATATAGAAATTAACACATTCATTTACTCATGTCCACAAAAACAATGTTCCTTAATACTAATAAAATGTTAAAAAACTTGAATTCCCAATTTAATAACTGTTTTTGTGGTCTTCAACTTAAAATATTTTTTATTACACATTTACAGGAAGAACTTTTGTATCACACAATGAAATGAAGCACTCAAGTTTAATTGATGGTGTAAAATCTATTTGAAATATTACTTAAATAGCTAACAGTATCATAGGCTACAACAGGTGCCCTACACAACTAACTTTATCATATAAATCACAATATGCAAGATTTTAAGCACTAGACTGTAACTGGTTCAAAAAAACCTGTAATCTAATGCTTACCTACATTACCACTCAAATAATGATGCATTATTTCAAAATGTTACCTCATTAAATTGTTTTCTTCTAATGTTTACTGTGTAAAACATTTCAAAATATTATCGTACCACTTAAACATAAATGTTTCTTTATTCTAAATATTCAATGACAGACTAATATAAAGAAGTGTCAAATAGGCACAAACTTCATAGTTCAACATGACATTTGTAAAGAATGTCCAAATGTTCATGAAATTTTGTACCCTATAAAAGAGTATTTTAAATATAATTACCTTAAATGTCTCATTTTCTTTACAAATCACTGTATAATTCATTTTAACTTAAACTTTACAATTACAGGAAACTATTAAATGACAAGTGTTAAAAAATAACCAGCAATGAATTAATTTTTCTTCCAGTAATATTAATGGTGCCTTCAACTGATGAAGTTGAAGAGAATGATGTATTTGAATAGAGTAGGTAATGTGTTTAATCACAAGACTTAGTCCTAACTAACAATGGTGGGAATAAGGCTAAGAATATTTTAATGATTATAATTTAACGAGTTAAAATTGTTTGAAAATATAACATCACAGATACATATTATCAAAAAACAAATTCTACCTGGTTTTTATATAGTGTTCCACAACCTGAATACAGAAGAATGCTACATTTTCATCACTGTCAAAAAGAGAACAGACTTAATTATAAAAACAAACTTTGCATTGTAGTTTCCTACTTATTAGGAAAAGTTCTACACAGCTTTGTTAAAGAAATAAATTACCCAATTTTCAAAACAACAGAGTTTGGTAGATAACACAGGCTATCAATATTATATGTTAATAATTTTAATACTGATTAACAATAATTATTACTATTATTATTATTATTATTATTATTATACACACAAACTTATTTGAAAATAAAAAATTATGCTTCTTTACAGCATAGTGAAATATATGCATAGCAAACATACAATATTTCTTTAATTATAAATTTGTACTTTACTTCTTATGTCTACAGTAAAGTATGTATTCTTACACACAACAGAGGACAGACATTCAGAATATTAACAACAAAACAGTCTTACAAAGTGAAGAAGTTTGTTTTAAAAACAATAATTTAAATTTTCCTTATTAAAACTGCTAAATTTTCATGTTGCTTTTATATATTCTTGGTAATTCTAATACTTTTACTCATCCGTTTTAATTTTTGTCAAGTTTCAAACTTTTGGTTAAACAGTTATAAACCACACACAAAATTCAACACAAAAGGAACCTAAGATGTACAACTTCTGCGTGTTCAACATAAATGGCAAAGCAGCAGAATTTTAGATTCTTACCTATAAAAAACTGATTCAAAAATTAAAATTTTTGGACTACTTTCCTGTCATTTTACACAATCCAATTTGGGTTAGATTAATAATTATTTAAAAGTACGTTCCTAAATAGAAAATAACATTAACCCTAAAAATTGTTTAAAAAAAAAAAAAAAAAAGGCTGAACAATAAATTGTCACAATGTTTCAGGTAAGTCTGTCCTCCAAATGATTTTCATGACCACTCCAGTTTTGCATAACGGTTTGTTTGTTTTTATCAGCTGTACTGTAGATTAATGTTATGCTTCAGTTGTTTAGTATCACACCTAAGTTTTCAAAGTGTTATCACTATTAATGCTTCATTAACCCACATATGGTATAATGCAACTACCTAATTGCTCTGTAACAAATTCATGTATCACATAATCTGCAAGTTAGAAGACACATGTACATTCCCTAAACATCACAATGAAATTCCAACCACGAGCAAGATGAGAATATAAACCACATAAAATACAAAGACAGTTCTCGCACAGAATTGGTCATTCTCACCAGCCTTTTAACACTAAGCATTTAATTAAACAATTTTATTCTCAATAAACTTGTAATCAAAATATAGTTTACAAATTGTATTTATCCATTATCTATCTTAAGTTCTTGAATTTGTAGAAAATATTTAAAAGATTTTTCAATTTTCATATTTGTTGTAACATGCAAGTACTGTCAGTTCACCCCTTTTAGGTTGTCTAACTTCATTAGCATAGTTTCTACACTAAGTAATTTAAAAACAATGTATATATAATGATACAATCAAATGTTCAGTTACAACATCTTAACTCTTCCATTTACTGAAATACCAATACATTTTCCCAACTTACGGCACAAATCTCATCCATCTATCCTGACTTTATGTCACTTTTCAAAATAAAGTGTTCTTATTTGATTGATTTTATTTTTATAACCTATATACAAAGAGATAATTTTGTATTTCAAGCTTTCAACCATCCCTTCAAATTTTGTGTTAATAGATAGTAGTCCAAAAATATGACTGGTCTCTCTCTCTTTCCCTGTGTGTGTGTGTGTGTGTGTGTGTGTGTGTGTGTGTGTGTGTGTGTCAAAATTCATATTTATAGCTCACTTAGAAAGCCAATTAAATATTTTTTTAATGTTTCATTTTACAGATGTATTATTTGTATGCAATAAATACTTAAGATATATATTAATTTTGTTTTTCCAACAAACTTATTGAGAGAAAATGTTGAACTTAGCTCAGATAAGTGTCCAAATATAGAATTCATACATTCAGTATCTTTGTCTCCAAGAATCTACAAATGTGTTCCACCTATGATATATTACTTGTCAGGAATAAATAAACTCTGCATTTTACAATAAAACCACAAAATAAAACTGCATGTACAAAATTAAACTGTTTAAACTGTGAATACATTATAAAAACACCAATATCTTACCCACCCACCAATCCACACACACACAAAAATGCATCAACAAATAAGGAAAAATAGGTGTTCCTTTTCTTTTACAAGGTTAAAGGTTTTATTTTACAGTGCATTCATGATTCAGCAACAGTTAGCATCAGGGGAAGGAAAATAAGATACAATATAAATTTTCACTGAAGAACTCTGGTGATATTCAACATTCTACAGATTATGCAAATAAAATAAGAAAACAAATATGAAAAAAGGTATTTTTATTCTTAGTATGAAACACTTCACACTCAAACTAGTCAGACTGATTACTAAATTCTCAGAAATCTTTTCAAAAAATATTTTTGTATATAACCAATTTCTAATGTTCAATAAAAGCTTATCAAATTTTATGAAAATGGACTTGGTAATTCAGTTATTATATGTATAGTTTCATGGTGACATGATGGTTACAAGGGCATTCAAAAGCGACTCCACAAACAGAAAATTAAGACCAAGTTTTGTTCTAAATGAAATGCTAGATTGTCCACTCTTAACATATAAAAAATTCATCATGTAAATTAACTGTCATTCAAGAAAAAACAGGTTCACCTCAATTTTTTCAACACAGGTTTGGTCCTTAGGACTAGCCTCTTAACTAGTTTGTGCTTTTTATATCGTTCATGCTGTAACTTTTAAATATGTTTCATGAAATCTTGCAGGTTATGAGTAAACATTATAGGGCTTTGTGCAAAATATCAAATTTCTTAAAATGAAGTTAAGATTTTTTTAAGTAATGTTTTTACACATTTTGATTTTAAAATTACTTTTGTGCATAAGAAAATTTTCAAATTTCACATGTGTAATATTTATAATGTCAAGATAATTATTAAATATATCTTAAGAAACTTATACTTTATCTGTGTATATATTTTTACTAATAAATCCCTGTACAGATTTGGTCAACTTGACTGACCTCATAACCACCATGAAAAATCAGAAAATAAATATAAATTATGCTTTTTTTTTCATTCTAGAATGACAACAAATTATAATACAGAAACACAAATGTTTAATCTAACCAGTTTAAATCTCACAACATTATATATTTATATATATTTATTATTATAATGACTTTCCACTTGTACCTGGCTATCATTACACAACGTGGCATGTGCACTCTTGTCACCATATCCATTAATATAAAACTGGCCTTTAGTCTTTATAAAATGACCTGTCTTTGCTGTGTTTTAGTTTTCAAAACTTATTTTTCTTAATACATAGAAATATAAATACAAGAAGTATAGCAAACATTTATCTCTTCTAGGTACAAACTTTGTACTAGTTTGCTGCTTCCTGTAGGTTGCTAAAGCATTTTCAAATTTCAAATATGGAGGATGTGAAACACATTTTTTTTAAAGTTTTATATTTGCATTTTGAAATAACCAAATAATAAGTTACCGTATCAATACCACAGAATTCTACTATGATTTATCAAGCTTAGTAATTTAGCTGTATTTAAGTAACAAAATACAAGATTGAGCTCACTAGAGACTTGCCAGATTGAAATCTTGTATCAAAAGAATGAAATTGATACCCTAATACTTCAAATTAGAAGATATTCTGAACTATTAACTGGTTGTTCACTTGTCACAACCAGAAGTAGGTGTACACAAGGAAGTGTTTCCAAAAAATGGAAAGACTTGGACAGGCGCACTGAGTTTGAGTCAATAAACATGGCAAAATCTCAACAAATAGAAAAGACAGGATGTTCTTATCTTATATTCTAATTTGTCAATATTGACAATTTGTGTTTCTAATTCATATAAAACTACATACTTTGTATTTGAACATCAAAAACATCTAATTTCAACCCTTGCTGCAATCAATAACAAATATAAATACACAAAATTACATACTTTTGTGTTGTTGTTTTTCTAATATTAACTCTTAAATTAAGAAATGAATGTACAATACTAAAATTTGAATTATAATATATAATTTGATACCAAATTTATAAACATAAATCCATAAAATAGTCATTCCATGAATGTTTTGAATGCAAGTCAATAAATACAATAATAGAGCCTCTGATCCATGTTGATATGGTTACAGGACAACATATGAACTATTCTATATTTGTACTTCATATTATTATAATTAGGATTTCTTTAATTTATAAACTGTCAGTTTCCTAGAAAAACATTTTAGTCCTAACACTCTGACATTCCAATTCAATACTCATCACAAAACAGACTGAATATTCCACAGATGCTTACAAATTCTGTCCAGATGTTAGAGTTCTGACA
Source organism: Tachypleus tridentatus (assembly GCF_004210375.1). Classification (NCBI taxonomy): domain Eukaryota; kingdom Metazoa; phylum Arthropoda; class Merostomata; order Xiphosura; family Limulidae; genus Tachypleus; species Tachypleus tridentatus. Next base: position 51,835,160 of record NC_134829.1, on the reverse strand, counting down.
CACAGCTGCCACCCATCTTCAGAAGATTTTAACTGTTCAAAGTATTGCAGTGCCTGATAATTAAATAAAAAGGTTATTTGCCTGAAGAAACATTTAACGATATTGACAATACAATATTACAACGTAGATGCATTGTAGATTCAGTATTACACAATGCCTCAAGTATCAAAAAGATGCAAAACAGTAAAAGTTCCAATACTAAAGTAACGTGTAGAAAACAGTAAAAACACTATAGACGTACAACTATGACAGGTTAATAACTACAATTACATTTGCCTCAGTTTTGACCAATCAAGAGACCCTCTAGCACAGAATTCTAGTAGATACAAAAGAATAGTAAAAATGTGCATACTACATCAACAAACCACACTCCCATGGCAACTGAGGTCTCAGATATAGTGAACGTGGCCATGTGCATGACTTATTTTACATTTCATGTCATTTACAGCTCTTTACTATAAACCTTCACATTAAAGAATTTACATAAAGATTAATAACATTATTGCCGTTCTTCAACTTACCGACATAATAAAATACACGTAAACTAATCGTGCAAAGTAATCTAAGAAAACCCTCAACCTACTTCTGTGAATGTTAATATCAATACACTAGTGATACACTCACCCATGAAATTCCTGGTTCAGTACAACTAAATTACGTGCATCATACTGTATCACAACCATGAAATTTACTTAAAATTTTGTTGGAATCTGAGAAGATGTACAAATGTAACAATAACTTGATTAATGTGAAACTAGTAAAACAGTGCTAGAACAGCCCGACTTTGCAAAAATATAATTGTTCATTCTTATTAATGCTTTCAAGGGTGCTCCTCAAAAACCTGGTCCCCCATAATTACAGAAGGAGACATAAATCACTTAAACTGTGAAAAATAGGAACACTGAACACAAATATGTATATGTACAAAACAGTAAAAACCACAACAGTAAAAGCTTGGACATACAACAATAAAACCTGTAGAATTAAGTGACTTATTTTATATATAAGATAAAGATATAAATTGAACAAAGTATCCCATTGTTAACCTGAAGATGACCAAAGAAGGTCAAAATGTTGTTCTCTATGTTATTTTGATAAAAGTTTTAAAACCCATACTAGCTGTCTTGAGATACATTTTTACTTTAAGTGGGTTGCTTGTCATCATGATAATATCCTATTTCATAATTTTTATATTTTTGTTATATAGTGACTTATTTTGTATGTACTGTAAGAGTATGAAAAACCCTTATAGAAAACAGTAAAAAACTAAAGAACTAAAAGAAAGGTTAAAAGTAGTGTTATAATTTTATATTTTTTCACTTCTTTACATATTAGAAATATAAAATATTCATCTTGTTCTGAGTTATTAATTTATATGAAATGGCAAGTTTAATATGATTATCTTATTAAATTAGTGCATACACATACCTTTGTTTGGGCAGATGGATCATGGTGGGAGGTGAACCCTCGGACGGCTTCAAAGTTCATCTTAGCACTTTTTCACTATGTTATTAGCACTTCAGGTTAGTAACAGATATAGCCAGTATTTATACCATTCTATAAACAAACATATTTGGTTAGCAATCATGGTAGGAACAACAAAGAATGCTAGTGTAAACAATTTTAAAAGAAAGAACAACAGTTTTTTGAAAGACAAAACTTAAAGAGACAAAATCCACAAGATAAAAGATAGTGCATACAAAATGTGCCATACATATACCTTATCTTACACTATTTATTGCTCATGGTTTACTTGACTGATTAACTTTAACTACAGATGTACATGTTAAAATTACTTTTCTAACTTCTAACAATTTTTAACACTTAACTCAAATAATCTTTTAACATTCTAATAAAAATCTATTGAAAACATTGTTTTTCATTGTAGTTGAAAATTAAACTAGTTATTCTAATTGCACCTTTCTGGTTTCTTTCCTACATGTTGATGTGGTAAGAAGACTCAAACAGACATTTTACCATAATTATATAAGAAATTAGAATAACCTTTCTGCTTTTAACAGAATAATATCTATTAGGACAAAACTGAGAACTGTTATTTTGTATCAGCTGAATATTTACAAAAAGAAGCGAATTACCATCATAATAAAATAACAAATCCCCTCTAATGCAAGTTGCAGTCCTTTATGTACTTCCAGTAAATAACTTGAACCATTTTATCAATCTAACCAGGTCATTAAATAAGACAAGCATTCTCAACTGAATTAGCAAATAGGGAGAAAAATGTTCCCAAAACTAATCAAGTTCTTTACAAATAAATAAAACAACCACAAAGAGACAATAATATTCAGTTCAGAAAAAAAAAACCCTTTGTCAATAACAACTCTTTTCTTACTACAGTGCCAATTTCCTAATCACATGATCATTTATCCAACAAAATAAGCATCCAATGCAGTAAACTTTTACAACACTTTGTAAGCATCCAATGCAGTAAACTTTTACAACACTTTGTTAAAGGTTACCAGTACACACCAACCAGGTAGGCTGGTTGCAAGTAAAAAGTATACACCCCATAACACAACCCACTTTTAAAATAAAATCTTAAGACATTAATCAAATGATGTCTGAAAACAGATTTCAACAGTTCACAAACAGTAAAAAAAATCAAATAAACAGACCCCGATCTTTCAATTCTCTTTAAAGAAAGAGTTAACAATAGCAACCTTTCAACAACACTCAAGGGTTTCTGTATGTAGATTATCAAAATACGACAATTAAAAACTTCCAAAACTGTTTATTAAGCTTTGTAAAAATTTGTACAATAAATCTGTCATGGCTGCCAGTTTGTACCCTCACAACATTGTGAAACAGCTAAATACTCCTTAATATAACTATTTCTCAACATCTTTTTCCTGCTTTGTTAAACTTCAGTTTTCTTCGTTATACTAGCAAGTCACGCATGTTAGCATAGCAAATTTGACATTTTCTATCAGATAATGATTACTGTTATTCAATAATTCAGGAAAGATCACATGGATGAATGAAAACTTCGAAATACAATTCTTTCAGATAGTTTGGTTGAACAATCCAAAACAAAGGATTTATACCATTTTTTTTTAAATTTATCAATTAACTTTTATGTCTCTCTTTCTGGAATTTCACTTTAAGAATGAGAAAGTAATATATTTATATACTTTATAGCTGCATCAAAAATTAAATGATACTGTCAAATGTAAATAATGTGATGATTGTTAAAACTGAAGTGCTCTTGAAATTATATGTTTAATATCTCTGCATTAATGAAATTAAACTCATATCTATTACAGATGTCCCAGAGCTTTATCAGTCTGAGGCTCCCTTGTGTAAGACTGAACACTGAATATAAGGGACCATAAGGGGCATATCATGTAATGATTACTGAGCAAATACCTTTCTTAGCCTTACAGCTATGGCTCTAAATGTTTTCAACATCTCTATCAATTTTAAAAGAACCCACACAACTTTTGTCAATAAATATTTACATAAATGATAAAGAAAAAACATAACACTGTAAACAACTCACCCAAATTATTGCTGTTTACATTAACTAGATATTGGATGTGAAGAAATAAATCTTACCCTGCCTTATGAAATACATTTTAAATTTCTTTCAACAAGTATTTTCTAAAATATATTTTACATTATTAATTCATAACTTTAATTAGTAATTAATTAATTATTCAGTATATACAATAAATCAGTAGAAATTTAAGATCAGATGTGCAAGTGTCTTAGCAAAAACAAAAATTATTAAGTTATCAAAAATATGAAACATTTCTGAAATACAGTGTGCTGTTATTGTTAATTAAAATTATTTTAATACATCTATTTTGTATGAGCACACATACTCAAGTGTGAAGAACAACATAATTTTTGGAGGAAAATAGAAACTGATATCTGTCATTTTGCTTTGCTTTTTTTTTTTTTTTATAATCCTAAAATATGAACTAAAATTATTTTAAGTCTTTGGGCCACACTCCCAGCATGAAGTACTTTCAGTATACCAGCCAATTATTCCTTTAAAATTGAAGTCCAAACAGATGATTAATATAAACATGTTTATTAACCTACCATGCACTTCCAACTAGTAATTCCTACCTTAAAATTATATTTTAAATATCAAATACACCAATATTGAGAGATGTAAACTGTCTTCACTGTATATTAAAAAAAAAAAAAAGGTACTGCTACTATGTTAGCAAACAGAGTTTAAACAACTGTTTAGTTTGTAGTAAACTCCACAGAACTTTTTGATTAGGAGATCTGAACACTGCAATATATTCAAGATGAACAGTGATGTGCACAGGGGAATGGATGGGCAGGCTTAACCCTCTACTTATGTTGCAAATGCCTTCTCTTTTCTCAATCACAGAAAGCAATGAACTACTACTGAAATATATATCCAACTTCACATCTTTCCTGCTATGGGTTATTAGAGGTTATAAATATCACTTTTAAAATGAATAATACTGAATGAATTTTGCATCTTGCATTAAAAAGTAATATGCTACTGAGTGTTGATACTCATGAATCCACTGTTTAGTTTTGGATTTAAAAGTATTCAAAAGAGAAACTGTTTCTCACCATCTTCCTAACCCACTCCTCCAAGTGCTAGGTATTTTTTGTTTTGTTTTTTGTCAGTGAACATCTATTCAATTTAGATCTTCTGCAAATTACTGAAGACAAAAACTACCCATGTCCTCTACCTGTTATCTCACCTTCCCTTTTCCCTTTTGTTTATTTTATGGTAATATTGATTATCTGTAGTTTACTATTTAACACTGGATTTTATAACTGTACCTAGCTATTATACTTAACATATTGCAAGCACAATATACCGATGTGTAACATCACTTTCTTAATAAGTTTATGGAGAAAGTTGCAAATAATATAAAAATATCTTGCAAGTTGTATTATTTTAAGTACTACTAACTCGTTTTAAGTGTTATCCAAGGAACTGCACAGAATAATGTTTGTGGAGTTCACATTCCCCCCAAGATCTGAAGTAAATTCTAAGAAAGCATACCTTAGATGTAAAACTTATCCTAGTAGTAATACTGTAAAAGTCTCAAGTCAAGTTACTGTTAATGTTGCACACTATAAATAATAAAGTATAATACAGTGTTAAGTTCACGCTAAAGCATTAGGCTACGTGAGAATTTAAGTTTAATTATAGTCGAACACAACATTTTATAACATAATTCAAACGCAGGCGTTTTTAACGCTCGAGACTCCTTAGCGTACCTTTATTAGGGGGAACATCCGTACTGATCAGTTATAGGTAGAGAAATTCGTGTGTTTTTTGGCATTACTTTAGGGGTCATCAATATGATGGGTCTGTAGTTGTGTTGCCCAAATTGCATCAACGTTAAATACGCCACTGACTTCAACCGACAAATCATTAAAATAACCCAACAAATGAACATTTTATAATTTATAATACAACTACAAGCTGTGCCAAATGCAACAAATTATTTTGCTTGGATTGTAAAATAATAAAATTAAAAAGAAAAAAAATATTGTGCTCACACTCACACTGCGTTAGTATCACAGTTTCACCTACAATCACTTCGATCGTACCTATAAATTATAATCTGTACTGATACACAAGACGTATCTGATGCAATAGTTATTTAGCTATACTAATAGCTGTTGTAATGCCAATATAGAGCTGATCAAATACACTTTCAATATTTGCACGGTTTACTGAATATCATACACAACAAGGTGATTTTATCTGATAAATATAATGTCCACGTTTATAATAACAAAGTAACGTGGTGTGCCGTTTTTGTTCTTATATTCTCGAACCAAAGAACAGTTTACAGGAATTTGAAGAGCATGACTAAAAAAAAAAACAAAGAAATGCTTTTACAGCTATTTCATTCTCTTATTTAGATCAATTGTTTTTTGGACATATGAATTCGACAAAAAAATAGCTCCACTTACAAATTATAAACATCCTTTATGAATTTAATTTTAAAGTGAATTGTTTATGAGTGCTAAAAATAACAACAGGCAAAATAACATGACCGTCACCGTCACCTGTTGTACGCATAAAGGTAACAATGATGAACAGTTTACTTCTAAACACTTTTTTTAAACCAACGTATTTCCACAGCGTAGGCGGTTATGGAGACCAGTTCTTTACAGGAGCTTAAACGAAAGTAACTAAAGATTTCCTGAGAATTGAAGGTGTATTTGAATTTTCACTTGTCCCATAGGTGGATGTGAAAGGAGAGCTTTGAAGAATGAAATGTTCCCTTGCTGTCTTTAAATTATGTTATTCACATGAATGGACTTTTAACAAGAATTCCGCTTCTTCCAGAATGAATATGTGTGCCAATGTAAAGAAAGCGAGAGTGCTATCCGCTCTAGCTCTTTTGGTATTCTAGTTTGATTGGTCCGCTCTAAAATGAAAAATTCGTGCAGGATATTTCCAGAGTAGATCTGAATTTACCTAAACAGCTGAGATTTAAGCTAAGAGAATAAACAGACTAAACACGGGATGTAAATGAACACAGATCTTTAATTCTATCTAAAACCATGAAAAAACATCGTGTGTACTTGAAGAGACATTATACAATTGTTTTTATATTGAACCTGTGAATCAACCAAAAAACCTTTGTCCCTTGAGATGTTAATAACCAAGTAGAATTTTATAAAACCTACATTACTTGCAAAAACGAATCACCCCAGCTTTACTCATAAAACATAAGTGTGACAATACGACTATTTCTTTTTGTACAACATACAGAGGATGTAACCTTCTAGATATGACCTACTCAGACAATGAAGACTATCGCTTTTGATTATGTGCGGATTAGAACCAGGGGCGTAGCCAGAAATGGCCATTTGGGGGGGGGGTAGTTTGAGCGGTTGATGCAAGCGCCGCAGGCGCGAAGCCATGCTAGGGGATCCGGGAGCATGTCCTCCCCCGGAAAATTGTTAATAAAAACATAAAAGAAAAGCCTGAATTATACATTCTGAGACCACCTTTTTGGCAAATTTCAGAATGTCACACTGAGGTGTGTGTCTTATTTTTTCAATCATAAATAAATATATAGGCCTATATATATAATATATAACTTAAAGTTATCAGGCCCAACAAAGTAAGCCTACAGTCCTGCCATCAACATATAAAATATATAGTCACTCAGGAGAGTGCAAAATATATGTATAGTGTCCATAATCTGTATTCAAATATCACGGACAGTGAATGTTCAGATTCCCTGGATTTCAAGAATTAACTTCACAAATAAACAGTGGGTGGCACAGTGGCAGGCTGGCAGCACCATGGCATTAACCTAGTACCATTGGCGCCATCTATAGTGAATGATTCACTATAGGCTTGACAAACAGAAGTTGCGATAAACAATCATTCACTATGTCAAGCCTGAAAAAGTAACTAGCCCTGTATGGGTTCTTTAAACCCATTCATGAGGCTGAACCTGATCAATCTGCTGCAGCCAATCAGGTTGAATCAGAATTATCAACTGAATTGTCAGAGTCATCACCATGGCCTTCTACCAGTGCTGCCACTACCACCTCAGGTCCAGTCTGAGACATTGGAAATTTCATTTCTGATGATGTCAGCATTGGTAAACAGGTAAGTCGACTCCTCATTATGTTAATTTTGCATTAAAAATCATACAAACACTCCGCATCGTTGGCTTTCACAATACACCCAAACGAAAGCACGTTTTTGCTCTTTTGGTGGAGAAAAAGCACTTGAATCTAGAAAAAAATTTGAAAGGTATCTGCCCCACCCAGTGGGTTGAGAGGCATGACTCAGTCATTGTCTTTCTAGAATTAATCCATGCAGTTGCATATGCTCTTGAGACCATATCAGGTTGGCAAGACAGAGATATTCTGCCACGCAAACCAATCAATTGTTGTGTTCTATAACACAGCCAGAATTCATCATCACTCTACTTACCATTGTTAAATTGTTTTCCTTTAGTTTACCTCTGTGCATCTTACTGCAGCAACAGAACATTGATTTAGGTGCTGCGATGCATCATGCAGAAATAGTGGAAGATTTAATCCGTTCACTCAGAAATAATACTGTGAATAAATTTAACAACATTTTCTGTGAGGCTCAAACTCTGTGTAGTGAGCTTCAAATTGACATCATAATGCCAAGGCAGGCTAAAAGACAGATGTACCGTGCTTACTCACAAACCACTAGCCCTGAAGAGTACTTTCGAATTGTTGTATTTGTAACATTTGTTGATCACTTTCTATCACAAATATGTGACCATCTGTCCAGTCACAAAACTCTCCTTACAAACTTCATGTGTCTACTACCGTCAGGATCTACTAAAGAACGGTCAAAACCTACAGCATAACAATGTGGTCAAATTAAAGAGTTGGTCAATATATACAAGGCTGACATTGACAGCACTTCACTAGCTGCAGTAGGTAAACTTAAGGTGTGGTACAAATCACTTGCGAACAACAGACCAAAAATGTCATAGATGCATATGTAATGTGCAATGCAGAAATGTTCCCAGTCATTTCTAGACTGTTGAAAGTATTTGCCACATTGTCTGAGTTAACAAGCTCAGTGGAGCGTTCGTTTTCAACTCTCAGAAGACTCAAAACGTATTTGAGAAATACCACCACTGAAGATCGACTGAACGGCCTGGCCTCATTATATATTCACCGTGATATTAACGTTGAACAAAACTGTACTGTAGATGTCCTGGCAAGAACGAACAGGCGTTTGAGCCTTTCATAGATATTCGATTGTATTTCTCTAGTTCTGACAAAACTCGCTGTATTAAAAGAGTGTTCAGTCATAAATTTGCATTTGACCATTTGTTGTGTGTGTGAAATTATCTGCCATGCAATCACGGATCTTTATGAAACTTCACAGGTGGCAACTGAACTTGTCTAAAAAGTTTGGGTCCATGGGGGTGTTTTAACCCCCCCCCTTGGCTACGTCCCTGATTAGAACCTATCTGTTAGAGAATCACTATGAAACAATAGCAACTAGAATGAAACAACTCAACAGTTTTTGGACTCCATATTTACGCAGAAACTGTGGAGAAACAAACTAAAAGAAATTAACAATTTCGAGATTATTATAATGGGGTAATGACACGGCTGACTAGCCATCTATCTATCTATGTATGTGACTGAAATAATGAACACAACAATGACATCTGTTGTGCTGCAATTCAATATTTCAATGCTAGAAGTGGTGTTTGAGGCTTGTGAAATATTTAATTATCTATTAAATGGCACTACAAACAAAAATTCATAAAAAAAGATAGTTCGTAATATTCGAACTACAAAAAATACAAGATCAGCATTGAGCGAGTTTCCAATAAAAATCAGAAGTTTAGAAAGAGTAGATTTAAACGAAAATATAAAAGGAGTGAGCGATGAAATGTACAGCACACGCATGTGTAATAAATAACATCGTTAAGAGAAACTATTATAAATACAGTATCTTCAAAATAATAATAAATAAAAGCACTGAAAATCAGCAATTGATTACATTAATGACAAGAAGGATAAGTTGATGTTTTTATTTGGCGTTGGTTGATCATTAAATGTGGAGAGACTTTCTTCAATAAATAGTTTGTGACCAGTGGTTTCGGAGTCGAGAATTTTAATGTTTTCTAGCAGTATGTAGTTATTACTATTCTCACTATGCAATCGGATACAAGACTCAAGTGGATCACTTGTCGTACATCCACTTCTTGTTGAAGTTCTCAACGCAAAATCCCCTGCTGGTACAGCGGTAAGTCTACGGATTTACAACGCTAAAATCAGGGGTTTGATTCCTCTCAGTGGACTCAGTAGATAGCCAAATATGGCTTTGCTATAAAAAAATACACTCAACGTAAAGTTTTACCAATATATATGTATGTATTGGATCTATTTTATTTGTTTAAAATGTTTTTGTGATAGAGTGTAAGAAATTATGGAGACAGCCATTACGTTGTACGTTTTTTGTTGTTTTCCTAATTTCTGAGTGAAGAAAAATATTATACACTGTTTAGAAAACTTAGAACAAGGTTACGTTTGAAAGCGTCTGGTATGAAACCGTTGAAACGCCTACAAACTTACTAAATATCCTGTACTTGCATTAGGCCCACTAACTAAAAAAGAATTTACTGTTAAAGATTTTTTTCCCTATGTTCAAAAGATATCTAAATTTCCTAATGCAGACTAATTAATCGTGTCCATCTTTGATATTCAGGCTCAGCATTCCACTGATGAAACAGTTAAAAAAATTAGTGAACTGTTATTCCCCACTAAAAATATTCTGCACTCTAACTTTTAAACAACAAAAAAATCAAACAACTTCTTAGATTGTCCCACAAAGACAGTTTGAATGATCACCTTTATGACCACATAGACGGAGTGGCAATGACATCACCTCCAGGTCTGACCCTTGCAAATATTTCTCTCTATTACTACGAACGTCAATGGCCAGATAATTGACCCCATTACAAAAAAAAAAAAAAAACAGTATTATATAAAACACACTTTGATAACATTTTGCTACTCTTTCACAATACTGATGACGCTAAGAAGTATTTATCATATCTCAACTCACAACATCCATGTATAAACGTTCCAAGTAAGATAAAAAAAAACAACATTTTTTGACGTTCAAATAAACAAAAGTTTCTTTGCCACATCTATTCACCACAAGAAAATAACTGGTTAAATACTCCTCTCGACTGCTTCGTAACAGACTACTTTAAATATAACCTGGCACCGCTAGAAACTGAATTTCGATAACCGTGGTGGACAGAGCACAGATAACCTATTGTGTAACTTTGTGTTTGATTCTTAACAAAACCTTCTAAGTCTGCTAAACAGAGCGTATAAGATCTTTACGACCACTTCTGTCTTTAATAAGAAACTTCAAAACTTTACAACATATTACAAAGTAATGGTTATCCCCATTGACAAATAAAACAGATCTTACTAAACAGTCACACACTGTCTCAAAATATCCACTGGTTCTTATCACTTCTTCTATTGGTAAACATAGTTTTAAACTTCAATATCAAATTCAAAAATAATAATTGAAACATATAACCTCCAAATCAAACTACGTTATATATTTACTTCAGCATTTAGGATAAAAGAAAAATTTAAAACCAAAGACGTTCTACCTTCTCTTATGTGCTCGTGGGTTGAATATAAATACACTCGTGGTAGTTGTAAAGCTACGTATGTTGGTAAAACTACAGGTCACCTACATTATATACACAGACACACATGGTAATTTCAGCAAGAAGCAGATGTAAGCTAAGTAATCCACCTGAGTCTTGTATCCTATTACACAATAAAAATAACCACCACCCTGTACCAAGGCCAGATTAAGGGCAACTGATGCCCGAAGCACGGCCCAACAATGGTACCTCGCGAGGTACCTCCATTGCTTAACTGACAAGACATTAAGACTCAATAAGTAGTGAGTGTAAAATAAAAGTTTGAAAACTTATAACCCTTCTTCAGTTTTCTTCCAGGCCAGACCCCACAACGAGATTAAATAAAAACCTTATTTATTTATCAGATTGGGCATGGATCAAAATCAAACAATGACTGAGGTCTTTTATTTAAAAATGATGAGGAAAATCACTTTTTGGATTAATGATAAGTAAAAAGAATTATTTTTACTGTATATTTGTTTTCACTCTGAGTTAACAATTCTCACTTTAAACGTAAAACTCTGTAAGCAAATTTTTTACTTATACCTTAATATTTATTTAAATTGTGAACAGTTTTCTTTTAGATTTTTGAATTGCAAAGTCTTTGATAAAGTTCTGAAAACTAATTTGGCGAAACAAATCTGTTTCTATACTTAGCAAAAACAAGGAAGGCATTCAGCCTGTCTTGTCGCATAGTTGTTCTGTTAGGACTTTTAATATGCTTGAGGTGAGGAAATGAACGTTCATCTGTGCAATCTGTGACAATTAATGTTAAAAATATACGTAATGCAATGTCGACGTTTGGAAATGCACGCTCAAATTTGCATTCTGAAATTATTTTATGAAGTTCAGCATGACTGAATCTGGTTTTTCAGCTTCTGTTGCATTGAAACTGCTGAAGCTTAACAGGGAGATTAGTGTCCAAGTCCTCTGGGTAAACATCAATTAGCTTTTGGGAACATTGAGAGTAACTTTCAGTTTCAGATGAGGTGACGTCATTTGTCACATCACTTACGAGAGAAAACCTGTTTGCTGTTTCTTTCTACACCTCTCCTCTTCTTCTCATCTGGGTTCTAGTTTGTCAACAATTGTGTAGAAGGTGGTGATACGAAATTTATCTCTGACATTCAGATGTACTTCTTGCGCATCTCCGTTATTGAGTACCTTCTTTCTGACACGTCTGCAAGTTTGAGCTGCATTGTAATCAACATCTGGTAGTATTTCCTTAGCAACTGCTTCAAATCTTTTATAATCATCTCTAATGACCTGTACGGATCTGCTCATGTTTTTAAGTTCACATCCTCATTTTGCAGAACTTGCTTTATGAAACTTTTGCAAAATCTCATTCCACATGATCAACATAAAAACAAAGTATAGTTCTTGCATCTTATTTGTAATATTGTCTGCTTCTCTTCCAGTGTCTCCCTTCTGTGACTGGTCTTCAACTAAACATTCTAAAGCTTCCAAAATCTTAAAGAAATACTTCAAAATTGCTGTTGTTGCCATAGCATGTGCCTCCCATCTGGTGTCAAAGATGGATTTTAACACACTTTCATTTCTAAGACAAGCTTTAAGAATTTTCCACCAGCTGGTTGAGGCTGAAAAAAATGTATAGAATAAATGTACTGAAGATAAAAAAATAACTGTCACTTGACAGCAGTCAACAGCACTTTGGCCTACCAGATTTAGTGAATGGGCTACACAGGACACATATATGGAAAACTTATTTTCTTCTAAAATCTTTTGCTGCATCCCCTTATAACGCCCACACATGTCAGCAGCATTGTCGTAAGACTGACCCCTACATTTTGAAAAATTAAGTTTGAACCTTCACGTAAGTACTGTAATACTTGGTTTGCCATTTCCTTATCAGTATGGCTTTTCAGTTCCAAAAAGGTTAAAAAGCATTCAATAGGCTGCCCATCTTTTCAGTATCGAAGTACAACACTTAACTAACCTATATGTAACAGATCACTGGTGTCGAGTCAATTGACAAACTAAAATAACCAGAATAATTTACCTCATCAACAATGAACGCGCGGATCTTCTGAACCATTGGCTCAATGAGTGATTTACGACAAGCAAGAAGGATTTCCTTTTCAAGAATTTCCATATTTCAAAATGTGCCCTGCTAAAAACGGATCAATTTACAAACTCAACTAGCCCTAAAAAATTCCCATACTGCAGTGAACCAAATGTTTCATCTATTCCTCGAAAAGCCAGGCCACGTTCAGCTAACGTACGAATAACAGCTATTACACACTCTATGATATATTCCTAGTAATTACACTTTTCTTTAGTTTGTTTTTCTTACTCTCGTCGCAAGCCTAAACCTTGTCTGCAAGTTAAGTATGTTAACATAGTCTGGGTGAGTTGTGCTTTATTCATGATGATCAATTACAATAGTATTTCATCAGTCACTGAACCCTTCTCTTTAAACAAAACACGAGGAAAACTTGGACAAAAAGTTCATAAACAAAGTAGTAAACTGACCCTGTTGATGGTGAATACAATGACCACTCTCGCTTGTATTGCTCACTATTGGCTTTTTACCCCAAAGAAAAGTTTTTGCGAGCAGCATCTCGTTGGTTTGCCACTATTGAAAGTCCGGAAAGATTTTCCAAACGACCCGTTGTGATGTTGACAGTCAGTGGGGCTACAATCAATCCAATAAGCCAGATCATCAGAAGAAAAATCGAGCCACAACCCTGGATCTTTTACTTTAGTTTCTTCATCTTTTGCAGACTGAAGCATTTTACCATAGTCCAGTAGATTTTCATTTTCAGCAATTATTTCAACTTCAGACTGTCTGTAGAGCAACTTATATCAACATTAACACTAGAGATATCAGGAGAATTTACAGGCAAAGTGAGATCAGTTATGAGACTTGTTCCAGTTAAGCCAGCCTGTGACACTTCAACTCATCATGATGTTCTCACCTCGAAATGGACAAAGTGATACTTGGTTCAACTTCAAATTTGTCAGAGCCATATGCAGTACAAGTGACTTCTGATGGCTGAGATGGATTTTGATTTGGAAGATCACGTTGTTTAAATTGAGTGAAAAAATTAGTCAGCTTTCCAGTCTTGGCCACTAAATTCAAAGTCTTTTTTGGTTCTTTTTTGCCAGCTTTCTCTTTTGTGCACCAGTTAATTGAACACATTTCACCTTGCAGTCTGGAAAATACATAAACAAAAATATAAAAACAAAATAATATGGTTCATATATAGTTATAATGATTATAAAAACACTGAGATTCGTAAAAAAAAAGTTGGTAAAACAGTCAAACATACTAAACTTTAGGTCTACATTTAGATAAAAATTGTCAGAAAATTATCTTAGGACCTAAGTTCATGATCACATAAACATGAATTCATAAATACCTTTATTGATTTGCTGCATTCTGATTGGTTGAAAACCATTCGAGACCAGTCTCGAATCAATTCGTGGCTGGTTTCAATCCATTTTAGAAGAATTAGTTTTCAGTCATTGCAAAAGTTTCATTGAGACTGTTGCAATGGTAACTGTATGCAAGAAGCAATGTCAGTGGTAATATGCAAATCCATTGTGAGCCAAAATGTATTCGAAAACAATTTGTGATCAACAACACATTCTGTAGTAACATATATACACAGTGCTCATTTTGTATTGACACATATACATAACATATAATCAATTGTAAACTGTACTGCACATTGAACTACTAAATACTGGATTAAGCCTAGGCTAGAGTACCTTAATCATAGTCAAATATCTGAAGAATGAGTTGCAACCTCAGTTTTGGCTTGGTGACTTTAGATGAGCCAACAAACCATACATCAACAAAATAGGCATATGTCTGAAACTTCATCTGTATGCCTGGATGTGAAGGCAAATTGCAAACGACGGCCTTAAATTGGGAATAGACTACTCATTATTTCAGGTTACAGTAGCATTTCCAGTGTACTTGCACTAAATTACTTATGAGTATTTAGGCCTAACGTTACTGTCACTCAGTTCTCGGTTAAAAACACTAACGTTAGGCCTAATGCTAGCACATCGCAACTGAGGCAACTAACGTTAAGCCTAGTACTCAGCACAAACCTTACTCACATAAACTTGTACAATTCATGCACTTTTTCAATCCTAAATTGATTTTGTTGATTTGTCGATCCTTTACAGTATATTTTTATGACCACGGTACCACAGTACTGTACTACTACTGGTAGTATAGTGTGTACATAACGTTAAAAATCATGCTGTCGTACATGTCGAACTCTTACGCAATTTGACCTGAAAGGTCGAATTATCTTCTTTATGCTGCTCCGATCAGCCAATTGTTTTCCCAGCTTTTCAGAAATGTAACAGAACACATACTGAGTGAATTTATAGTCGCGAAATAGTTGAATTACACCTTAAAGTTTGTTGTCTCTGTGTTTCTGTCTCGGATTTTTCGTTCGTCTCATGAAAAATATCATCAAAGGGCCGGGCCGGGTCGGGGTATTGTGACGTCAGGATAGGATCAAGGAAGAAGTAAGGAGAATATAACTGTGGTCTCGATTTTTTGGGTCTAAAATAGCATATTTGACAAAATTTTGTCGGCTATTTATGAATGGGGATAAATAAAAGGGTACCCGGTCTTAAATGTGATGAACGGTGGCATTTCTTTTTAAATTTTTCTTGGCATGATAAATTTTTAAAAATGTACTCACACACAAAGGAGGTTTTCCTACAGTAAGTTGTTTGAAGCCAAAAATATTACGGCTCAGAAAAGCTTTAGTGAGAAACACACTTATAAAAATATTATAAAACACACATGAATAATGCAATACTAACACAAATAAAACTGAAAAAAACAAGACAATAACCCAAATATAACGTATGAAAACAAAGCCGAAAAAACAAAACCAGCCTCGTCTCTGTACACATCTGTCACCAATTCGTTTCACTTATGTTTCTGTGGTATTATACTCTTATTTTTCTGTAGGTGTGACTGAATAAAGCAATAAAAGATAAAACAAACCAGTTCCACTACTATAATTGTTTTATAAATAGTCACAACAAAAGGAATGATTCAGAAAAATATTTCATCTTCAAGGTCAGACATCATAACATAGATCATATTTTACCTGAAGATTTATCAACATTTTGTACTGCTCTTTACAGTAATCTTTCGTAAATCAATGACTTCTTACTTCAGATACATAGTTTAGTAGTTTCTCGAAACTTTAGTCACTCACCGAGCCAAAGAAAACGTTTTGTTTTTTTTAACAATGCAGAGTAAAGTCAAACACGGCAGATAAGGACAATTACAAAAAAATCGACCAAATTTAAGTGTGGCAGTGAAAGAGTTAAGGTCATGATAGCTAGGAGAAAAATCTGTGTGGTGCCCCATTCTCTTGGTGCTCTAAGCACGTGTTTACTTTCCTTAATGGTTAATCCAGTGCTGCCCCATACTATTATAAACCTTTAAAGATCTCGATTCCAGAACCACAGATTACGAACTCTTCTACTATATGGTCATCGTTTAAATATATTATTTCTATACTTCCTATTGAATATGAAAACTCACTCCATGGAAAAAAATAAATTTACTTAAGGTATTTAAGATTGAAACAACTAGTAAAATAACTGTAGTATCTGCAAAATCATTTATTTATAACAGACCATAATTTTAAATAAAAGTACTCTGGTCACAAGAAGAACACGACTTTCACTGGGACAATACATGAGGATTTGATTATATCTTTATAAGCGCAATTTGTAAATGTGGTACATAAAGCTGGAGTTCTTGAAAATATCTCTTGTTTTCAACACAGTGTAGTGCTTTATACTATATAAAAAACAATCTAGTTTATATTAGTAAACTTTATGAAAACTGTCGACTCTGTATATTGAATCATTTTGATGCAATGAGTTGAATATGATTAACCAGAACAATCAGAACATTTTTTCCTGTGCAGAACTTCCAAGAAACAAACAAAACTTTTGCATTTTTTTAGAACGACATGTGAATACACGATTATGTATCTCAGAACGGCTGGTATGGGTATTAACACTTCTAATAAAGCAGAGAACAATGTTTCGACCTCATGAGGTGATCTTTAAGTTAAAAAAAGGTCAACCATACCAGTTGTTCGGAGAAACATTTTTATTTCAAGTGGGTTTCTAGTCATCACGAATGCTACTATTTCTAATTACTAACATAAACAGCCACTCTTAGGGCGGAGTTTCTGCCAGCATTAATAAAATTAGATGGAATATATGTGATATGTTCATATAACACACTCCCATTTACTCTGTTTCAGAAGTGTCCTGAATTCAGCACCTAAATGTAACTTTAAAACCAATAAATATTAAATTACATCATAGTCAAGAGGTCTATTGACTTTACCTCATTCCTGTGAATGATTTTACACTGAACTGGCTTCACAGACCTCGGAGAAAAAAAAACTATATTCATTTAGAAGAAAATAAAAACTCTTTAACTACAATTTTAAATGAGCTACCAGTACATAACAGAAAAATCAAAATGCTAAAAATAAAACCCTTTCATAACGAAAAATATTTATCACATACAAAAATAAACCCTCTAACAACGAAAGTTACATCACAAGACTCCTTTAAAGTATATTTTAAAATACCCATAATTAAGAAAAACCAATCCCCTTTGGAATAAAATAGTACTCGTGGTGGATAGCCCATTGTGTTGCTTTGTGCTTAATTCCAAACAAACAGGTCAAGGAATCCCAACACGAAATGGATTAATATTGCATAAAATATTTAACCAATGATTAATTATCTGTTGATCTCCTTAGAAAGGGACAAGGTAAAAATAGGATAAAACTCTGTAGCATCAAGGAAAAGAAGGATAAACTCTTTAAGAAAGATGCAAATGGATCAATACATTAATTAGAACAAATAATAAGAAAGCTTTATTAATATATGCATGTACTACCATTATTAAACACCATCAAATACTCTGCTAGTTGCTAGGAGACAGTCTATGTCTTCTGCGTTAATTGTTTCTGTAACCTTCTTGAGGTCACCTTTCACAGATTCGTCTCCATAGTAATGATAATGCTTTCCGACACATTATTTTTCATTTCAGCAATCATAAAGTAAGAAACGTTTGACAAAATTCAGATTAATAATTTTTCGCAGAGCTACGTTTAAAAGTTAATTAAACAGTTTCATCATCAAATATATATCAATAAAATCAGCACCAGAGTGTATTTTATCACTCAAATTTATGTATTATCTGAGTTAACCAGAAACGTTAGCCTGGCATATAATATTATTTGTTTTACTCCATCTTGCAACATTGCTAATACTACTATGATTCTATAGTCACTTGTGTCAATGTCTAGCAGAAACTTGCTATCTTTTATGAATAAGCTAGAGCTGGAACATCCACTAAAACAAGCTTTAGAAATAAGAATGTATGGTCATATTTCTTACTCTATCCAAAGTACATCTTAATTTTTGTGAGAGCATAAATGCTGCCGCTATCTTGGAGAAACTGAGGAATTACTGGTAATGTGACATTAAACCAACAAAATGCCATCTTCTTGTATGGTCACTTGTTGAAGCCAGTCTCTCATTAGGTCTATCTCAGCTTGGCCTGTAGAGATTCTATCTCTTCCTAAATTGTGACCAAGAAACTCTACTTCTATTTAGATGAGTAAGAAGTTTCCTGGTCTCAGTTTCAAACCTAAAGCTAACTTTATATATCCATAAGAATATTATTTTCAGGTTCTCAACTCCATACTAGAACATTTAACCAAATCCTAAAACATCACTGATGTAGATCAGGTATTTTCAAACAAAGACCAAAACATTATTGGACAGACCAGATATCTCTCCCATTTCAGTTCCTTTAGTGTAAGCTTCATTAGCCCTTCAGAAACCGTGAATATATTATACAGACCACTTGGCATCACATTGAACTCATACGAGCCACCTTTCAATGCTTATAGCAGTTTTGAGTCTTCTCTCATAATCCAGGTCGATTTTCCAGTATCTGGATGCTAAAATACAAGCCTTCCAACACTTTGAGGCATTGAACAAAAAAACTCCTTTCTTCATAATAAATACTAAAGGAGATAACCAAGCTCTTTCTGAAGGTTGTAGAACCCCATATTTGAACATCTACTATATTTAATTACTGGTGATGTCTGAAGTGCTACAGAAGAGTTAGTTTCATAGTTATTTTACTGGAAGTGCATTACCTATATCTATGTTTTAATGATTCACCAGTGATTGGCACAATTGCTTATCTTGTCTCACAAATACATTGGAATGCTCAATCAAGAAATCTTTGAGGTTCTTTTAGTGCATTTGGCCTAGATTATTTGCACAAAACCTTAGATGTGTTGGCAGCTACACATTGTTTCCAGCCAGGATGTGACACATGCAACACTAACATTACCACCAGCATTAGTTACTTCCATTTTTCTTAATTCAACTATAACCGTTCCAGTATCCACCTGGATAACTAATTGCCCATAATTACAAAATGACATCAGAATAACTGCTTGCATTCTGGACAGGAAACAGTTTATTTCGTGTGTGGCTCTATAACTACATTACACGGTACTGATGCACTAGATCTTTACTGGAGAAAACCATGGAACATCACTTGTTTATGTAGTGATATTGTAATTCCTTCTGCTAGAGACACAGCTCACAGTTCCTAGGATAGATCATTGAAACATTGGATAATTTTCATGAAGAACATAATTTCACTAGTTGTATAGGCAAAATTGATATTATAATCATTCCAAGAATGCCAATGCCAAATCAGAGACTCGGGATGACTATCTTCATTTTCTAAACACAATTTCCTCAACAGGGCTAGAAATGTACCTCTTCTCTAGCATCTAGTATATTATAATTAGCCAGAAACACACCATTAGTCTCTGGTTAGAATGATGGTTCACTTGGAGAGCTTGATATATTGTGATGTCCACCAATGTTCTGGCTACTCCTGTGTTGATCAGGAACTCAATATTTTGCCCTTGTACATTTACAAGTATACCCTGAACCAATGACTGAACCTGATAATTCTGCCAGTTTTTATGACCAGCAAGTGCCCTAACAGACCACAAGTGAAGTAGAGCCTCTTCACCCTTCTCCCATGAATGATGTATAGAGGGAGACGTTATTGGTATTGGTTACATCACGTACTCCATGAGTAAACTTCAATAGCTGTTAATTCACTGGAAACCAGTACAGTTGCACTACAATGCCAGGATGTTTACATGACTATTTAAGTTCTAGAATACTACAAAATAATTCTAATCGCAGACACCAAAATGTGTAACTGCATCAGTAAGCCTTCATTAAGTACGATCTATATTCGATAAAGAGATGAATTGATATTGTAATTTGTTTAAGTTTGTTTCTTTAGTTTAATTACGGCTAAACTTCACCGTATTTAATATTACTACTTAATGAAATTATAATGCTATTATATGGCCTTACGTTAGACCTTTCGAAAATGTTTAATAAGTCTTTAATATGTTGTTGTGCAAAATATACTAAAGTGTATTTACATCCGTCTTACGTTTACATCAATGTAAATGAAGTGCTCGCGCATGCGCATTTCGAAAGTAAGGTGTGTGCCAATTTTTGAGGCATATAAAAAGTGAGTATTATTACAGCAGATTCAAATCATGGCTCAGGGCTGTTATGCCCTTGATGTTAAAGGTCACGTGCACTATGACCATTTCGTGATCAACATGATTTGGTTGTTGGTTATTGTTAGCATTTAGAGACAGTCTCTCTTATTATCACAGTGTTTTTATAGCTTTTGACAGAGAACTTTCATTATTTTTAATTTCAGCTAGAATTCTTTATTTAACATGCTTTTATTTTGGTTTGTTTTGAATTACGCGTAAAGCCGCTCGAGAGCTATCTGTGCTAACCATCCCTAATTTAGCAGTATAAGACTAGAGGAAAGGCAGCTAGTTACCACCACCCACCGCCAACTCTTGGGCTACTCTTTTGCTAACGAATAGTGGGATTGACCGTACCTTTATAACGCCCTCATGGCTGAAAGAGCGAGCATGTTTGGTGTGACAGAGATGCGAATCCGCGACCCTCAGATTATGAGCCGAGTGCCTTAACTATCTGGCCATGCTGGGCCTTTCTTTTATTTCTGTGTTAAAATTGTAACTGTCGTTTTACTTATCTTTCATGAGTTGTTTTAAGTTTAGTAATTTTAACTTTCTTTTTAGCTTTGAAGGAGAGCTGATAAGAAATATCTATTAAATGTTTTGTTTCATCACCAAGGCCCGGCATGGCCAAGCGTGTTAAGGTACTCGACTCGTAATTTGAGGTTCGCGAGTTCGCATCCCCATCGCGCCAAACATTCTCGCCCTTTCAGCCGTGGGGGTGTTATAAAGGGACGGTCAATCCCACTATTCGTTGGTAAAAGAGTAGCCCAAGAGTTGGCGGTAGGTGGTGATGACTAGCTGCCTTCCCTCCAGTCTTACACTGCTAAATTAGGGATGGCTAGCACAGATAGCCCTCGAGTAGCTTTGAGCGAAATTCAAAACACACACACACACACACACACACCTGGCCATTTAACCATGTGACTGCATGAGGTGCCTTTAAGCTTGAAAGTTTCAATACAAATGTAAGAATGTTTAAAGTCTTATTGTCTTACGATCGTATTTATTTTATGTAGGTCTGTTTTTGTAATTGTTTTCCTTTTCACATATTTCATAAAATAAAACTTTACATTAGAGGCAATATTCTATTTAATATGAACATGATAGTAGCCTAAATGGAAAACAAATTATCGTTGATCAACAGGCTTTTCAATACGAACTGTAAAATATTGTGGTGTATTTAACAGTTTTTATATGAACAATATACCAGTTTAACAAATTAAAATATTGGGGTGTATTTAACAGTTTTTATATGAACAATATACCAGTTTAACAAATTAAAATATTGTGGTGTATTTAACAGTTTTTATATGAACAATATACCAGTTTAACAAATTAAAATATTGTGGTGTATTTAACAGTTTCTATATGAACAATATACCAGTTTAACAAATTAAAATATTGTGGTGTATTTAACAGTTTTTATATGAACAATATACCAGTTTAACAAATTAAAATATTGTGGTGTATTTAACAGTTTCTATATGAACAATATACCAGTTTAAGAAACTAAAATATTGTGGTGTATTTAACAGTTTTTTTATATACCAGTTTAACAAATTAAAAATTGGGGTGTATTTACCAGTTTGAACAATATACCAGTTTTAAAATATTGGGGTGTATTTAACAGTTTTTATATGAACAATATACCAGTTTAACAAATTAAAATATTGGGGTGTATTTAACAGTTTTATATGAACAATATACCAGTTTAACAAATTAAAATATTGGGGTGTATTTAACAGTTTTTATATGAACAATATACCAGTTTAACAAATTAAAATATTGTGGTGTATTTAACAGTTTCTATATGAACAATATACCAGTTTAACAAATTAAAATATTGTGGTGTATTTAACAGTTTTTATATGAACAATATACCAGTTTAACAAATTAAAATATTGGGGTGTATTTAACAGTTTTTATATGAACAATATACCAGTTTAACAAATTAAAATATTGGGGTGTATTTAACAGTTTTTATATGAACAATATACCAGTTTAACAAATTAAAATATTGGGGTGTATTTAACAGTTTTTATATGAACAATATACCAATTTAAGAAATTAGAGTATTACGGTCTATCCACTGTTTGTTTGTATAAACAAGATAAAAGTTTAAGCAAATAAAATGTTGTGGTTTTTCTTTTTTACAAATGTGTGAAAGGTGAAATTGTTCATGTAGAACCCCATGTGTCAGGTTGAATTTATGTATTTCTCAATGTAAATGGTATGTACAGAGATAGCTTGCAGAAGGAGAGTAGTGCTAGACGGACAGAAGTGTAATGTATAACGTTTGAATATTACAGTGTAGTGCTAGACGGACAGAAGTGTAATGTATAACGTTTGAATATTACAGTGTAGTGTTAGATGGACAGAAGTGTAATGTATAACGTTTGAATATTACGGTGTAGTGTTAGATGGACAGAAGTGTAATGTATAACGTTTGAATATTACAGTGTAGTGCTAGACGGACAGAAGTGTAATGTATAACGTTTAAATACTATGGTGTAGTGTTAGACGGACAGAAGTGTAATGTATAACGTTTGAATATTACAGTGTAGTGTCAGATGGACATAAGTGTAATGTAGGACGTTTGAATATTACAGTGTAGTGCTAAATGGACAGAAGTGTAATGTATAAGGTTTGAATATTACAGTGTAGTGCTAAATGGACAGAAGTGTAATGTATAACGTTTGAATATTACAGTGTAGTGCTAGATGGACAGAAGTGTAATGTATAACGTTTGAATATTACAGTGTAGTGCTAGATGGACAGAAGTGTAATGTATAACGTTTGAATATTACAGTGTAGTGCTAGATGGACAGAAGTGTAATGTATAACGTTTGAATATTACAGTGTACTGCTAGATGGACAGAAGTGTAATGTATAACGTTTGAATATTACAGTGTAGTGCTAGATGGACAGAAGTGTAATGCATAAGGTTTGAATATTACAGTGTACTGCTAGATGGACAGAAGTGTAATGTATAACGTTTGAATATTACAGTGTAGTGCTAGATGGACAGAAGTGTAATGTATAACGTTTGAATATTACAGTGTAGTGCTAGATGGACAGAAGTGTAATGTATAACGTTTGAATATTACAGTGTAGTGCTAGATGGACAGAAGTGTAATGTATAACGTTTGAATATTACAGTGTAGTGCTAGATGGACAGAAGTGTAATGTATAACGTTTGAATATTACAGTGTAGTGCTAAGATGGACAGAAGTGTAATGTATAACGTTTGAATATTACAGTGTAGTGCTAGATGGACAGAAGTGTAATGTATAACGTTTGAATATTACAGTGTAGTGCTAGATGGACAGAAGTGTAATGTATAACGTTTGAATATTACAGTGTAGTGCTAGACGGACAGAAGTGTAATGTATAACGTTTGAATATTACGGTGTAGTGCTAGATGGACAGAAGTGTAATGTATAACGTTTGAATATTACAGTGTACTGCTAGATGGACAGAAGTGTAATGTATAACGTTTGAATATTACAGTGTAGTGCTAGATGGACAGAAGTGTAATGTATAACGTTTGAATATTACAGTGTACTGCTAGATGGACAGAAGTGTAATGTATAACGTTTGAATATTACAGTGTAGTGCTAGATGGACAGAAGTGTAATGTATAACGTTTGAATATTACAGTGTAGTGCTAGATGGACAGAAGTGTAATGTATAACGTTTGAATATTACAGTGTAGTGCTAGATGGACAGAAGTGTAATGTATAACGTTTGAATATTACAGTGTAGTGCTAGATGGACAGAAGTGTAATGTATAACGTTTGAATATTACAGTGTAGTGCTAGATGGACAGAAGTGTAATGTATAACGTTTGAATATTACAGTGTAGTGCTAGATGGACAGAAGTGTAATGTATAACGTTTGAATATTACAGTGTAGTGCTAGATGGACAGAAGTGTAATGTATAACGTTTGAATATTACAGTGTAGTGCTAGACGGACAGAAGTGTAATGTATAACGTTTGAATATTACAGTGTAGTGCTAGACGGACAGAAGTGTAATGTATAACGTTTGAATATTACAGTGTAGTGCTCAGATGGACAGAAGTGTAATGTATAACGTTTGAATATTACAGTGTAGTGCTAGATGGACAGAAGTGTAATGTATAACGTTTGAATATTACAGTGTAGTGCTAGATGGACAGAAGTGTAATGTATAACGTTTGAATATTACAGTGTAGTGCTAGATGGACAGAAGTGTAATGTATAACGTTTGAATATTACAGTGTAGTGCTAGATGGACAGAAGTGTAATGTATAACGTTTGAATATTACAGTGTAGTGCTAGACGGACAGAAGTGTAATGTATAACGTTTGAATATTACAGTGTAGTGCTAGACGGACAGAAGTGTAATGTATAACGTTTGAATATTACAGTGTAGTGTCAGATGGACATAAGTGTAATGTATAACGTTTGAATATTACAGTGTAGTGCTAGATGGACATAAGTGTAATGTATAACGTTTGAATATTACAGTGTAGTGTTAGATGGACAGAAGTGTAATGTATAACGTTTGAATATTACAGTGTAGTGCTAGATGGACAGAAGTGTAATGTATAACGTTTGAATATTACAGTGTAGTGCTAGATGGACAGAAGTGTAATGTATAACGTTTGAATATTACAGTGTAGTGCTAGATGGACAGAAGTGTAATGTATAACGTTTGAATATTACAGTGTAGTGCTAGATGGACAGAAGTGTAATGTATAACGTTTGAATATTACAGTGTAGTGCTAAATGGACAGAAGTGTAATGTATAAGGTTTGAATATTACAGTGTAGTGCTAAATGGACAGAAGTGTAATGTATAAGGTTTGAATATTACAGTGTAGTGCTAAATGGACATAAGTGTAATGTAGGACGTTTGAATATTACAGTGTAGTGCTAAATGGACAGAAGTGTAATGTATAAGGTTTGAATATTACAGTGTAGTGCTAGATGGACAGAAGTGTAATGTATAAGGTTTGAATATTACAGTGTAGTGCTAGACGGACAGAAGTGTAATGTATAACGTTTAAATATTACGGTGTAGTGCTAGACGGACAGAAGTGTAATGTATAACGTTTGAATATTACAGTGTAGTGTCAGATGGACAGAAGTGTAATGTAGGACGTTTGAATATTACAGTGTAGTGCTAAATGGACAGAAGTGTAATGTATAAGGTTTGAATATTACAGTGTAGTGCTAAATGGACATAAGTGTAATGTAGGACGTTTGAATATTACAGTGTAGTGCTAAATGGACAGAAGTGTAATGTATAACGTTTGAATATTACAGTGTAGTTCTGAATGGACAGAAGTGTAATGTATAACGTTTGAATATTACAGTGTAGTGCTAGATGGACAGAAGTGTAATGTATAAGGTTTGAATATTACAGTGTAGTTCTAGATGGACAGAAGTATAATGTATAAGGTTTGAATATTACAGTGTAGTGCTAGATGGACAGAAGTGTAATGTATAACGTTTGAATATTACAGTGTAGTGCTAGATGGACAGAAGTGTAATGTATAACGTTTGAATATTACAGTGTAGTGCTAGATGGACAGAAGTGTAATGTATAACGTTTGAATATTACAGTGTAGTGTCAGATGGACATAAGTGTAATGTAGGACGTTTGAATATTACAGTGTAGTGCTAAATGGACAGAAGTGTAATGTATAAGGTTTGAATATTACAGTGTAGTGCTAAATGGACATAAGTGTAATGTAGGACGTTTGAATATTACAGTGTAGTGCTAAATGGACAGAAGTGTAATGTATAAGGTTTGAATATTACAGTGTAGTGCTAAATGGACAGAAGTGTAATGTATAAGGTTTGAATATTACAGTGTAGTGCTAGATGGACAGAAGTGTAATGTATAAGGTTTGAATATTACAGTGTAGTGCTAAATGGACATAAGTGTAATGTATAACGTTTGAATATTACAGTGTAGTGCTAAATGGACAGAAGTGTAATGTATAAGGTTTGAATATTACAGTGTAGTGCTAGATGGACAGAAGTGTAATGTATAAGGTTTGAATATTACAGTGTAGTGCTAGATGGACAGAAGTGTAATGTATAACGTTTGAATATTACAGTGTAGTGCTAGATGGACAGAAGTGTAATGTATAACGTTTGAATATTACAGTGTAGTGTCAGATGGACATAAGTGTAATGTAGGACGTTTGAATATTACAGTGTAGTGCTAAATGGACATAAGTGTAATGTATAAGGTTTGAATATTACAGTGTAGTGCTAAATGGACATAAGTGTAATGTAGGACGTTTGAATATTACAGTGTAGTGCTAAATGGACATAAGTGTAATGTAGGACGTTTGAATATTACAGTGTAGTTCTGAATGGACAGAAGTGTAATGTATAACGTTTGAATATTACAGTGTAGTGCTAGATGGACAGAAGTGTAATGTATAAGGTTTGAATATTACAGTGTAGTTCTAGATGGACAGAAGTATAATGTATAAGGTTTGAATATTACAGTATAGTGCTAGACGGACAGAAGTGTAATGTATAACGTTTGAATATTACAGTGTAGTGCTAGACGGACAGAAGTGTAATGTATAACGTTTAAATATTACGGTGTAGTGTTAGACGGACAGAAGTGTAATGTATAACGTTTGAATATTACAGTGTAGTGTCAGATGGACATAAGTGTAATGTAGGACGTTTGAATATTACAGTGTAGTGCTAAATGGACAGAAGTGTAATGTATAAGGTTTGAATATTACAGTGTAGTGCTAAATGGACATAAGTGTAATGTAGGACGTTTGAATATTACAGTGTAGTGCTAAATGGACAGAAGTGTAATGTATAAGGTTTGAATATTACAGTGTAGTGCTAAATGGACAGAAGTGTAATGTATAAGGTTTGAATATTACAGTGTAGTGCTAGATGGACAGAAGTGTAATGTATAAGGTTTGAATATTACAGTGTAGTGCTAGATGGACAGAAGTGTAATGTATAACGTTTGAATATTACAGTGTACTTCTAGATGGACAGAAGTGTAATGTATAACGTTTGAATATTACAGTGTAGTGCTAGATGGACAGAAGTGTAATGTATAAGGTTTGAATATTACAGTGTACTGCTAGATGGACAGAAGTGTAATGTATAAGGTTTGAATATTACAGTGTAGTGCTAGATGGACAGAAGTGTAATGTATAACGTTTGAATATTACAGTGTAGTTCTAGATGGACAGAAGTGTAATGTATAACGTTTGAATATTACAGTGTAGTGCTAGATGGACAGAAGTGTAATGTATAAGGTTTGAATATTACAGTGTACTGCTAGATGGACAGAAGTGTAATGTATAACGTTTGAATATTACAGTGTAGTGCTAGATGGACAGAAGTGTAATGTATAACGTTTGAATATTACAGTGTAGTGCTAGATGGACAGAAGTGTAATGTATAACGTTTGAATATTACAGTGTAGTGCTAGATGGACAGAAGTGTAATGTATAAGGTTTGAATATTACAGTGTAGTGCTAGATGGACAGAAGTGTAATGTATAAGGTTTGAATATTACAGTGTAGTGCTAGATGGACAGAAGTGTAATGTATAAGGTTTGAATATTACAGTGTAGTGCTAGATGGACAGAAGTGTAATGTATAAGGTTTGAATATTACAGTGTAGTGCTAGATGGACAGAAGTGTAATGTATAAGGTTTGAATATTACAGTGTAGTGCTAGATGGACAGAAGTGTAATGTATAATGTTTGAATATTACAGTGTAGTGCTAGATGGACAGAAGTGTAATGTATAACGTTTGAATATTACAGTGTAGTTCTAGATGGACAGAAGTGTAATGTATAAGGTTTGAATATTACAGTGTAGTGCTAGATGGACAGAAGTGTAATGTATAACGTTTGAATATTACAGTGTAGTGCTAGATGGACAGAAGTGTAATGTATAACGTTTGAATATTACAGTGTAGTGCTAGATGGACAGAAGTGTAATGTATAAGGTTTGAATATTACAGTGTAGTGCTAAATGGACAGAAGTGTAATGTATAAGGTTTGAATATTACAGTGTAGTGCTAGATGGACAGAAGTGTAATGTAGGACGTTTGAATATTACAGTGTAGTGCTAGATGGACAGAAGTGTAATGTATAAGGTTTGAATATTACAGTGTAGTGCTAGATGGACAGAAGTGTAATGTATAAGGTTTGAATATTACAGTGTAGTGCTAGATGGACAGAAGTGTAATGTATAACGTTTGAATATTACAGTGTAGTGCTAGATGGACAGAAGTGTAATGTATAACGTTTGAATATTACAGTGTAGTGCTAGATGGACAGAAGTGTAATGTATAAGGTTTGAATATTACAGTGTAGTGCTAGATGGACAGAAGTGTAATGTATAAGGTTTGAATATTACAGTGTAGTGCTAGATGGACAGAAGTGTAATGTATAACGTTTGAATATTACAGTGTAGTTCTAGATGGACAGAAGTGTAATGTATAACGTTTGAATATTACAGTGTAGTGCTAGATGGACATAAGTGTAATGTAGGACGTTTGAATATTACAGTGTAGTGCTAAATGGACAGAAGTGTAATGTATAAGGTTTGAATATTACAGTGTAGTGCTAAATGGACATAAGTGTAATGTAGGACGTTTGAATATTACAGTGTAGTGCTAAATGGACAGAAGTGTAATGTATAAGGTTTGAATATTACAGTGTAGTGCTAGATGGACAGAAGTGTAATGTATAACGTTTGAATATTACAGTGTAGTGCTAGATGGACAGAAGTGTAATGTAGGACGTTTGAATATTACAGTGTAGTGCTAAATGGACAGAAGTGTAATGTATAACGTTTGAATATTACAGTGTAGTGCTAAATGGACAGAAGTGTAATGTATAAGGTTTGAATATTACAGTGTAGTGCTAGATGGACAGAAGTGTAATGTATAACGTTTGAATATTACAGTGTAGTGCTAGATGGACAGAAGTGTAATGTATAACGTTTGAATATTACAGTGTAGTGCTAGATGGACAGAAGTGTAATGTATAACGTTTGAATATTACAGTGTAGTGCTAGATGGACAGAAGTGTAATGTATAAGTTTTGAATATTACAGTGTAGTGCTAGATGGACAGAAGTGTAATGTATAACGTTTGAATATTACAGTGTAGTGCTAAATGGACAGAAGTGTAATGTATAAGGTTTGAATATTACAGTGTAGTGCTAAATGGACATAAGTGTAATGTAGGACGTTTGAATATTACAGTGTAGTGCTAAATGGACATAAGTGTAATGTAGGACGTTTGAATATTACAGTGTAGTGCTAGATGGACAGAAGTGTAATGTATAAGGTTTGAATATTACAGTGTAGTGCTAGACGGACAGAAGTGTAATGTATAACGTTTGAATATTACAGTGTAGTGCTAGACGGACAGAAGTGTAATGTATAACGTTTAAATATTACGGTGTAGTGTTAGACGGACAGAAGTGTAATGTATAACGTTTGAATATTACAGTGTAGTGCTAGACGGACAGAAGTGTAATGTATAACGTTTGAATATTACAGTGTAGTGCTAGACGGACAGAAGTGTAATGTATAACGTTTGAATATTACAGTGTAGTGCTAGACGGACAGAAGTGTAATGTATAACGTTTGAATATTACAGTGTAGTGCTAGATGGACAGAAGTGTAATGTATAACGTTTAAATATTACGGTGTAGTGTTAGACGGGCAGAAGTGTAATGTATAACGTTTGAATATTACAGTGTAGTATCAGATGGACATAAGTGTAATGTAGGACGTTTGAATATTACAGTGTAGTGCTAGATG
This sequence comes from Tachypleus tridentatus, assembly GCF_004210375.1. Classification (NCBI taxonomy): domain Eukaryota; kingdom Metazoa; phylum Arthropoda; class Merostomata; order Xiphosura; family Limulidae; genus Tachypleus; species Tachypleus tridentatus. The sequence goes on along the minus strand of NC_134829.1, from coordinate 51,804,496 downwards.
GACAGAAGTGTAATGTATAACGTTTGAATATTACAGTGTAGTGCTAGATGGACAGAAGTGTAATGTATAACGTTTGAATATTACAGTGTAGTGCTAGACGGACAGAAGTGTAATGTATAACGTTTAAATATTACGGTGTAGTGTTAGACGGACAGAAGTGTAATGTATAACGTTTGAATATTACAGTGTAGTGTCAGATGGACATAAGTGTAATGTAGGACGTTTGAATATTACAGTGTAGTGCTAAATGGACAGAAGTGTAATGTATAAGGTTTGAATATTACAGTGTAGTGCTAAATGGACATAAGTGTAATGTAGGACGTTTGAATATTACAGTGTAGTGCTAAATGGACATAAGTGTAATGTAGGACGTTTGAATATTACAGTGTAGTGCTAGATGGACAGAAGTGTAATGTATAACGTTTGAATATTACAGTGTAGTGCTAGATGGACAGAAGTGTAATGTATAACGTTTGAATATTACAGTGTAGTGCTAAATGGACATAAGTGTAATGTAGGACGTTTGAATATTACAGTGTAGTGCTAAATGGACAGAAGTGTAATGTAGGACGTTTGAATATTACAGTGTAGTGCTAAATGGACAGAAGTGTAATGTATAAGGTTTGAATATTACAGTGTAGTGCTAGATGGACAGAAGTGTAATGTATAACGTTTGAATATTACAGTGTAGTGCTAGATGGACATAAGTGTAATGTAGGACGTTTGAATATTACAGTGTAGTGCTAAATGGACATAAGTGTAATGTAGGACGTTTGAATATTACAGTGTAGTGCTAAATGGACAGAAGTGTAATGTATAAGGTTTGAATATTACAGTGTAGTGCTAGATGGACAGAAGTGTAATGTATAACGTTTGAATATTACAGTGTAGTGCTAGATGGACAGAAGTGTAATGTAGAACGTTTGAATATTACAGTGTAGTTCTAGATGGACAGAAGTGTAATGTATAAGGTTTGAATATTACAGTGTAGTGCTAGATGGACAGAAGTGTAATGTATAAGGTTTGAATATTACAGTGTAGTGCTAGACGGACAGAAGTGTAATGTATAACGTTTAAATATTACGGTGTAGTGTTAGACGGACAGAAGTGTAATGTATAACGTTTGAATATTACAGTGTAGTGTCAGATGGACATAAGTGTAATGTAGGACGTTTGAATATTACAGTGTAGTGCTAAATGGACAGAAGTGTAATGTATAAGGTTTGAATATTACAGTGTAGTGCTAAATGGACATAAGTGTAATGTAGGACGTTTGAATATTACAGTGTAGTGCTAAATGGACATAAGTGTAATGTAGGACGTTTGAATATTACAGTGTAGTTCTAGATGGACAGAAGTGTAATGTATAACGTTTGAATATTACAGTGTAGTGCTAGATGGACAGAAGTGTAATGTATAAGGTTTGAATATTACAGTGTAGTGCTAGATGGACAGAAGTGTAATGTATAAGGTTTGAATATTACAGTGTAGTGCTAGACGGACAGAAGTGTAATGTATAACGTTTGAATATTACAGTGTAGTGCTAGATGGACAGAAGTGTAATGTATAACGTTTAAATATTACGGTGTAGTGTTAGATGGACAGAAGTGTAATGTATAACGTTTGAATATTACAGTGTAGTGCTAGATGGACATAAGTGTAATGTAGGACGTTTGAATATTACAGTGTAGTGCTAGACGGACAGAAGTGTAATGTATAACGTTTAAATATTACAGTGTAGTGCTAGACGGACAGAAGTGTAATGTATAACGTTTGAATATTACAGTGTAGTGCTAGATGGACAGAAGTGTAATGTATAACGTTTGAATATTACAGTGTAGTGTTAGATGGACAGAAGTGTAATGTATAACGTTTGAATATTACAGTGTAGTGTCAGATGGACATAAGTGTAATGTAGGACGTTTGAATATTACAGTGTAGTGCTAAATGGACAGAAGTGTAATGTATAAGGTTTGAATATTACAGTGTAGTGCTAAATGGACATAAGTGTAATGTAGGACGTTTGAATATTACAGTGTAGTGCTAAATGGACATAAGTGTAATGTAGGACGTTTGAATATTACAGTGTAGTGCTAAATGGACAGAAGTGTAATGTATAACGTTTGAATATTACAGTGTAGTGTTAGACGGACAGAAGTGTAATGTATAAGGTTTGGATATTACAGTGTTGTGCTAAATGGACATAAGTGTAATGTAGGACGTTTGAATATTACAGTGTAGTGCTAAATGGACATAAGTGTAATGTAGGACGTTTGAATATTACAGTGTAGTGCTAAATGGACATAAGTGTAATGTAGGACGTTTGAATATTACAGTGTAGTGCTAAATGGACAGAAGTGTAATGTATAAGGTTTGAATATTACAGTGTAGTGCTAGATGGACAGAAGTGTAATGTATAAGGTTTGAATATTACAGTGTAGTGCTAGATGGACAGAAGTGTAATGTATAAGGTTTGAATATTACAGTGTAGTGCTAGACGGACAGAAGTGTAATGTATAACGTTTAAATATTACGGTGTAGTGTTAGACGGACAGAAGTGTAATGTATAACGTTTGAATATTACAGTGTAGTGTCAGATGGACATAAGTGTAATGTAGGACGTTTGAATATTACAGTGTAGTGCTAAATGGACATAAGTGTAATGTATAAGGTTTGAATATTACAGTGTAGTGCTAAATGGACAGAAGTGTAATGTATAAGGTTTGAATATTACAGTGTAGTGCTAGATGGACAGAAGTGTAATGTATAAGGTTTGAATATTACAGTGTAGTGCTAGATGGACAGAAGTGTAATGTATAAGGTTTGAATATTACAGTGTAGTGCTAAATGGACAGAAGTGTAATGTATAAGGTTTGAATATTACAGTGTAGTGCTAGATGGACAGAAGTGTAATGTATAACGTTTGAATATTACAGTGTAGTGCTAGATGGACAGAAGTGTAATGTATAAGGTTTGAATATTACAGTGTAGTGCTAAATGGACATAAGTGTAATGTATAAGGTTTGAATATTACAGTGTAGTGCTAAATGGACATAAGTGTAATGTAGGACGTTTGAATATTACAGTGTAGTGCTAAATGGACAGAAGTGTAATGTATAAGGTTTGAATATTACAGTGTAGTGCTAGATGGACAGAAGTGTAATGTATAAGGTTTGAATATTACAGTGTAGTGCTAGACGGACAGAAGTGTAATGTATAACGTTTAAATATTACAGTGTAGTGTTAGACGGACAGAAGTGTAATGTATAACGTTTGAATATTACAGTGTAGTGTCAGATGGACATAAGTGTAATGTAGGACGTTTGAATATTACTGTGTAGTGCTAAATGGACATAAGTGTAATGTATAAGGTTTGAATATTACAGTGTAGTGCTAAATGGACATAAGTGTAATGTAGGACGTTTGAATATCACAGTGTGGTTCTGAATGGACAGAAGTGTAATGTATAACGTTTGAATATTACAGTGTAGTGCTAGATGGACAGAAGTGTAATGTATAAGGTTTGAATATTACAGTGTAGTGCTAGATGGACAGAAGTGTAATGTATAAGGTTTGAATATTACAGTGTAGTGCTAGATGGACAGAAGTGTAATGTATAACGTTTGAATATTACAGTGTAGTGCTAGACGGACAGAAGTGTAATGTATAACGTTTAAATATTACAGTGTAGTGCTAGACGGACAGAAGTGTAATGTATATCGTTTGAATATTACAGTGTAGTGCTAGATGGACATAAGTGTAATGTAGGACGTTTGAATATTACAGTGTAGTGCTAAATGGACAGAAGTGTAATGTATAAGGTTTGAATATTACAGTGTAGTGCTAAATGGACATAAGTGTAATGTAGGACGTTTGAATATTACAGTGTAGTGCTAAATGGACAGAAGTGTAATGTATAAGGTTTGAATATTACAGTGTAGTGCTAAATGGACAAAAGTGTAATGTATAAGGTTTGAATATTACAGTGTAGTGCTAGATGGACAGAAGTGTAATGTATAAGGTTTGAATATTACAGTGTAGTGCTAGATGGACAGAAGTGTAATGTATAACGTTTGAATATTACAGTGTACTTCTAGATGGACAGAAGTGTAATGTATAACGTTTGAATATTACAGTGTAGTGCTAGATGGACAGAAGTGTAATGTATAAGGTTTGAATATTACAGTGTACTGCTAGATGGACAGAAATGTAATGTATAAGGTTTGAATATTACAGTGTAGTGCTAGATGGACAGAAGTGTAATGTATAACGTTTGAATATTACAGTGTAGTTCTAGATGGACAGAAGTATAATGTATAACGTTTGAATATTACAGTGTAGTGCTAGATGGACAGAAGTGTAATGTATAAGGTTTGAATATTACAGTGTACTGCTAGATGGACAGAAGTGTAATGTATAACGTTTGAATATTACAGTGTAGTTCTAGATGGACAGAAGTGTAATGTATAACGTTTGAATATTACATTGTAGTGCTAGATGGACAGAAGTGTAATGTATAAGGTTTGAATATTACAGTGTAGTGCTAGATGGACAGAAGTGTAATGTATAAGGTTTGAATATTTCAGTGTAGTGCTAGACGGACAGAAGTGTAATGTATAAGGTTTGAATATTACAGTGTAGTGCTAGACGGACAGAAGTGTAATGTATGAGGTTTGAATATTACATTGTAGTGCTAGATGGACAGAAGTGTAATGTATAAGGTTTGAATATTACAGTGTAGTGCTAAATGGACATAAGTGTAATGTATAAGGTTTGAATATTACAGTGTAGTGCTAGATGGACATAAGTGTAATGTATAATGTTTTAATATTACAGTGTAGTGCTAGATGGACAGAAGTGTAATGTAGAACATTTGAATATTACAGTGTAGTTCTAGATGGACAGAAGTGTAATGTATAACGTTTGAATATTACAGTGTAGTGCTAGATGGACAGAAGTGTAATGTATAACGTTTGAATATTACAGTGTAGTGCTAAATGGACATAAGTGTAATGTAGGACGTTTGAATATTACAGTGTAGTGCTAAATGGACATAAGTGTAATGTAGGACGTTTGAATATTACAGTGTAGTGCTAAATGGACAGAAGTGTAATGTGTAAGGTTTGAATATTACAATGTAGTGCTAAATGGACATAAGTGTAATGTAGGACGTTTGAATATTACAGTGTAGTGCTAAATGGACATAAGTGTAATGTAGGACGTTTGAATATTACAGTGTAGTGCTAAATGGACATAAGTGTAATGTATAAGGTTTGAATATTACAGTGTAGTGCTAAATGGACAGAAGTGTAATGTATAAGGTTTGAATATTACAGTGTAGTGCTAGATGGACAGAAGTGTAATGTATAAGGTTTGAATATTACAGTGTAGTGCTAGATGGACAGAAGTGTAATGTATAAGGTTTGAATATTACAGTGTAGTGCTAAATGGACAGAAGTGTAATGTATAAGGTTTGAATATTACAGTGTAGTGCTAGATGGACAGAAGTGTAATGTATAAGGTTTGAATATTACAGTGTAGTGCTAAATGGACATAAGTGTAATGTATAAGGTTTGAATATTACAGTGTAGTGCTAAATGGACATAAGTGTAATGTAGGACGTTTGAATATTACAGTGTAGTGCTAAATGGACAGAAGTGTAATGTATAAGGTTTGAATATTACAGTGTAGTGCTAGATGGACAGAAGTGTAATGTATAAGGTTTGAATATTACAGTGTAGTTCTAGACGGACAGAAGTGTAATGTATAACGTTTGAATATTACGGTGTAGTGCTAGATGGACAGAAGTGTAATGTATAACGTTTGAATATTACAGTGTAGTGTCTAGATGGACATAAGTGTAATGTAGGACGTTTGAATATTACAGTGTAGTGCTAAATGGACATAAGTGTAATGTATAAGGTTTGAATATTACAGTGTAGTGCTAAATGGACATAAGTGTAATGTAGGACGTTTGAATATTACAGTGTAGTGCTAAATGGACATAAGTGTAATGTAGGACGTTTGAATATTACAGTGTAGTTCTAAATGGACAGAAGTGTAATGTATAACGTTTGAATATTACAGTGTAGTGCTAGATGGACAGAAGTGTAATGTATAAGGTTTGAATATTACAGTGTAGTTCTAGATGGACAGAAGTATAATGTATAAGGTTTGAATATTACAGTATAGTGCTAGACGGACAGAAGTGTAATGTATAACGTTTGAATATTACAGTGTAGTGCTAGACGGACAGAAGTGTAATGTATAACGTTTAAATATTACGGTGTAGTGTTAGACGGACAGAAGTGTAATGTATATCGTTTGAATATTACAGTGTAGTGTCAGATGGACATAAGTGTAATGTAGGACGTTTGAATATTACAGTGTAGTGCTAAATGGACAGAAGTGTAATGTATAAGGTTTGAATATTACAGTGTAGTGCTAAATGGACATAAGTGTAATGTAGGACGTTTGAATATTTATCAGTGTAGTGCTAAATGGACAGAAGTGTAATGTATAAGGTTTGAATATTACAGTGTAGTGCTAAATGGACAAAAGTGTAATGTATAAGGTTTGAATATTACAGTGTAGTGCTAGATGGACAGAAGTGTAATGTATAACGTTTGAATATTACAGTGTAGTTCTAGATGGACAGAAGTGTAATGTATAACGTTTGAATATTACAGTGTAGTGCTAGATGGACAGAAGTGTAATGTATAAGGTTTGAATATTACAGTGTACTGCTAGATGGACAGAAGTGTAATGTATAAGGTTTGAATATTACAGTGTAGTGCTAGATGGACAGAAGTGTAATGTATAACGTTTGAATATTACAGTGTAGTTCTAGATGGACAGAAGTATAATGTATAACGTTTGAATATTACAGTGTAGTGCTAGATGGACAGAAGTGTAATGTATAAGGTTTGAATATTACAGTGTAGTGCTAGATGGACAGAAGTGTAATGTATAACGTTTGAATATTACAGTGTAGTTCTAGACGGACAGAAGTGTAATGTATAACGTTTGAATATTACAGTGTAGTGTCAGATGGACAGAAGTGTAATGTATAAGGTTTGAATATTACAGTGTAGTGCTAGATGGACAGAAGTGTAATGTATAAGGTTTGAATATTTCAGTGTAGTGCTAGACGGACAGAAGTGTAATGTATAAGGTTTGAATATTACAGTGTAGTGCTAGACGGACAGAAGTGTAATGTATGAGGTTTGAATATTACATTGTAGTGCTAGATGGACAGAAGTGTAATGTATAAGGTTTGAATATTACAGTGTAGTGCTAGATGGACATAAGTGTAATGTATAAGGTTTGAATATTACAGTGTAGTGCTAGATGGACATAAGTGTAATGTATAATGTTTTAATATTACAGTGTAGTGCTAGATGGACAGAAGTGTAATGTAGAACATTTGAATATTACAGTGTAGTGCTAGATGGACAGAAGTGTAATGTAGAACATTTGAATATTACAGTGTAGTTCTAGATAAACAGAAGTGTAATGTATAAGGTTTGAATATTACAGTGTAGTGCTAGATGGACAGAAGTGTAATGTATAACGTTTGAATATTACAGTGTAGTGTTAGACGGACAGAAGAGTAATGTATAAGGTTTGGATATTACAGTGTAGTGCTAGATGGACAGAAGTGTAATGTATAACGTTTGAATATTACGGTGTAGTGCTAGGCAGACAGAAGTGTAGTGTAGGACGTTTGAATATTACAGTGAGTGAGATTGTGGGGAAGAGGCACCAGTCACTCATAGCTCTACCTATTTCTATTGGTAATGGTCTTGACCACATTATGCTAGGAGGTCTGAGCTTCTTTATCAACTTCTGGTGGATACTTACGGTCGTCACCGCCGTCCCTGTACTCATGCACTCTGTTTGGGTGTGTTTAGTTTTAAACTCAACTTCTTGTTTTAAGTGTTAATATTTTTTAGTACGTATAACGCTGTTTTTATTTAATCTTTTTTGTTTTTAATGAACAATAAGGATAAATACGGGGGTAGAACCCGTTTGCATATCTTTCAACATCAGTTTGTCTTCTTCGCTCTGTTTCTTCAGGACCTACGTGTGGCCTCTCAATGTCACAGTGTTATGTCTGTGGACTTACAACGCTAGTAATTAAGTTTCGATACCCTTGGTGGGCAGCACACAGATAGCCCATTGTGTAGTTTTATGCTTGAATTATAAACAAAGAAAAACTCCACTGGGACACGTTACTTGCTCTCTCTCTGCCTCAATCACTAAAATCTTCGCTAAGCCTACTTGATTTCGTCTCTCCATCCACGTACTTTCTTTTCTCTCTCTCTCTTGGTGACCAGCGTTTTCTCTCTTTTGCTCTTTCTAAATTATTTTTATTCAGAATTTTACTTTAGAATTCATTTCATTAGTAGTATTATAAATACTTAGATGAAATTAAAAACTGAGATGGCTTGAGCGGTAAACATCTCATATTTTAATTTGAATATTAAACAATATCTCAAATTCCTACGTTAATCTACAAAGTTACTGAAAGAGGTCACTGTAAATACGGTCATTTATTGAATTATATTACTTGAGATACAAGCACTGTGACCACCGAGGCACTTTAACAGCTATTTTTTAAAACCCAGTGTTAACACACATTAATTTAAAAAATTAAAGTACTCGATTTTTCTGAATATATATACATAAAATAATCCAAAGTATACTGATATTTGCATACGAACCTCCCCTTTGAGATCTATCTCACTACTGAGTCATTTTGGGTATTAACAGTACATAGTGGCTTATAGTAGGTATACATTGAAACAAGTTCTGTATGATCCAAGTCTTTAACGAGCAAGTTTTTAATCTATTTGAATATAAGTGTGAAAAAACGACATCTGATTATTTTAAAGCCAAGCTACATTGGGCTATCTGCTGTGTCCACTAAAAGAGAAGTGTTATATAGAACGTTTGGATATTACAGTGTTGTGCTAGATGGACATAAGTGTAATGTATAACGTTTGAATATTACGGTGTAGTGCTAGGCAGACAGAAGTGTAGTGTAGGACGTTTGAATATTACAGTGAGTGAGATTGTGGGGAAGAGGCTCCAGTCACTCATAGCTCTACCTATTTCTATTGGTAATGGTCTAGACCACATTATGCTAGGAGGTCTGAGCTTCTTTATCAACTTCTGGTGGATACTTACGGTCGTCACCGCCGTCCCTGTACTCATGCACTCTGTTTGGGTGTGTTTAGTTTTAAACTCAACTTCTTGTTTTAAGTGTTAATATTTTTTAGTACGTATAACGCTGTTTTTATTTAATCTTTTTTGTTTTTAATGAACAATAAGGATAAATACGGGGGTAGAACCCGTTTGCATATCTTTCAACATCAGTTTGTCTTCTTCGCTCTGTTTCTTCAGGACCTACGTGTGGCCTCTCAATGTCACAGTGTTATGTCTGTGGACTTACAACGCTAGTAATTAAGTTTCGATACCCTTGGTGGGCAGCACACAGATAGCCCATTGTGTAGTTTTATGCTTGAATTATAAACAAAGAAAAACTCCACTGGGACACGTTACTTGCTCTCTCTCTGCCTCAATCACTAAAATCTTCGCTAAGCCTACTTGATTTCGTCTCTCCATCCACGTACTTTCTTTTCTCTCTCTCTCTTGGTGACCAGCGTTTTCTCTCTTTTGCTCTTTCTAAATTATTTTTATTCAGAATTTTACTTTAGAATTCATTTCTTTAGTAGTATTATAAATACTTAGATGAAATTAAAAACTGAGATGGCTTGAGCGGTAAACATCTCATATTTTAATTTGAATATTAAACAATATCTCAAATTCCTACGTTAATCTACAAAGTTACTGAAAGAGGTCACTGTAAATACGGTCATTTATTGAATTATATTACTTGAGAGACAAGCACTGTGACCACCGAGGCACTTTAACAGCTATTTTTTAAAACCCAGTGTTAACACACATTAATTTAAAAAATTAAAGTACTCGATTTTTCTGAATATATATACATAAAATAATCCAAAGTATACTGATATTTGCATACGAACCTCCCTTTGAGATCTATCTCACTACTGAGTCATTTTGGGTATTAACAGTACATAGTGGCTTATAGTAGGTATACATTGAAACAAGTTCTGTATGATCCAAGTCTTTAACGAGCAAGTTTTTAATCTATTTGAATATAAGTGTGAAAAAACGACATCTGATTATTTTAAAACCAATCTACATTGGGCTATCTGCTGTGTCCACTAAAAGAGAAGTGTTATATAGAACGTTTGGATATTACAGTGTAGTACTAATAAATAAGTTATTACAGCGTAGTGCTAAATCTCGCATTTTAACGTTTTAAGTCTGTAAACTCACTCCTGTCCCATCAGGTGGAAGTCTGAAATGCGTTATTTAATTTTTTTCATTTTGAGATCTGTTATGACTAAAATAGGAGCCCGTTTCAGTAAATGTAATAACTTTAAACTCAAAATAATGATACATTATTATCCATATTTTATTAGAATAAGAGAAAACCAATTGGAATATTACTGTCGGAAACCCTAGGACTTTTCTTTATACTTGTGTTTGCATTAATTTAAGTTTTATAAAGTAAAGTGTATTCTACCGACTAACAAAATAGTCCAATCACTATTAATTACACGGAAAAAGAAAGTCGAATTAAACTAGAGCAGTGAGCAAGAACGTTAAATTAATTAAACAGAAAAAACAGGAAATCGGCAGAATTACAACTCCAGTTGAAAGAAACGAACTGAGAGTGTGCGCAGAAGAGAACACAAAGTGTATCGACATTGTACTGTAATGGAACTCTTGTGTATATCATTCTAGAAAACTTTTTTATTGCCCGATATCCAACCCCCAACTTCGCGAAATTTTTATCACGTGTGCATGTTTCGCCTCAGTCTCCTGTCACAGATAACTTTATTTCTCTCCATTTTCAGGGTGCAGATATGACGTCATGGATACGTCACACGCGGATCTAATACACTGGCACCACGTAGTAATCGGCTAGTGAAACTAATAGATGTAGATAGAAAGATGCATTCAAGTAATAAGTATAAATATTGAAAGTTTAATGAATGAAAGAAAATAAGGTATAGTAACAAAAATAGAGTTCAAATAAAAACGAGGAAACCATTAAGTCAGGAAATAGGACAAAAAACACAATTTTGTTTGTTTGTTTTAAATTTTCGCGCAAAGCTACACGAGAGTCATCCTTAATTTAGCAGTGTAAGGTTAGAAGGAAGGCAGCTATCATCACCATCCATCACCAACTCGTGGGCTACTCTTTCACAAACGAATAGTAGGATTGACCGGCCGTTATAACGCCCTCACGGCTAAATGGAGGAGCATATTTGGTTTGATGGAGAGCCGGGCTCACAACTCTCGGATTACGAGTCGAGCGCCCTAACCACTTGGTGTGAGGGCGTTATAATGTTACACTTAATTCCACTATTCGTTGGTAAAACAGTAGCCTAAGAGTTGGCGGTGGGTTGTGATGACTAGCTTCCTTCCCTCTTGTCTTACACTGCAAAATTACGGACAGCTAGCGCAGATAGCCCTCGTGTAACTTTGCGCGAAATTCAAATCACACAAGCAAAAATTCACATTTTACAATAACTACGAAAACCCGCGAAATAAAATATTCTATTGCTATATATTTTTCTCTAATTCACTTAATCAGTTGTACTGAAAAAATGTTGGTCAAAATGTATTGACAAAATATCGATTATTTTGTCAATTTTAGACAAAGAGTTTATCGATTAACTCATTCTTGTTTCTTTTTTAAATAAAGAGATAGCTGTTCTTTCAAGTTCTTTTAACACAGGTAGCCCTCTCTCGTTGTTAAAATGTGTATAATTTACTTTATATAGGAATTATCTTAAATGCTTAGACATATTTCTACAACGCATTCTTTCTTCTGGTTATACTTAGGTTTTTGCCAGAATCTCTCAGATTTCTATTGTTAAGAGGTCGAGTTTCTGAGGCTATGAAGGTTTTTGAAAAGATAGTTGCAATAAATAAAAAGGAACTCTCTCCCGAAATCTCCTTATAAGAAAAGGTAAGACTACTGAATATAAAAGAGTATAGCTTTTAACAGATGCGTCCATGGTCCAGATATCTAGTCAAATATCTCTGGAGTTCATGTATAACCATTTTTCATTTTGTATATCTGATCAAAGTCATGACAAGCGGCAACAGTAAGGACAGACAGTAACAGTGCCTGATACCTTACGAAAGTAAGGACAGAAAGTAACAGCGTCTGATAACTGACAAAAGTAAGGACAGACTGGAACAGCGTCTGATAACTGACAAAATTAAGGACAGGCAACAGCAGAGTCTGATACCTGACAAAAGTAAGGACAGACAGTAACAGAGTCTGATAACTGACGAAAGTGAAGGCAGACAGCAACAAAGTGAAATATCCCACCAAAACACTCCAATGTCAGCTTTTATCATTTTAATATTTAACAAGCTTTTCCATAAATTCCCTTAAATTAACTGAATCCACAATATGCGGAGACAACCGATTCCAGAAGACAAAAATTCTGTTAAAAATATTCATCAGTCTCAACTGAGGATAACTTATTTCCTGCTAAAATTTATATTCATTTCCACCATTCCTACCTTAAGTATGAAAAAAATAATGCACCAATAGTATCAGTTCCCTCAACAATCCGAAACACCACAACCAGATCCTATCTAACTCTTCAGAGAACTACATGTATCATCCCAGAAGATCTCTTATGAAGGAATCCTTTCCAACAACCAATATCCTTTTTGATATAAGAAGCCCAAGACTGAGCACAGTGCTTATAACTTAGCCTAACCATCGACTAACACTATAACCTCTTTAGAACATCAAGATCTTTTATTTCCATGACACTCTGAAGAATATACACATCAACAGTATACTTATAAGTTAAAATGTGGTCTTTTACACGTATTAACTTGCATTTATTATAATTAAAACACCATCTGAAGTTTAGTTGCCCAAGTCACTAAATAATCCAATCCCTTCTGTAAGACAGTGGCATTCTTCTCAGAGTCAGCAGTATCGAAAACTTTCAATGTTCTCAGGAAATTAAAATAATCTATTGGCCATTCCTTGGTTTACTTCATTGATGTGAATATGAAAAGAACAAAGGTCATAACACTGAGTCCCAACATGAATTCACTTTGACTGAACTCCATTAATAACAATCACCTACTTTCTTCCATCCAGTCAGTTTTCTATCCAACTAACGTCTATCCCTCACATCTGCAGAAATAATTGGTGATGTCCTCCCTAAGACATGTGTCCGGCAACGGTCAGTTCCAAACTCTCTCTTTGTTTACCTGAAGACATACCTAAGAAGGTCGAAACGTTGTTCTCTGCTTTATTAGTAAAAGTGTTAATATCCATACCAGCCGTCCTTAGATACACATCCAGAAATAATTGTTTTTAGAAGCCCTTTATATGGAACTTTGTCAAGTGTTTTCTGATAATTCAGATATACCAAATCTACACCCTTGCCCTCAACTACATAAGCACTAACGTCTTTAAAGAATATCAAAAGATTTGAAAAGCAAGGTGTGTTTTTTTCCTACTGAAACCATGACAGCTGTCCAATAAAAATAATAACTTTGTTAAACTACTTGTCCAGGCATCTTTTATCACACTTCCAAAAAATTCTCTCCGTTATATATTAATGAAGTAATCAATGAAAGAGTTATTATCAGTTCCTTTAACAACTGCCCCCAGTGACACAGCGGTACATCTGCGGGCTCAAACCGCTAAAAACCGGGTTTTGATACCCGTGATGGACAAAGCATAGATAGCTCATTGTGTAGCTTTGTGCTTATTTCTAAACAAAAAACAAACAAACAGATCCTTCAACAAGAGAAGTAACTTTAGTCAACTTCCGCATCTTATTCTAGGACTTGTAAAAATGATAGAAATTAACTCACGTGTCCAATCCTTAACCTCGTTCGAAATCCTTGTGTAAAATATATATTATCTGGACAAAACGTTTATCACTCTTTAAACTTTACCTTTTTCTAAGAAGCTTAGAAATAGTGTAATAATCTTGTTCAGTTTGTTTCCGTTTTGTAACTACTTACGATGAAAAATGCTGGTTGTATTGCCAAGAGCAAACAAAAAAAATCCAGCCATCCCATAATTACCAAGCATTAGCCTTTCGGTATCGTCCTTCAAAGGCCTTGCCCATATCCTAACGTTCTGCTTACACTTAATGTATTTCAATAAATCTGGCCTGGCATGGCCAGGTGGGTTAAGGCGTGCGACTCCTAATCTGAGGGTCGCGGATTCGCATTCCGTCGCACCAAACATGCTCGCCTTTTCAGCCGTGAGGGCGTTATAATGTGACGGTCAATCCCACTATTTGTTGGTAAAAGAGTAGCTCAAGAGTTGGCGATGGGTGGAGATGACTAGCTGCCTTCCCTCTAGTCTTACACTGTTAAATTAGGTACGGCTAGCGCAGATAGCCCTCGAGTAGCTTTGCGCGAAATTAAAAAAAAAACAATAAGTTTTTACAATTGGAATCTATTTTTTAAAATTTCAATCAATCTTTCTGTATACAATATTTTTTATTTTCTGATTTTCCGTTTGACCAGATCTTAATATTCTATAATATTAACTCCAAATCTCTCTCCACTGAAACGAATTTAATCGTCTTGTATTTATAATGCCTTTACCTGGTTCCATCCATTATACCCTTCCTGAGTCATTTGGTTTTTAACTTGCAGCCACCCGTTTTTCCTACAACAAACATGCCAATTTTGAATATTTAAACATTTATTTGGAAACGTTTTTTTCCCCCATTTTATCACGACATTGAACTAACTGAATTGTCAAATTTGCAGCAAATATTTCTTGTTTCATCTCTTGAAAAACACCGTCATTGCTTTTCTCTTTATGAGAACAATGAACACTTACACCCAGATGCTTTCCAACCTCTATCCTATTCATCTTTCCTCTTCTTATCAGAGGTTAACAATAAATCAAAAATAGCATTGTGTCTTATAGGTTTCATAAGCAACTGATGAAGAAAACCATCCTGAATAATTACCGAAAACCTGTTTTCCTCCTTATTTCATTTTAGCATTTCCCAGTCAATATGTTGGAAATTAAAATTCCCCATAATTATTATCTCTTTAACAGTTGAATTCCTTATCTCACTGTAGGGTTTGTTATCAATTTCATAAGTTTCATTCAGTGGCCTGTAATAAATTCCAATTAAAAGTCTTCTGCTCTCATAAACAGCAATAGAAAGCCAAATAGATTCAATCTCAATGCAAGTATTTTTGACATCGTCAACATCATCGGGATGTAACTCAAGTTTTACATATAAAGCCAATCCTTTCTCTCTTTTGAGAACTCTATCACTATTAAACAACTTGTAACCTCATATTTAAAAATAATCCTAAAATTATAAGTTTTTACATTTAACTACGTTTCAGGTATTCCAACCATACTAAAATCTTCCATTCCAACCAATACTGTAAAGTCATCCATTTTGTTTTTCATACTTCCACCATTGAAATGACAACAGTTCAGCCTGACATTAAGCAAAGAAACGATAAACACTGAAAAATAAATCCGTTTTCTTTAAGCTAAATGCATTTGAGCTTTATATTAAATTAAATTTCTTAAATATACTTCATAACGCATGAACAAACAAAAGGATGCTGCTTTTTATTGTATTTTTCGGTTCAAAATAGAGGGACGGGTTATATGCGCAGGTAGTCCTCGTGTAACGAAACAAGGAATAACATTTTTATTAACTGGTGACTAAGTAATGAGGTTTTTGAACTGAGACAGTAATTAAAGAGACATAAAATTAATTTCCGTCTTCTAGACCCGAAAAACTTCACCCTCCAGAGCATGCTAAGAACTTGTGCTTTTCAATTTCTTGTGATTAATATCTCTGGGTTAGACACAAAATAAGTAATAACTTAATTATGCTGTTACCTAAAACCTAAAGCTGTTTTAACATCAAGCTTAGATATTGTTTACAATTTATAATGTATAATGTTACACGTATAAAAACAATGTTTTCTTGTTTATAAACAATTTATAATGCATAATGTTACACGTATAAAAACAATGTTTTCTTGTTTTTAAACAATTTATGATGTATAATGTTACAGGTATAACAACAATGTTTTCTTGTTTATAAACAATATCTCGTGCTACACATATAATACCATCGTTTTCCATTTTTAAACAATTTATAATTTATAATATTACAGGTGTAACAGTAATATTTTCTTGTTTTTAAACAATTTATAATGTTACTGGTATAACAATGTGTTTTGTTTTTTTTAAACAATAACTAATGTTACATATACAACAACAACGTTTTCTTTTCTTAACCAATTTATAATGTACAATATTACGGGTATAACAACAATAATTAATAGTTTTTAAACAATATTTATTGTTACAGGTATAAAAACAATGTTTTCTTGTTTATAACCAATTTATAATGTATAATATTACTGGTATAACAGACCCTCAGTGGCTAAGCAGTATGTCTACGGACTTACAACGCTAAAGCCCGGGTTTTGATACCCGTGATGGGTAGAGCACAGAAGATAGCTCATTGTTTAGCTTTGTGCTTAATTAAAACAACCACAACAACTGGTATAACAACAATGTTTTCTTGTTTACAAACAATTTATGATGTATAATGTTACTAGTATAACAACAATGTTTTCTTGTTTTTAAACAATTTATGATGTATAATGTTACAGGTATAACAACAATGTTTTCTTGTTTATAAACAATTTATGATGTTTAATGTTACTGGTATAACAACAATGTTTTCTTGTTTTTAAACAATTTATGATGTTTAATGTTACTGGTATAACAACAATGTTTTCTTGTTTTTAAACAATTTATGATGTATAATGTTACTGGTATAACAACAATGTTTTCTTGTTTTTAAACAATTTATGATGTATAATGTTACTGGTATAACAACAATGTTTTCTTGTTTTTAAACAATTTATGATGTATAATGTTACTGGTATAACAACAATGTTTTCTTGTTTATAAACAATTTATGATGTATAATGTTACTGGTATAATAACAATGTTTTCTGGTTTACAAACAATTTATGATGTATAATGGTACACGTATAACAACAATGTTTTCTGGTTTACAAACAATTTATATGTTATAATGTTACTGGTATAACAACAATGTTTTCTTGTTTACAAACAATTTATGATGTATAATGTTACTGGTATAACAAAAATGTTTTCTTGTTTTTAAACAATTTATGATGTATAATGTTACTGGTATAACAACAATGTTTTCTTGTTTTTAAACAATTTATGATGTATAATGTTACTGGTATAACAACAATGTTTTCTTGTTTACAAACAATTTATGATGTATAATGTTACACGTATAACAACAATGTTTTCTTGTTTTTAAACAATTTATGATGTTTAATGTTACTGGTATAACAACAATGTTTTCTTGTTTTTAAACAATTTATGATGTTTAATGTTACTGGTATAACAACAATGTTTTCTTGTTTTTAAACAGTTTATGATGTATAATGTTACTGGTATAACAACAATGTTTTCTTGTTTTTAAACAATTTATGATGTATAATGTTACTGGTATAACAACAATATTTTCTTGTTTATAAACAATTGATGATGTATAATGTTACAGGTATAACAACAATGTTTTCTGGTTTACAAACAATTTATGATGTATAATGTTACTGGTATAACAACAATGTTTTCTTGTTTTTAAACAATTTATGATGTATAATGTTACTGGTATAACAACAATGTTTTCTTGTTTTTAAACAATTTATGATGTATAATGTTACTGGTATAACAATAATGTTTTCTTGTTTATAAACAATTTATGATGTATAATATTACTGGTATAATAACAATGTTTTCTGGTTTACAAACAATTTATGATGTATAATGGTACACGTATAACAACAATGTTTTCTGGTTTACAAACAATTTATATTTTATAATGTTACTGGTATAACAACAATGTTTTCTTGTTTACAAACAATTTATGATGTATAATGTTACACGTATAACAACAATGTTTTCTTGTTTTTAAACAATTTATGATGTATAATGTTACTGGTATAACAACAATGTTTTCTTGTTTTTAAACAATTTATGATGTATAATGTTACTGGTATAACAACAATGTTTTTTTGTTTTTAAACAATTTATGATGTATAATGTTACTGGTATAACAACAATGTTTTCTTGTTTACAAACAATTTATGATGTATAATGTTACTGGTATAACAACAATGTTTTCTTGTTTATAAACAATTTATGATGTATAATGTTACTGGTATAATAACAATGTTTTCTGGTTTACAAACAATTTATGATGTATAATGGTACACGTATAACAACAATGTTTTCTTGTTTACAAACAATTTATGATGTATAATGTTACTGGTATAACAACAATGTTTTCTTGTTTTTAAACAATTTATGATGTATAATGTTACACGTATAACAACAATGTTTTCTTGTTTTTAAACAATTTATGATGTATAATGTTACTGGTATAATAACAATGTTTTCTGGTTTACAAACAATTTATGATGTATAATGGTACACGTATAACAACAATGTTTTCTGGTTTACAAACAATTTATATTTTATAATGTTACTGGTATAACAACAATGTTTTCTGGTTTACAAACAATTTATGATGTATAATGTTACACGTATAACAACAATGTTTTCTTGTTTTTAAACAATTTATGATGTATAATGTTACTGGTATAACAACAATGTTTTCTTGTTTTTAAACAATTTATGATGTATAATGTTACTGGTATAACAACAATGTTTTCTTGTTTTTAAACAATTTATGATGTATAATGTTACTGGTATAACAACAATGTTTTCTTGTTTACAAACAATTTATGATGTATAATGTTACTGGTATAACAACAATGTTTTCTTGTTTATAAACAATTTATGATGTATAATGTTACTGGTATAATAACAATGTTTTCTGGTTTACAAACAATTTATGATGTATAATGTTACACGTATAACAACAATGTTTTCTGGTTTACAAACAATTTATATTTTATAATGTTACTGGTATAACAACAATGTTTTCTTGTTTACAAACAATTTATGATGTATAATGTTACACGTATAACAACAATGTTTTCTTGTTTTTAAACAATTTATGATGTATAATGTTACTGGTATAACAACAATGTTTTCTTGTTTTTAAACAATTTATGATGTATAATGTTACAGGTATAACAACAATGTTTTCTGGTTTACAAACAATTTATGATGTATAATGTTACTGGTATAACAACAATGTTTTCTTGTTTACAAACAATTTATGATGTATAATGTTACTGGTATAACAACAATGTTTTCTTGTTTACAAACAATTTATGATGTATAATGTTACTGGTATAACAACAATGTTTTCTTGTTTTAAACAATTTATGATGTATATTGTTACAGGTATAACAACAAAGTTTTCTTGTTTTTAAACAATGTCTGATGTTACAGGAATAACAACAATGTTTTTTATTTCAATAGTGTTTTTATTTTTAATGTTGTCAACCTTCAATCATCACGCCCCCTAACTCAAGTGCTCTGTTGTAAGTTACCCATCTGAGGGTCTCAGATTCGACTCCCCGTCCTACCACAAATGCCACTGTGATGGTCAATCCAACTATTCTTTGATAGAGTAGCACAAGAGTTAACAATAGGTAGCGATGACTAGCTTCCTTCCCTCTAGTCTTACAGTGCTTAATTAGAGACGTCTAGCACAGATAGCCCTGGTGTAGTTTCGCGTAAAATGCAAAACAAACTGATGTTAACAACAACCCTACCAATCACGACAATGTCTCATGAGCAGTTTTGTCTACCTATATATTCCAATATTTACTGTACTGATGTATAATATGTTAAGAAATCAAACGTTTTAATCATTCTTGTTATTGTGGTTTTGCTTGATAAATATAATTTTGAGTGCTGAAGATGTGTTATTATTGTTATTTTGCCACAATACTTTGTGTTATTATCTTGCAACTGCAAATAACGCCACGGAAATTCTATAAAACAATATAAAAAATTCTAAGAATTTTATGCAATGAAATAAAAGAATAACAGAAACTAACACACAGGACGAGCTGATTTTAACAAAAAGTATTGAATCAATTATATGTGAATGTATTACACAAGTATTTTAGAGAAAATTTTAAAAGCTTAAAAAAGACGATGCGTCATCTATATGTCAAATTATAACTGTCAGTTCCCGACATATATTTATGTCCACTTTTGCACTAGGAATTAAAGATAAAATAGTTTTGTTTTATTTCAGAGTTTAAATTACATTCCACTATTTATACAATTTGTAATATTTGTAAAATGTTATACTCAAGATGTAAATATAACACTGATCTGAAAAGTATAACGTCTTTCCAAGGACCGGCATTTCACGTAATGAAGATATTAATATAACATTGATTTCAAATGTATCACGTCTTTCTGAGGACAGGTATTTCACACAATCAAGATATTAATATAACACTGATCTGAAATGTATCACGTCTTTCTGAGGAGAGGTATTTCACAAAATCAAGATATTAATATAACACTGATCTGAAATTTATCACGTCTTTCTGAGGACAGGTATTTCACACAATCAAGATATTAATATAACACTGATCTGAAATGTATCACGTCTTTCTGAGGACAGGTATTTCACACAATCAAGATATTAATATAACACTGATCTGAAATTTATCACCTCTTTCTGAGGACAGGTATTTCACACAATCAAGATATTTATATAACACTGATCTGAAATGTATGACGTCTTTCTGAGGACAGGTATTTCACACAATCAAGATATTTATATAACACTGATCTGAAATGTATGACGTCTTTCTGAGGACAGGTATTTCACACAATCAAGATATTAATATAACACTGATCTGAAATGTATCACGTCTTTCTGAGGACTGGTATTTCACACAATCAAGATATTTATATAACACTGATCTGAAATGTATCACGTCTTTCTGAGGACAGGTATTTCACACAATCAAGATATTAATATAACACTGATCTGAAATGTATCACGTCTTTCTGAGGACAGGTATTTCACACAATCAAGATATTAATATAACACTGATCTGAAATGTATCACGTCTTTCTGAGGACAGGTATTTCACACAATCAAGATATTTATATAACACTGATCTGAAATGTATGACGTCTTTCTGAGGACTGGTATTTCACACAATCAAGATATTTGTATAACACTGATCTGAAATTTATCACGTCTTTCTGAGGAGAGGTATTTCACACAATCAAGATATTAATATAACACTGATCTGAAATGTATCACGTCTTTCTGAGGACAGGTATTTCACACAATCAAGATATTAATGTAACACTGATCTGAAATTTATCACCTCTTTCTGAGGACAGGTATTTCACACAATCAAGATATTAATATAACACTGATCAAAATAGTTATTCTAACTATTTGCTTTTGTATATATTTGTTTTGTAAAATACTAAATTCATCACTATGATAAAACATGTCAAGAAAATGTGTTCAATATAGTGTTTATAATATGAATGATATTAATGTTTGTTAAAATGTTTTTAATTCTATAGGACGAGTTGTGGCGAGAGGACACGGGAAAAGGCAGATTTACTGGTTACACTTGTCTGTTTTGAACCCCAAATATGAGGAAAAATACAATAATTAAATAAATATAAATATAAATAAATAAAGTAACTTATGATCTTATTATAATGTATGTTTGTCTTCCAGATACACTGAACAATTTTCTATTAATAAAGCTCTCTTGGCCCAATGAACTAAGGTTCATTAAGGACAACAAATACTGAAATGTCGAGTTTAAATTCATTTTTATTAGTCACATTTACTACATATATATATATATATAATGACGCCTGAAGCTGTTTATTGTTTTATTTTTGTAGTTGCATCAACAACGTATCCTTCTATGGCACAAGCTATTATGCTACAAAGGTTAACTTCCAAAAGAAGTTCCCTTTCTTGTTTGCAGCCATCATTGAGATGCCTGGCTATTTTATCATGTGGATAATGTTTCATAGGTGGGGAAGGAAATGGCCCTGATTTCTGTTTATGATGATAGAGGGCCTTAGTTGTCTTGTAACGTCCTTACTTCCAATTGGCAAGCAACAAAATATTTTCAAGTACCGTTGAAACTATTAGCTTAATTGTTGTGATCGTATTTTCATTGTTATTAAGGTAAGCATAATGGAATAAAAATTTTATTTTCAAAGAAGAAGATTAAACAATTTATAAAATCCCACGTGCTAAACACTTAATAAGTTTAAACCTAATTTACGATCTGAGTAAAATAAATAAAACCAGAGACTACAGGGGCAGTAGCATAAGTTTCCAACTAATGTAAAATGTTGATAAAATGAATTAAAGTGGAAGTTATGAAACATCACCAAATAAACAAATAAAACCAGAGACTACAGGGGATATCCATAAATTTATGCTCACTGTGAGTTAGATTGAAATAATATTTATTTTGAATAACACGTAAAAAAGGATGGGTGACAGAGGGATACACCGTGCTAAAGTTTCGTTAAATTTCTGAGTTTTATGTTCTTGGTGGTCTTGGTTTATAAAACTTCTTGTTGTTTGAAGGTAAGCATATGCTACACAATGGGCTATCTGTGCTCTGCCCACTGCGAGTATTGAAAATCAGCTTCTAGCTTTCTAGCTGTGCCGCTAGGGGCATCAAACATGTATTCTGTAGATATGGTATTAATGCATAGACAAAGTTGTTGAATTTAAACACATTTGAAATATCCAGTTTTAAAATATATTTCTTTTTGTCTTCTAGTATTTTTTGAAAGATAATATTTTACATGAAATCTACGAAGAAATAATCCAATGAAACTAGATTCATGGTGATGTTTAGGTTAAACATACGAGATACTAGATATTTATATCACTTTTAGTTTAGAAAGACGAACTTCTGTTCATCCACAAATTTCTAAAATATTCACACATACGCTCGTGTGAGAGTGCTTATAGGCTTAAAAACATAGAATTAGTCCTGGAATGTGGATAACTTGTCAATGTGTAGTTACACATTATCATAGGTTGTTCCCCCTCTGGTACCCAGAATATCTACCACGAAAGATGTCGTTTGTATAAATATGTAGTTTAGTATATATTGTGGTGCCTGTATTGAGTTTATCTATGTAGATGTTTATCGATACCTGGAAGTTGAGTCTTCCATATTGTTGGATGACCAAAACTGATGTGGGGAATTCATACACTCTCGAAAAACTGACGCTTTTGCGTGTCGTGGTGAGCTCGCAGTCTATGGCCAAATGTGATAAAGTGGTTAGAGTAATATTAAGAGCCGTGGTTCGCATTCCGTTATCTCAGAATCTTGGTCTATAATTTGTGGTCAGGAGTGAGTTGTAAGAGTGACTGCCTAATCTCCTGTTTAATAAAATAATCCAATAACTGGCAAATGGTGCTCTAAATTGGTTATTTTTCTTCTTGTCTTTCAGTTCCAAATTAGGGATAGCTACCGAGGACAGCTCTTTATAACTTTTCTTAAATTTCTAAAACATTTTTTGTTCAAGTCTCAGTCATATTTTTATTAATAAAGACTTCTCTCCAGCCCTCATAGAGGGCGCTTATCTAACGTTCGATATTAATGTGATAAGTTGAACCACATTTGTTTGTCTTTTGTTTTAATAAAACAAATGTTTGTTGTTCACTGAAAATACGAATAAAACTCGTCTTTCGATTCATACACGTATAGAACTCCATTTGCTTTACTGTTCTTCTGATTACTACGGTTACTATGCTTCTTTCTAGGACTGCTAAAATGTTAAATCAACATGTCTAACATACACATGTCTCTTTAGTTTGTGATTTTCGAAAATAACATTCATTGTTCACTTCAAAGATTCAATTAAAGGTTTATAAATATAACCAGTTCTTGTTTTGTTTTTTGTTGTTTTTTTTTCAGAGCCCAAAGAGTTTCTTCTGACATGTTACCTTATTGGTAAAATGGTGGCTTCGGGCACAGCAAACTTTTTTGGTGCATGTGCAGTAGAACTGTTTCCAACTTCGCTGCGAGGGCGAGGTGTTGGGCTTTGTATAAATTTAGCATGTTATCAAACATATTTGTACCATTTATTGATCATTTAGTAAGTTGTTTACCATTTATATTTGACCGTACATTAATATTTAGAGAAGTGTGACGTGTTTATTTCATTAATATCACCGGTTTACCGTGGCACCCTCTGTCATTAAAATAATCAACTTAAAATGTAATTTAAATAGTTTTAGAGACAAACTTTTAGTTATTCTAATCTTGTCATCTCATCTTACTCTTAATATTGACGTTTCTTGGATAAAATGATACGAAATATGTTGATTCGTTTCTTTAACCTTAGATATTTAAACCTAAACCTAGTATTTACAACGTTACATCAAAAATTGTAATGTAATCTTAAAATACATTCAAAACATGTTATGTCTTAGACAAGTGTATTTATATTTAAAACATGCATAGTTACGAGATCCCAGTTTAAGTTCAGTATCATAGTGTTAAAATGCATTAAAATAACGTATGATATTATTTTCAATTTGTATTTCTTTTATTTCAGTTTATAAAATTTTACCAGTTTTTTATATAATAACTGGAGATTTTAGGGAATAAATAAGACATAAAAACTCCAGGTTTTGAGTAAACACTTTTTTATCAGATAATTCAGGACTGAAACTTTTTATAACCTTACAGTGAAACTGTTCAGGCAGAATATTTAAAATTTGAGTGTTATTAATAAAAACGACAAGTTCTGTATCCTCTGGATGAGATTATTTTATTATAGGATAGTAGAGTACTTCTGTTAAGAATGTTCTAATAAAACTATTAATTCAGAAAATATCGAATTTTTGAAATGTCAATTTATATGTACTTTCTTCCCAAAGGTTTTGTCATGAATCCTGTTATAGTGTTCTCAAAAACGAAATAATGTGAGAAGTGTCATCTGTATTTAGATCAATCTACCGAGGTATAGAATATAATATTTATCATGTGGTTCCAAAGTGTTTAAAACCATATAGAAGAAACACTGTTTTTTCTTTAATGTTAGATTAAAGTAGGCCTAAAGCACAATGGAAATATTATAATATAAGGTATTTGTTTTCTTAACCTTCAGGACCATGAATATTATTTCTTGCCTCTTGTCATCCTAGACGGATTCTTGACGTTCGGCGAAATATTTGTTCTGGATCTTCCCGAAACGAGAAACTGAAGACTTCCAGAAACGGTGGAAAAAATGGAGGACTCTACAAAGGACTGGAGTTGGCGAAATTACTTACGATGCACACCATAATCAATCCGAATGAACGTGGACACAATCTGAATGAATGTGAGCACAATCAACAATACAGAGACTAATGGTGTTAACGATGAAAATTCTGAAAAAAAACACCAAAAGTTTTACATATTAATATAAATGAATTTTAATCTATGCAATATTTTTGATTTATTTGACTAATTTTCCGTGCTGAGGGTTGTTTTTTTAATTATTATAGTCACAAAATGTGACTAACCATTTCATGATTGTTGTTTTTTTTCTTGAAACATTTATTTTAAAAATTACGGTTTTTAAACTATTATATGATCTGTATTCTGAATAAGTTGAGGTCTCAAATTTGTTAATCTCAAACAACAGTTGGCTTCCATTTAGCTTACACCTTTTCATCACACGATTATATTTTTTTGTGTTTAAAACTGGCCAGGTGGTTAAGGCTATGGACTAGTAGTCCGAGGGTCGCGGGTTCGAATCCCAGTTACACCAAATATGCTCGCCCTTTCAGCTATGGGGGCGTTATAATGTGACAATCAATTCCATTATTCGTTGATAAAGGAGTAGCCCAAGAGTTGGCGGTGAATGGTGATGACTATCTGCCTTCCCTCTAGCCTTACACTGCTAAATGAGGGACAGGTAGCACAAATAGCCCTTATGTAGCTTTACACGAAATTAAAAAAAAAAAACAGCAAAATTATTTACAACTAGCAGAGTACCAATGTGAGTGGTGCTAAATGAATTTTTTCATCATTTACTGGTCTGAAACTGACTAAACAGATACACTCGAGTTGTGTGGTACAAAACTGTATCATGGCTTTGATTTTCCTAAGTTAATATTTCATTTTTTTCCCAAAAATTCATATATTTTCTTGGAGTTTACTTTCCTGATACTGGTACATCGAGGATACTGATCCAGTGATTAGTCATGTTTTCTTGCAGGAGAGATAGCTTTGATATAAATGGTTGTCTTTTCTGTCGGCGAATCAAACAGTGGTCAGAAGCTGCCCTTCCATTGTGCTCAGATGGTGGACGAAGGTAATGTATGAAGAGGTGTAATCGTATGAAAACTTATCTTTGTTGAAGTATTTATGTTTAGTATTTGAAACCAGGTTTCCTCCTTAGATGGTAACTTTTATCCTGTTTGGTAACTAATTTTAGTAGATGTTTGTTTTATTTTCTAATATTTAACACGAATTTTTGCAATCCTTAACTTGCACTTAATACGTGATTATGATTGCCTTGACTTTGCAGTTTTAAGCATTTTCGATCTGCTTCATTGTTTTAGATTTTGAATTTTCTTTTGGCGTACCTTGTGAGGTAGGAATGACATTAGATTGGTAAGACCAGTTTATTAAAAGTTTCTCCACGCTTCTCTTACCAGCTCAACACATAAACCATAAATATTATACTTATTTTGATCTTTTGTGCTGGATTAGTAAATCTGCTTGTTTGATTGATTAGAGATTGTTGGCGTAAAACTTACGTGTTTCTTTACCATAAGACCAGTCAGAAATTACATAAAAACATAAACACACTCCCCTCTATATCTTAGTATCTTTCGAACCGCCAGTTAGCGGGCACTGACTGGCAAATCTACAGGAACTCCACACATACAGAGAAAAACCACAAGGTTTAAAGGAAGAAAGGTTACACGCAAGTAAATCATATTCTCTAAACGTTCTAATGAAGGTATTGTTTTCCTGCTTATGCTCTTATGAAGAACTTTTGTTTACCAAATGTTCTAATGACTACATTGTTGTTCTCTATACGTTTTTATGACAGCATTAACGTTGACAATACATTCTATATTACATCTAGTACCCTACGCTTCTTTAGTGTTATACGTCGTTTAGACGAAACGTATAATATACTTGTGTTTTAAGACTGTCATATATAACTGATTTTTTGGTTTTTCTTGCCTTTATTTAACTACCGGCACTCGACTCGCAAGTTGCGAGCTCAGGTTCTAATCTCTGCCCCACAGAACTAGCACACCTTTTCAGCCGTGAGGACATTATAATGTGACGCTCAATTACACTATTCGTTGATAAAAGAGTAGCCCAAGTGTTGGGGGTGGGTTGTGATGAATACCTTCCCTCTATTCTTTCATTGCTAAATTAGGTGCGTAAATAGCCCTTGTGTAGCTGTGCGCAAAATTCAAAACGAGACGAATTTCACAACAGTATCCAAGCTACTGCAAATAACGTTTTACACTACTAAAAAACAAACATAAATAAATAAATAAAAATAAAAACTCGATACTTCATTATTTTTGTCAAAAGATAATTGTTCAAAATAATTATTATATTTTATAATTTTATAATTATTATAAAAATAATTATTTTCAAATTTTGTAATATGTTTATTGCAATACAACTTTTACAAAGAAAGCGACATCTTTCCAGTAAGAGGGAAAACACTCTTCTATTGTACAGTATATAACATAACACACAGTTGTAGAAATTTTGTTTAACTATAGTAAGTAATTTCTGAACTTAAATTAATAAAATGAGTATTTTCCAATAAATTAATTTGACAACGATGACGTCCAATTGTTGTTCAAAAACATGTTTATGACAAAGTTATTTATAGAAATTTCTGTCCTTAATAAATGACAGTTTCACGAATTTAATTCATAACTAACCAATCATCAAACAACGTTTCCTTGCTTCCCTTGAAAACAAACAAATGAAAGCTTGGTGTTAAATCACTGATGACGTAGAAAAGACCAAATGAGAAAAGTAATGGAAATTCATCACGTGGTCTCTCTGAAGTAAACGAGAAGTTGTTCATTTCTACTATGTTTGTTTCTTGTTTTAAAAAATATTATTCCGTAAATAAAAGATAATTGCTAAAATTACTATTTTATCTTGATCAATGCTAAGCATAAAGTTAAAGCTAATTCCTAATAAGTCACACGTTAAAGTCAATCTTTTCAACTCGCATTTAAAGAAAAAAACTCTCAAAATTAGATTAATACATAGTGGCACACAGTATATAGAAAAATTAACAAGTTTATAAAGATATATGTATGGGGTTTGAAGTTATGGTGGACTGGGTTTCTTGGAAGCCTAGGAGTAGCTTCATAGTACTCTTTTTACTGACCTGACCAAGTTCTCAAGAAAAGAAACTGAAACCCATTTTCACACTTCACACTTGTGCACTCTATAAACACTTCAGATGCACTGCGTAACAAATGCAAGATTTAGGGTTAAACGGTGGTTTAAACGACTACTTTTCAAATATGCTTGTTCCTTCATTTTCAAACACTGTGCACCATTTCTGTGAGATTTGAAACCCATACATTATCATTAGTTAAATGTAACGCAGGCTGTTTCTTCGGGTTTTATATTTTTCAATTTATATCTTCTTTTTAATTACAACAAATTTACTAAAACTATTTACCGCCGTCACTAATTTTGTACCAATTTCGGGGGGGGGATAATAAACCCAACTAAAAACTTCATTGTTACTCTTATGACGCACGCACGCACACAGCGGGGGAAACGTTTTATGGTATTCCACGGATTAGAACCAAATTTTCCACAGGACTAGCAGATGTTCCTATTACGTTTATAAATTAATGATATCACGTTTTTATAAATAATATTTATTACATTCACTTCTAATAGAAATAACCTTACTGGTTTAACCACTGTTTTTGAATAACTACTTAACATCATTGCATTTGTGGTGGTTAATAGTTTAACTCTCTACTTTAGTTCGACATTGAAACTGTTTTAAACATTTAAAGTATGACCTTTGCAAGCTACACTTTGTATAAATAACGTAGGCTAAAAATAAATATGTTTATATAAAGTTGTATATATATAGGGATGTCAATCTATATATTCAACTGTATATGTAGAGATGTAAAAATCTATATAAAACTGTCAATGTATATACACAATTGTATACATATATATGGATGTACTATCTGTATACAACTGTATATACAGAATTGTCAATGTCTAAATACAACTTTATGAATAAGGATGTCACTGTATATATATATATATATTAAAAATGAACTAATCACGAATTTCATATAGAAATTAAAGCTTCACATGACGGTATTAAGGTCGTTTATTTGCAGTTACGTGTTTCATGCTTCACTGATCACACTACATTATAAAATGGCGGGAAAATACAGAACGTTACAATGTTCGATTGTTGATGAAAACGTCATCAGAGTCACGTGATTTGTAAAGTTTTCATAAAATTATTCATACCACTATTTTAGAGGAATTTCTTTTAAGTTCAGCTTATATTTATGGATAAAATGTTTCTCCATATAGAATGGTATTACATGGAATTTCGGGTGTTTTAACTTTGCACATTGGTCTAAATGTTTACTCAGTCCGATTTGTCGCAATTCTGGGTGATTTATCTGTTGCCTGTTCTTTAATTGTTCTCCGGTCTGCCCAATATAATCCAATCCACAACCTGTACATTTTATACAATATATTAGATTTTTTAATGTACAGTCCATCTCTGTATTGATATGCAAAGTTTCTTCTAAACTTCTGAATTTTAAGTCATTGCTTTCCTGAATGAGTTCACATGTTTTGCAACATGGGTGACCACATCGTTTAGCCCCGTGTTCCTTGGTTGACTGCTTAAATTCCAAATTTGTAAGAATTCTTCTCAAATTAGAGGCTTGTTTCTGGCTTTTCACCCAAGTTGCGTTAGCCAGATTTTGTAGACTTTATTTTTGTGATCCGTGGAATATTATTTCCTTTGATGCTTGGATTATCTTCTAAATATCTGGATTATTTGGATTGTGTGTTTGTACAAATGTAATTTTTTTGTCATCGTTTTCTCTTTGTTTGACTGTCCTCAGGATTTCCGCTTGTATATTTTTGACCCGATCTATTCCCGTCTCAATTAAAATTATTGGGTAGTTTCTTCGATGAAGGCGGACTGGCGATTCTTGCAATCTTTGTTCTTTTATTTTGGGGTCAGAGACTATGATACATATGCACCGAGCCATGTTGAAAGGAGTGTTAGTCTTTGTGTGTCTTGGATGACAAGATGTAAAGTTCAAATACTGAAATGTGTCCGTATCCCTGTGATAATATCTGTTTGCAATTTGTAACCTTCTTTGTATATTTTAATGTGCAGGAAAGGTATTGCATGGTGACATACGTCAGTTCCCATTACCGTCTCTTTCATTTGGAGAAAGTAATCATTGTCAAATTGAAAGGTGTTGTGTTGCAGAATAAACACAATGCCATCTAATATAAACTTATGATCAAATCTACTTTTCAGGTCTTCTGTAATACCATTCTATAAGGTGGAAAAGACTGTGAGCAAACCAGAAAAACTATGGAGAAACATTTTATCCATAAATATATGCCGGGATTAAATGAAATTCCTCTAAAATAGTGGTATGAATAATTTTATGAAAACTTTACAAATCACGTGACTCTGATGACGTTTTCATCAACAATCGAACATTGTAACGTTCTGTATTTTCCCGCCATTTTATAATGCAGTGTGATCAGTGAAGCATGAAACGCGTAACTGGAAATAAACGACTTTAATACCGTCATGTGAAGCTTTAATTACTGTAAGTAAACGACTTTAATACCGTCATGTGAAGCTTTAATTACTGCAAGTAAGCGACTTTAATACCGTCATGTGAAGCTTTAATCACTGCAAATAAACGACCTTAATATCGTCGTGTGAAACTTTAATTTATATGTATATAGGAATGTTAATATCTTTCAACATATAAGATGTCAATATTTATATACAGGTGTGTATAGATATTTACATCAATGCCTGTATACAAGTTTATATACAAATATTTTAATGTCTATATAAAGTTTTATATATAGAATGTCAATGTCTCTATATAACTTTATTTATAAAGAGTTGTGTACAACTTATCTTGGTCTGTAACAGGATAGACGGTTCGATACAACATATTTAGGTCTCATCATTTAAAAGCAGGTTGTTCAGTAAACAAATAAGAAAGTAATGCATTTTTCTTATAGCAAAGTCATCTGGCTACCTGCTGTGTCCCTGGTTTTAGCTTTGTAAATCCGTGGACTTACTGTTGTTCCAGCGAGGGAACAGTAAGTAAATAGTACATGTTAGCCTACGGAAACTTTTTCATTTAAAATAAATGTTCAGTGTAAAATCAAACGTATTTTCCCGAGGACAAACTACACACACAAAAAAAAAGAGAAAATATTAGAAGTGTCATGAAGAAAATTGGGACTGGTTTTAAAGGTGTGTCAGGTATATCAAACAGTGTAGTATCATTCATTTTAAAACCGTTATTTAAACTGTTATATAGATTTTTACGAAACAAGTATAATTAGATCACAGAGCTTCCTTTACTTTGCTTTAATTTGCGAATCACAATGTTGGACATGGCAAATTAAAACCACCATTCACAAGGCGATTACTTAAATTACTTGGACATTTTTATGGTTTTATTTATGTTGATTTACGTTTTTATCGAGGCTAAATACGAAACAAAATCGCAAAGAAGACGGTTTATTTTGTGTTTTACAATGAAGAACTAAGTTAAAGGCATAAATTTTAACACGTTCCTTACTTTAAGGCTCGGCATGGCCAGGTGGCTAAGATACCCCAATCGTAATCTGAGGGTCGCAGGTTTAAATCCCTGTCACACAAAAAATGCTCGCTCTTTCAGTCGTGGGAGCATTATAATGTTACAGCCAATCCCACTATTCGTTGATAAAAGAGTAGCCCAAGAGTTGGATGATGATGACTAGTTGCCTTTTCTTTAGTCTTACACTGCTAAGTCAAGGATGGATAGCGCAGATAGCCCTCTTGTAGCTTTGCGCGAAATTCAAAGAAATAACTGCGTGTGTGTTTTTCTTATAGCAAAGCCACATAAAGCTATCTGCTGAACCCACCGAGGGGATTTAGCGTTATAAATCTGTAGACTTACCGCTGTACTAGAGGGGGACACCAAAGAAACAAACAGTCGTTACTTCAATCTTTAACATTGTACGAATATTTCATATTTTTTCAACTGAGGAGTCAGAAAATACAACAATAAAAACTGTAAAAAAAATGTGTATTACGAAATATCCGCAATTTTATATTCTAACATCCTTGGTAAGTGATACGAATAGTTATGTACAAAAAAAAGAGAAGAAGATAGTTAAACAACTTCGTCATCCGTTCCTGATCCTTTGATGATCCGTATTTTGTTGAAGAAGAGACCCATGTCTGAACAGCAAGGGCCCAAACAGGAATCGAGGCATGTACGAACGTACAGTCGAATTATGTGACAATTTATCCGGAAATGACGTATTGCCGGTCCGAGACACCAGATATGCTGAAATGACAAAATGGCGAAACTACAACCGATTACCAGAGCAACAGGTATAGCAAAGAGGATGGTGAGAAGCTTATAACAGCAATTCTTTGTTCCTGTGAAGATACTATAGGCGCCCTTCCAAACACAGTCAACGGAATAAGTACCTTCAGGCTCGGCAATGACGTCATCAAACTCCACCTAGTGAATGAAATTTTAATATAAATTTTTCGTATAATTCCAATACACCAAATTTTACAAAAACATGATAATTCTTTTATAACTTTTTTTCTTCAAATCATAAATATGATAGCTAGATGCTGTCAATATTTCTAGTATAGTTCTCAATAACAGATAAACTGAACTGTGAATCGCAAAAGTCAAGAAATGAGTAAATGAAAACGGTAAAACATCCGTTACTGGTAGGATATCTCAGAAAAGTGATTTATTTAGCATTCTGCTGTGGAAAGGCGTAAAGTTTATCTTCCTGAGGTAAAGGTTGACCCTGTGCTCGACCTATGAACTTTGGACTTGGCAAACTGGGTTTGACTCCATGCAGTATCGCAAAATACTTCCCGCACTTTATGCTGTGGAAGTGTAATAACAGCTATACGCAGTTTAATAGTGTAAAAGATAACTGAAGAAATGGAACTGGTTGACTGCCTTATCTCTGGTCAGTAGTTCAAAATTAGGCACGCTAGCATATAGTCTTAGTAGCTTTACCATAAGTATAAGCTATGTTGAAAAGCCATCTGGCCCGGCATGGCCAAGCGTGTTAAGGCGTGCGACTCGTAATCTGAGGGTCGCGGGTTCATATCACGGTCGCGCCAAACATGCTCGCCTTTTCAGCCGTGGAGGTGTATAATGTGACGGTCAATCCCACTATTCGTTGGTAAAAGAGTAGCCCAAGAGTTGGCAGTGGGTGGTGATGACTAGCTGCCTTCCCTCTAGTCTTACACTGCTAAATGAGGGACGGCTAGCACAGATAGCCCTCAAGTAGCTTTGTGCGAAATTCCAAAACAAACAAACACAGCCATCTGTGTTGTGCATGTCTAAACTCCGGATTTTATGAGTTTGATTGTTTATTTTTTAAAGTTATCTCGTAAAGTTGAACGAGGACAAAACCTCAGTTTATTTATGTGTTGTTTTTTTTTGTATTTTAGTTTTTTGGGGGGCACAATGCTAAACCTTGACTGTCTACTATCAAAGTCGCTAATCGAGGGTTGCTGTTCTCTTGTCCAATAGTTGAATCTTTTATAATGCACCCACAATCCCAAAGTGCAGAACGTATTTTTGCCGGTAAATGGAACTCTTAATTTTTGGATACAGGTCAAGGGACAGAAACTAGTAGGCCACGCCTGGCTCATAGAATATCAATAGCGTGTTTACTGGGGTTCTTTTTAAGATATGAACGTGTTGCAGTTGACTGTAAACTATTTGATCTTATCAGATGTGCAGTATGTAAGAAACTTTATAAAACGAATAATGGTAGATAAAGTATTTGATCCAAAGTGCTGAAGGTAATAAAACGATGAATGTATTAGAATACAGTACGACCTGTTGTCCAACAGTGTTGCTAGTCAAATTATCATGTGAGTTTGTTTGTATCTAATTAAGCACAAAGCTGCACAATGTATTCTCAATCAAGACGGCTAATATGGGTGTTAAAACTTAAGTTAAAATAAGGTAAAGAACAACATCTCGACCTTTTTAAGTCATCTTCAGGTTAACAAAGAGAGTTTGCAACTGACCGTTGCCAAGTACATGTCTTGTTATAACTTATAACAAAACACAACATTCTAGTAAACACCAAGTAAAAACCAGGTACAAAACTAAAGTTCTTACTGTGTAACAACTACACTGATAAACACCACACCAACATAATTTATAAAATACAATGCAACAACTGTCACGACTTCTATACTGGAGAAACAAGCAGAAAAATGAAAACCAGATTCAAAGAACAAAAAAAAAACACCTTCACACGTTTTTGAACACTGCAAATCAAATAAACACAACAAAACCATAGACAACATCCAGATATTAAGTAAGAAAACAAATAAAAACAAACGCAAAATCAAAGAAGCCTTACTTATACAGCAACTCAAACCAAAACTAAATCAATATAAAGAAACACCTTTATACCGATACTAATTAATAACCTAGCATCTAACTGCAACGCCTCCTACAATCCCTTACCAGTTTGCACTCTCGCTTTTAAGACTGTATGTGCCCGGCAAAATTCAGTTGCAAAATCTCTTCTTTAACTACATGGTGATCTAAGAAGGTCGAAACGTTGTTCTGTAATTTATTTTTATTAAAGTTCTAATACCCATACCAACTGCCTTGAGAATACATTTGTACTTCAAGTGGGTTTCTCGTCATCACGAAAGTTACACAATGGGCTATCTGTGCTCTGCCCACCATGTAAAGGAATGAAGCTTATTGTACAACGGTCATGATGTATTTCTCTTTAATTTTTTTTTACACAAAGCTTCGAACGAAACACTCCACAACACCTGAGGAAGATTTTTCACCCGAAACGTTGTGTGCATTAGGGTAATATTTTTTTTTTTAAACATCGTTCAACTACGATAGATTTCACTTATTTTAATGAAAGTATGTTTGTTTGTTTGGAATTAAGCGCAAAGTTACACAATGGGCTATCTGTGCTTTGCACACTACGAATATCGAAAATCGGTTTCTATCGTTGTAAGTGCGCAGATATGCCACTATGTGGGGGAGGGAGCTATTTCAGCGCAACGCAACAGCTTATTTTGTTTGTGCCCAAATAATTTTAAGTTGATTGTTGCAGGCATATATAGTCAGAATGTGTGAAACAAACGTTCATATCTGTCTTGTATCTGCTACAGATCATAAGACACCCATAGACTGAAGAACGATATTTATGGATATTAATATTTTGTTAGTATGTAAGTTAGTCCATCTACTTTATGGACTTTCTGAAAGTTAAAATACATTTTCCAACATTTAGTAATGTTTTAGATTTCATTATTTGTTGTTGTTTTTTTTAAATAAAATCGAAGCTACAAGAAAACTGTCTAAAGTTGGGCGATATAAATATATATATATAAAACTGTCTAAAGTTGGGCGATATAAATATATATATATAAAACTGTCTAAAGTTGGGCGATATAAATATATATATATAAAACTGTCTAAAGTTGAGCGATATAAATATATATATATTATATTTTTAGCCAGAGACTGAACGCGCATTGTCGAAAACGTAAAACGTTTTTAGACGTCTTTCCGTACCTAAGTAATGGTATAAATTGGTGCGCAGACACTTATGGAGTTATTCTGTAATGTTTGATATCTAACTGTGTGCTCATTTTATCCGGGTACTCTACATTACCCTTGTATCAATACTAATAACACATCATTAAGGTACCCTATGTCGGTTTTATATCATACTTTTATCAGTATTAATAGCACACTATCAAAGTACTCTATGGCTGTATATTATCCTGTTATCAGTATTAATAACACACTTTCGAGGTACTCTAGGGCTTTATATTACTCTCTTATCAATATTAATAACACATTACTAAAGTACTCTATGGCTCTATATTACCCTTTTATCAATATTAGAGCACATTATCCGGGTACAATATTGTATAGCATTAAATCGTTTCGATATTAATAACACACTAGTTTTATATTAACCATTTTCTTAATGTTATGGAGCTCTATGTTCCTATATTACCTTTACCAACAATGTATTTTAAGTAATTTTGTTAAACTTTTATTGTTTGGTATTTTCTACCTGAGCAGGAACTTAAGCAACGTATCAGCTAAGTGACCAGGTCAAAGTTTCCAATATTCAGCTATGGTCAGCCTTAAATTAGAAATACTGACCAGAAGTTGGATGCCAGTCAACATTATCCTACTCTTCACCGAATAGTATGTTTGACAACTGTGGTTACAACGTCACGTAATCTGCAGTGACATATCAAAGTTCACATGTTTTTATTTGTAAAGTGGCTCTATATTCATTAGGTTGGTATCACATAATTCAAATGATAGCACAAAATAACTTCCACAATCTATTTTCTGTCTTCTCCGTTCTTTACCAGCAAAATATGTGAGATAACTCTCACTGTTTAACATTTTCTGAAACACTTGCTGAATCATGAACAACTTCTTTGCATTACTCATTATTAGAATTTATAAAGAAATCTTGTTGTTATATATTTCTCGATCATTAGTATTCTAGGAATTGTATCATTGTTGTTGCTTTTCCTCTAAGAAGTTTCTAAATTAAAACACTGAAAATATTATTGTATTGAACTTTGATTATTATTGTATTGAACTTTGATTATTATTGTATTGAACTTTGGTTATTATTGTATTGAACTTTGATTATTATTGTATTGAACTTTGGTTATTATTGTATTGAACTTTGGTTATTATTGTATTGAACTTTGGTTATTATTGTATTGAACTTTGATTATTATTGTATTGAACTTTGGTTATTATTGTATTGAACTTTGGTTATTATTGTATTGAACTTTGATTATTATTGTATTGAACTTTGATTATTATTGTATTGAACTTTGGTTATTATTGTATTGAACTTTGGTTATTATTGTATTGAACTTTGATTATTATTGTATTGAACTTTGGTTATTATTGTATTGAACTTTGGTTATTATTGTATTGAACTTTGGTTATTATTGTATTGAACTTTGAGTAGTATTGTATTGAACTTTGGTTATTATTGTATTGAACTTTGATTATTATTGTATTGAACTTTGATTATTATTGTATTGAACTTTGATTATTATTGTATTGAACTTTGATTATTATTGTATTGAACTTTGGTTATTATTGTATTGAACTTTGGTTATTATTGTATGGAACTTTGGTTATTATTGTATTGAACTTTGGTTATTATTGTATTGAACTTTGATTATTATTGTATTGAACTTTGGTTATTATTGTATTGAACTTTGATTATTATTGTATTGAACTTTGATTATTATTGTATTGAACTTTGATTATTATTGTATTGAACTTTGGTTATTATTGTATTGAACTTTGGTTATTATTGTATTGAACTTTGAGTATTATTGTATTGAACTTTGATTATTATTGTATTGAACTTTGGTTATTATTGTATTGAACTTTGATTATTATTGTATTAAACTTTGGTTATTATTGTATTGAACTTTGATTATTATTGTATTGAACTTTGGTTATTATTGTATTGAACTTTGATTATTATTGTATTGAATTATTATTATTGTATTGAACTTTGGTTATTATTGTATTGAACTTTGATTATTTTGATTATTATTGTATTGAACTTTGATTATTATTGTATTGAACTTTGATTATTATTGTATTGAACTTTGATTATTATTGTATTGAACTTTGGTATTATTATTGTATTGAACTTTGATTATTATTGTATTGAACTTTGATTATTATTGTATTGAACTTTGGTTATTATTGTATTGAACTTTGGTTATTATTGTATTGAACTTTGATTATTATTGTATTGAACTTTGATTATTATTGTATTGAACTTTGGTTATTATTGTATTGAACTTTGATTATTATTGTATTGAACTTTGGTTATTATTGTATTGAACTTTGGTTATTATTGTATTGAACTTTGAGTAGTATTGTATTGAACTTTGGTTATTATTGTATTGAACTTTGATTATTATTGTATTGAACTTTGGTTATTATTGTATTGAACTTTGATTATTATTGTATTGAACTTTGATTATTATTGTATTGAACTTTGGTTATTATTGTATTGAACTTTGGTTATTATTGTATTGAACTTTGGTTATTATTGTATTGAACTTTGATTATTATTGTATTGAACTTTGGTTATTATTGTATTGAACTTTGATTATTATTGTATTGAACTTTGATTATTATTGTATTGAACTTTGGTTATTATTGTATTGAACTTTGGTTATTATTGTATTGAACTTTGAGTATTATTGTATTGAACTTTGATTATTATTGTATTGAACTTTGGTTATTATTGTATTGAACTTTGATTATTATTGTATTAAACTTTGGTTATTATTGTATTGAACTTTGATTATTATTGTATTGAACTTTGGTTATTATTGTATTGAACTTTGATTATTATTGTATTGAACTTTGGTTATTATTGTATTGAACTTTGGCTATTATTGTATTGAACTTTGATTATTATTGTATTGAACTTTGATTATTATTGTATTGAACTTTGATTATTATTGTATTGAACTTTGGTTATTATTGTATTGAACTTTGGCTATTATTGTATTGAACTTTGATTATTATTGTATTGAACTTTGATTATTATTGTATTGAACTTTGGTTATTATTGTATCGAACTTTGGCTATTATTGTATTGAACTTTGATTATTATTGTATTGAACTTTGATTATTATTGTATTGAACTTTGGTTATTATTGTATTGAACTTTGATTATTATTGTATTGAACTTTGATTATTATTGTATTGAGCTTTGATTATTATTGTATTGAACTTTGGTTATTATTGTATTGAACTTTGGCTATAAAATGATTGGTTTCTGCTCACTTTCTTTTCATTCACATAGTTTTTATAGAGAGCTTTTAATTTAGGAATTATTTTTTGAATATATGGAGCTTTCCAAGAGCAGTTTGCTTCACATTACTGCAGTTAAAAATAAGGTAAATATTAAAGATTTTGTTGAAGGTTTATGCAGCGACCGCTTTTAACTGCGATGTCTACCAGAGTTTTCATCTTAATGCAAGTGTGGTTTCAAGGATCGGGGGTTAATCACTAATGATAAATAGTACCATGCATCTTAATGCAAGTGTGGTTTCAAGGATCGGGGGTTAATCATTAATGATAAATAGTACCATGAATTACAAAACTAGATGTGAAACATCACATAGGAAATTATTCAGTTCAAAGGTACAAAAAAATGTGCTATATATTTAACTTATTATAATATCTATCTATTTTTAATTCTGCATCGTGGTGGAAAACTGCCTCGCAGGCCCCCAGTTGGTCAACCGTTAATGTGCAGGATTGTCTTGTACTGTGTTCTATTAAATCAAGTCCTTCTACACTACATGGCCAAGTAGTTAACATACTCCGAGGGTCGTGGGTTCGAATCCCTCTCACACCAAACATGCCCTCCCCTTTCAGTCGTGGGGGCATTATAATGTTACGGTCAATCCCACTATTCGTTGGTAAAAGAGTAGCCCAAGACTTAGCTGTGGGTGTTGATGGCTAACTGTCTTTCCTCTAATCCTACAATGCTAAATTCGGGACGGCTAGCGCAGATAGGCCTCCTGTAACTTCGCGTGAAATACCAAACAAACCAAACCTTGTACATCTGCCTACTTCGTCGAGGGTGTTTGGGTTGCTGTTATGATGGTTGTTGTAGCAACGGCCCTTAGCAGAATACAAACTATGGAGATTGTATGGCTCTAAATCGATCGAACAAATATATAATTAAGAAACGCAGTTCTTTGTCCATCTCTAAATTTTGATAACAAACTGCCCTCTATACAATATTCATAAATGTGTTAATAATGCCATAAGCAATAATAGTTTTGTAAAAGTCAATATGGGACCATAAAGGGTTAAATGTCCACTGTGTAGGTCAATGAGGTCCTAAATATTCAGTATGTTAGACAAGTAGGATTTACTACAGCTCTTTATAAGATAATTTTTCAAAACTGATGAACTAAATAAAAAAATCAGCTCTAAAGTATAAAATACAAACAAGACTAAAGTATAAAATACAATCATGACTAAAGTATAAAATACAAACATGACTAAAGTATAAAATACAATCATGACTAAAGTATAAAATACAAACATGACTAAAGTGTAAAATACAATCATGACTAAAGTATAAAATACAAACATGACTAAAGTACAAAATACAATCATGACTAAAGTATTACATACAGTGAAGACCAAAGTATAAAATACAAACAAGACTAAAGTATAAAATACAATCATGACTAAAGTATAAAATACAAACATGACTAAAGTATAAAATACAAACAAGACTAAAGTATAAAATACAAACAAGACTAAAGTATAAAATACAATCATGACTAAAGTATAAAATACAAACATGACTAAAGTATAAAATACAAACAAGACTAAAGTATAAAATACAAACATGACTAAAGTATAAAATACAATCATGACTAAAGTATAAAATACAATCATGACTAAAGTATAAAATACAAACATGACTAAAGTATAAAATACAATCATGACTAAAGTATTACATACAGTGAAGACCAAAGTATAAAATACAAACAAGACTAAAGTATAAAATACAATCATTACTAAAGTATAAAATACAAACATGACTAAAGTATAAAATACAATCATGACTAAAGTATAAAATACAATCATGACTAAAGTATTACATACAGTGAAGACCAAAATATAAAATACAAACAAGACTAAAGTATAAAATACAAACATGACTAAAGTATAAAATACAATCATGACTAAAGTATTACATACAGTGAAGACCAAAGTATAAAATACAAACAAGACTAAAGTATACAATACAATCATGACTAAAGTATAAAATACAATCATGACTAAAGTATTACATACAGTGAAGACCAAAGTATTACATACAGTGAAGACCAAAGTATAAAATACAAACAAGACTAAAGTATAAAATACAAACAAGACTAAAGTATAAAATACAATCATGACTAAAGCATTACATACAGTGAAGAGCAAAGTATAAAATAGAAACAAGTCTAAAATATTAAATACAATGGTCAAGTCTAATTAGTTTTCACTTCTTCCTTCCGTTCTCACCTCTTGAAGAAAATAATTCGTACCAATAGTTAACCATGTGTTTTATGAGCAATGTAAATTTTTCTTTAAGCTATTTTTATCTCAGAAATTACATTTGCAGCTGTGACATGTATTTTAGAAATTCTTATTTGAACAAAAGTCAGAACTTTCGTTTACAGAGTTGTTTTGTTTTTTTCTACAATATGGTAAACGCTAATTAGCGATTAAACTAGTAATCATTAGCTGTTTCTAGTTTAGGTACAGGCACAGAGACAAATGGATGTACATGTGACATTGTCCTAAGGCTTCAATATAGCGTCAACAACCATCAACTTTCAAGTACAATTACAACTTCACTTATTAATACTAAGAGATTTGTTATTAGAACGTTTGACTTATATTCGAAATTACTGACAGTTGTAAAGTTAGTTGACTTTTTCCTATGGTTAAAGGGTCTTGATTAATTATGCATTAAACGAGATTGACGTACGTCAGTTACAAATAAAAGAAGTTGATTTATCAGAGTTGAGTGAATGTCCAAGAGGTAGATTTACGTCCTAGTTTAGTGTAGTTGTGTACTTTGCAATGATGGTTTATCACTTTTTGCATGTAAGTGCTGACATGTTTCGTCCTTTATTTGTATGAAAGTCTTTGTAATGACCTGTTCTATATGGACACCACAAAATAAACGACATGTGAGTACATTCTAGTATTTAAAGTTTACTGTGAAGGTGACTGACTGTGTACCTTAATGTCTTGTGATGCCACCCCCTCAAAAATTTTAGAAAGATGAAAAACACCATGCGAAACTAATTATTATTTTTGTGCGAGTTGTCATGTTATTGATTTACTTGGCAACCATCTTAGTGGAGAAAATATTGGTATTTTCAATCTGTAAAGCATTTTCTGAGCGAATGAGCTAAACGACGTTAGAGCCCTTGATTTTAACGAAGGTGGAGACTCCTAGCGAGAAGATATAAGCGTATCTAATTTTGAACTACTAACCATGGGAAAGCCAGCCACACCAGAAGTATCCGTCGTTACTATGTGCCGTTGTTCAATTGCAAACTGAATAACGAGATTAACTGTCACTCTTATGACGCACAGCTTAAAATGTTTTGTTTGTTTGTTTGTTTTTGAATTTTGCACAAAGCTACTCGAGGGCTATCTGTGCTAGCCGTCCCTAATTTAATAGTGTAAGACTAGAGGGAAGGCAGCTAGTCATCACCACCCACCGCCAATTCTTGGGCTACTCTTTTACCAACGAATAGTTGGATTGATCGTCGCATTATAACGCCCCCACGGCTGAAAGGGCAAGCATGTTTGGCGCGACGGAGATACGAACCCGCGACCCTCAGATTACGAGTCGCACGCCTTAACCCACCTGGCCATGCCGGGCCCCACTTAAAATGTGAAGTGTGTTTAGAATTGTCATCGATAAACCTTGGTACTTCAATTAGGCAGCCCGACACGCTAACCCCTGGGATGCATCTGATCTGATGTGGGGAAAAGGCTAAATTATAAATGTTTTTATAATAAGAGATCCACAATGTTCATTTTTACAATTGTCTTATATGGTTACACGAAAATCAGTGTTTCTTCCGTAGTAATTCTCTATTTGAGCAAGCAAAAACTATCAACAAAATCTCCTTAATTCTGAAGTATATAATAAACAATAAAATATGTTTTTAAATATTCTTGAACAAAATCAGACAAGTTTAAAATATTTCAAATAACTTATCAATAACTTATGAGCGAACAACCGAAGAAATAAAATATTATCTTTTCTGATTAATGTAATAATTTTTAAGTGCATTTAAATAATTTGCCTTTAATTATCAAAGTCAGAGCCGGTATGAATACGCTCGTTGCCACCTCTATAGGTAGTTCAGGCTATATAATAATTTCATACATTACGTCATTAATTAAAGTACGTTGGTTTCTGTTAATTACCATGTCATTGCTGTTCTTTCATTTTCAAACTTTGAGGTTGAGAGTTTAGATTAGTAATTCAGTCGTTATTCGGTCTCTGTGTGTTGTGAGGCGTTACGAGTTAGTGGGGGACGTTATAATGTGACGGTTTATCCCGCTATTCGATGGTAAAAGAGTAGCCTAAGAGTTGGCGGTGGGTGGTGATGACTAGCTGTCTTCCCTCTGGTCTTACTCTACTAACTTAGGGACGGCTAACGGCTTTGTGCAAAAATTGAAAACAAACAAACAAATGTACAAAGCTTAATTTTTTTTATATTCATTATTAGACAATAAAGAGAAGTTTTACCCGTAAAATGAACTAATTAATTATAATCTAAATAAAAGAGGAAGCTTAGAAGTTCGTGCAAAGCTAATTGAGGTTTATCTGTGCTAGCCATCCCTGATTTATCAGCGACAGACCAACGAATGGTGGGATTGACCGTTAACTATAGTTTAATACGTTAACTCCCACAAACACCTTAAAACTAAATGGTGTTGTGATAGTTATTTGAATGTTCATGTGGTATCACACACAACAGAAAGATAATGTTTCAATAAAGGTAAAAATATAATAAATAGGCCTGTTTAATTTAAAGCTACATTTGAATTGATACAACATATATATATATAAACGGTTGTTTAACTAGTTTGTTATGACAGGAAAACACCCAGGAAATAGATATTTCGTTCATTTCTTTCTCCTACTGTAATTAATATAAAAAATAACAGTTATTAAAAGATAAGAGTATAAAGCTT
Source organism: Tachypleus tridentatus (assembly GCF_004210375.1). Classification (NCBI taxonomy): domain Eukaryota; kingdom Metazoa; phylum Arthropoda; class Merostomata; order Xiphosura; family Limulidae; genus Tachypleus; species Tachypleus tridentatus. Next base: position 51,760,226 of record NC_134829.1, on the reverse strand, counting down.
ATTGTATTTTCAAATAGTGCACGATTTATTTGTCCCCTCAGGAGATTTCAGGGAAAACGTGTGTAGAACAGAGTTCAATCCCCACTATGCCAGCCGAAACAGTGAGTATGACATAACAGGATATTTTTTCACGAAGTTAACACTAACAACCAAAATAAATTTTAGCAGCAACTAAGCTTCTCTCGCTCCAGTTACTCACAGATCTCGATCAATTAATTAGGGTATCACGTGTACTTTCGTTCGCAAAATCACTCGTGTAACATAATGTGCGCGACGTGTAGAAAACGACAGTGATATTCCTTAACAACAACATTTTGGTTAATGGTTGAAGGACTTTCGTAATGGTTTTCGTGACAAACGCTGTTCTTCTTTTTTTTGGAGTCTCTTGACAAAATATAGTTGACGCCATTTTCTTTGTTATGTTGCAATAGCGACATAGAACCTCATTTGTTTAATAATAGAAAAGCTTTGCGTCACGAACATATCGGAATAGCGTAACTTGAATTTTAAACTAGGAGTATTTGGTGTCTTGAAATTCCAAAATATACATTTAATGCATGCAATGTTTAGCGCTATTTTTGCACCAAATCAATGTTTATTCAAATAACTTGGTTTTAAAAGATTTTCTGGTAATAATTGAATGTTTTGAGTAGTTTAAACACGTGAACTTCCCAATAAAACATATATCACTGAAATGCTCACAACGCAGATATCCCATTGTGAATATTTACACTTTATAACAGAGGAGGATTCTATTGTCGCACTGAATAGACGAAGTTTTGAATTGTTTTTGTCGTGACTACCACTATACATTTAGTCAAATCTCAGTTTCTTTATATAAAGGCCACTTAACGTTATATTTGTTTGTTTGTTTTTGAATTTCGCACAAAGCTACTCGAGGACTATCTGTGCTAGCCGTCCCTAATTTAGCAGTGTAAGACTACAAGGAAGGCAGCTAGTCATCACCACCCACCGCCAACTCTTCGGCTACTCTTTTACCAACGAATAGTGGGATTGACCGTCACATTATTACCCCCCCCCCCACGGCTGAAAGGGCCAGCATGTTTGGCGCGACCGTGATGCGAACCCGCGACCCTCAGATTACGAGTCGCACGCCTTAACACTTAACGTTATATCTCCAGCTATTTATAGCAAGAGGCTCATGCAAGTACGAGACCTTAAAATATTGGGATTGAAACTTTTGTTGTTGTTTTCCTCCGTAATACCTACTTAAATGTAGAAGTTTCGTGACAAAATGAATTTAGAAGAACTTTAAAGTTTCCTTAACGCACAAACATACTTCGAAGACGATATTTATCGTTAGTACAAGCATGGTGGCATTGTCTTTTTACTGAGCCAATATTTTATGACTTTATAACTCATTCTGTTGGACGACATGGCCAGGTGGGTTAAGGCGTTTGACTCCTAATCTGAGGGTCGCGGGTTCGAATGCCCCGTCTCATCAAACATGCTCGCTTTTTCAGCTGGGGGTGTTATAACATGGCATTCAATCCCACTATTCGTTGATAAAAGAGTAGCCCAAGAGTTGGCGGTGGGTGGTGATGACTGGCTGCCTTTTCTCTAGTTTTACACTGCTAACTTAAGGACAGCTAGCTCATATAGACCTTGAGTAGCTTTGCGCGAAATTCAAAACAAACAGATAAACATTCTGTTGGATTTATGACAGTTTTGGGAAAGAATTAATTTTATCCTAAAAAATAAGTAATTTGGACGTTTCAGCACGAATTCTTGAGCAGCTAAACCTTTCAATACTTAATAACTTTTATTACATATATATGAGTCTAAAACACCAATAGCCGCACAGTATTTATCTGATTACCCAAGGTAGAGTAGTCAAATAGAATTTTTGTGGCTTGCCTTTTATTAAAAATTACAACTAATTGTTAATAACTGTAATTTTTAAAAATATTTTATTAATTGTTGTGGTATGTAAGCTTACCATATATTTTATGTTTCCTTCGTTAATATATGTATGTGCTTCATAATTTCTTTACTTACTGAACACTTGTTCTTAACATAGAAAGTTGGCCAAGAAAGCTACTAAGTTTCCCTCTTGCAAGTTACTCACAGATCTAGATCAGTTAATTAGGGCATCACGTGTGCTTTCTTTCGCGAAAAAAAGAAAAGACGTGGTGTAACATAACGTACGCAATGCATAGAATACAACAGTAATATTTTCTACTAATACATCAGGTGATGCCCAGGGACACACACACTTATCTTGTAGTGACAGCAATGGTCAGTCACATGGGGGAAATATTTGTCGCGAGACGGCTGACATCATTGTTCTTCCCATATAATACCATATTTCTATCATTCTGGAAAATAGTGTTTATAGTGAGCCAATTTCCAAAAACACTGCCTCAAGAAATGAAACTTTATAGTAAAAGTTTCACAAATCACCTGCCTTTAAAATTTTGATTGCGTTTGCGAGTATTTGAGATAAAGGTAATTTAACTCTATGTCACATTGTGTTTCATTTAACGGATTGAGATTCAGTCGAGTTAATACAGGTCTTACTCCATAAACCATTCATGACGAACCTCCAGTTATTCAAGCTTCAAAACAACTACCTAAAAGTAAATTAGCGAGCCTGAGAATACTACACTATATCTTAACCTCAGAACTCTCAGTTCCCCGTTAGTAACAGCGGTATGTCTCCGGATTTATAACGCTAAAATCAGGGAATTCGATTCCCCTCGGTGGACTCATCAGATAGGCCGATGTGGCTTTGCTATAAGAAAACACACACACACACACACACAGAACTAACAACTACCTAAAAGTAAATTAGCGAGCCTGAGAATACTACACTATATCTTAACCTCAGAACTCTCAGTTCCCCGTTAGTAACAGCGGTATGTCTCCGGATTTATAACGCTAAAATCAGGGAATTCGATTCCCCTCGGTGGACTCATCAGATAGGCCGATGTGGCTTTGCTATAAGAAAAAACACACACACACACACACACACACAGAGAACTCTCATAATCTAAATAATAATTATTGCATATTTTCTCTTAACACTTTCATTACAATTGTAGTTTGTATTTTTGTGTTAACATGGAGAAAGGTTTTCCCTTCAAACTTCACAGAGTTAACGAGACATAGGTTTCAGATAAGTAATCAAATATTAAAACGTCGTGGTTTTATTTCTATTATGTATTTAAAAGAGATAAACCTGACACATAGAGAGTTGTTTGTGTATAAACATTCTTGTGAAAGAGTTAATTTAATAACTCTATCTTATACAGAAGCTGAGAACGTTTATTGGAACCTCACCACAACACTACAGTGCGTGTCGCCACGGTTATTCATCGTCTACCTGACGACCGCACATTTTGAAAATAGCCCTGCAGTGTAGTTCCCATTGTAAGAGACTCTATCGTAAGGCTGCCTTGTACAATGCATAATACACCTCCTTGTAAGCCTCCTATAATCTGTATAGTGTACAAAGGTGATGGTTTTCCAGCACCAGTTTCACAGTACAATCTTAAAGAAATCCACAGACTTACTCGTAATTTCTCATACTGACTGAATAACTACTTTATTATCTAGTTGCTAGAGGTATGAAACTGTTCAGGTTGGAAGGGAGCTATTACTGGACACCTTATCTTGGTACACCTACACCCTGTTGGTTTTATTTCTAAACGGAAATTCTTTTTATTATGTTGGGGTCTATTATGCCAAGACTTTCTATCTGCTGTGGTTATCACGTGACTTGATTTAAATAGTTTTAACATAAGGCATTCACCCCTCTGCACTCTTAGTAACTCCCTCTCAAACAAGTAACCCTCGCTTCTAGTTTTACTCAGTAACCCTCTTTTAAACAGATAACTTTCACTCATAGAATTACTCGATAACTGTCTTTTAAGGTTGACAACTCTCTCTTAGTGTGCTAGTCGGTTACGTAACTCACAATAAGTGGTTTGAGGGCTCGAATCTCCGTCTCACATTTTCAGCCGAGAAGATTTTATAATGTTATATTAGTAAAAGAGTAGCCCAAGAGTTGACAGTGGATAGTGATGACTAGCTGCCTTCCCTCTAGTATTTCATTACTAAATTAGGAACGGCTAGCGCAGATAGCCCTCGTGTAGTTTTGCGCGAAATTCAAAACAAACAAACAAATTGCGCGAAATTTATTAAAAACAAACCAAACTATTTTAGAGACTTCCTCTTAATTTAAACGTCACGAATTACCGTTTTTGAATAAAATTTTGAAATATTACGTTACTAATTTTCTTACATAATTTTTTATTTGAATTTGTCTTCTCAGTTGTTCAGTGGTAGAAACCGGGTTTTGAAATCCGTGATGGGCAGAGCACAGATTTCCCTTCGTGTTGTTTTGGGTTTAACAACAAATTATCGTTTGAATATTTTTTTGAAAAACGTTTCCCCTGTAAAACAGCACATAATTATAAAACAAATACAACGACAAACACAAAATATTAGGAATAATACAAGGGGAAAAATATTATAATTAAATATATTATATTTTACTAAGATATACATAAAACGTGTTATATATTCATTCTAATATTATTCTAATAAAACAGTAATTAACTAGAGAGTCCAAACCTACTAAAGGGAAGCACGTATTGGGAACGGTCACGACACGTCGCGGGATTTGGGTTTCGTACACAAGGAAAATTCAAATTACATGTTCAATATTTAATATGCAGAGATCTTATATAAACTACCGTTAGAAACATAAATTTATGATAAACCTTTATTTGGAAATTTAATCACACTCTGTAAGAACGACATGCATATGCTAATACATGTTCTATAGTTCTAGTTGCTATGAATAATTCTGAAAAAAACACGCAACAGTGAGTATATTAAATCCAAGGCTCAGCATGCAAAGGTGGGTGAAGGCGTTCGACTCGTAATTTGAGGGTCGCGGGTTCGAATGCCCATTGCATCGAACATGCTTGCCCTTTCAACCGTGGGTGCGTTATAATGTGACGGTCAATCCTACTATTCGTTGATAAAAGAGTAGCCCAAGAGCTGGCGGTGGGTGGTGACGTCAGACTAGCTGCCTTCCCTCTAGTCTTACACTGCTAAATTAGGGACGGATAACGCGAAATTCTAAAACATGCTTCTTGGTAGGTCTGTAATGTGAGTAAAACAAAACATGAAATAACTAACAGTTGTCTCAGCTCTACTCGTCAGTCGGTTCCTTCTAAGGTAACCGTGGAGTTCTGGATTTAAGAACATGCCAGTAGAAAAGCGTCATGGTTATGATTATGCTGTCTCTCTCTTATGGATATTTGTGTTTATAAACCAAAGAGGGTCAGGTTTCGTCAACCTCTTCCTCCTTTCTTTGTATTTGTTTTAGGAACTGTCAAGTGTATTTATATGTTTTACACGAGGGCCACAGTAATCCACACTTACTCAGGCCTCTATCAGAACAATGTTCATGCACTATCTACATATACTCTTGGTGAAAATATATCATTTCTCCTTTTCGTTCCATAATTATTTGCTCTATCATTAGATAGGTATCAACTATAAAACATTCACATAAATCCCTTTCAATGTTTATTAGTTGATCCCTAAACTAATGTGGAGTCTGGTTTATAGGCGGCCTTCTTGTTTTCTTTGGAAATATATATTTACTGTCACAATTATGGACAACCTTTGTTTGTTCGTTTTCAATATCGCGCAAAGCTACGCGAGGGCTATCTGCGCTAGCTCTCCCTAATTTAGCAGTGTAAGACTAGAGCAGCTAGTCATCACCATCCACCTTCAACTCTTGGACTACTCTTTTACTACCGAATAGTGGAATTGACTATAACATTATAATCCTCGACGACTGAAAGGGCAAACATTTTTGGAGTGACAGTAATTCAAACCCACAACTCAGATTACGAGTCGAACGCCCTAACCACATAGTCATGTTGCGCTAATATGGATAACCTAACCACAACATCAGAAGATTTACTTTAAGTGAAAGTTGTTATAATAACTCTGTTGCAACACTTATATTAAGTGACTCGTCCTATCGTGACATCGTGGCATAATTTTCATTACGTATTTTATGGCACGTTGATATAGTGATAACATCATACATAGCGAGCATTCTCTGTTGCGTTTTGAACACCGCAGAGTTTCCTTTCCACTTTATTGTTAATAATTGTAATTTTTGAATATTTTAACAATTTTTGTGGATGCAAGCTTACCATATGTTTTATGGTTCTTTAGTTAATATGTGTATGTGTTTCAAAATTTCATTATCTATTAAGCACTTGTTTTTAGTATAGAAAATCGACCAAGGAATCCACTAAGCTTCTCTTGTCCCAGATATTGATAGATCTGGATCAATCAATTAAGGAATCACACGTACTTTCTCTCGCAAGTTGCTATGTAGTACGATGTATAAACAGAACTGTTCTTTCTGCAAGGGCTCGGCATGGCCAGGCGGTTAAGGCACTCGACTTGTTATCTGAGGGTCGCTGGTTCGGATCCCTATCACCAAACAGGCACGCCCTTTTAACCGTGGGGGCGTTATAATGTGATGGTCAATTCTACTATTTGTTGGTAAAAGGGTAGCCCAAAAGTTGACGGTAAGTAGTGATGACTAGCTGCCTTCCTTCTAGTCTTACACTACTAAATTAGATACGGCTAACGCAGATAGCCCTCGTGTAGCTTTGCGCGAAATTCAAAACAAACAAACTTTTATTTTCTAAGATTACGTTAATTACTAGTCAGAGAAAAGTTTCATATGGGTAAATGGAATACTTGTTGCTCTTAGATATAATTAGCTTTTCAGATTTAAGAGGGAGGTGGGTCTTTATTGGAAAGTCCGGGAATAGCAGCCTCCTTGAAGATCTTGTTGTTTTTTTAAAGTTAAAATGTAAAAAAATAAATAAATAAATCTATTTTTAGAGCATTTGCTCTGGTTATTTCCTAGTAAACAATTATTGTGTTTATGGGATAACTACTAAGGTTATCCGTTACTGTCCCTAATTTCGAAGTATTGACGAAAGAGGATGTATAAATGTATTCTCAAGACGACTGGTATGGGTATTAATGAGAATACATTTTTACTTCAAGTGGGTTTCTCGTCAACACGAAACGGGATGCAGCCAGTCAGCAGTACCCTGTCACTTATGCTAAGGAGTAGTCTGTTACTCTTATAACGCACCAACCGCGTAAACTGCTGAGAGAATTTTGCGGCATCTTAATAATAAAAATCAGACTCACTGGCTGCGAAATTCGGAGGTATATCACAGGGCCACCCGACCTCCTCAAAAACCAAAATCAAGTATTCGGCAGTAGTGACCTAAATATCAACACAGAACACCTAGCAAATAATGCACACACCTAAACCTAATATTTCTCAAAGTGGGAACCGTGAAGCATTTTTCGCGGGGCCGCCAAACAAAGATGCTGAATTAATATTAATTCTAAGTAAACAATTAGTTAGTTAGTTATCACCACTCGATTCCATCAAGGAACATAGGGCCGCAATCGCTTGCGGATTCTTCAACAGGTATTTAAGCGAGTAGGTTGTTAGCCCGCTGCACCGAGCCGTCCCTAATTTAGTAGTGTAAGACTAGAGAGAAGGCAGCTAGTCATCACCACCCACCGCCAACTCTTGGGCTACTTTTTTACCAACGAATAGTGGAATTGACCGTAACTTTATAACGCCCCCACGGCTGGGAGGGCGAGTATGTTTGGCGCGACGCGGGCGCGAACCCGCAACCCTCGGATTACGAGTCGCACGCCTTACGCGCTTGGTCATGCCGGGCCATCTATGTAAACAATAAGCTGATAAAATTAAATTGCATTAATTAAATGCTACAGTATGTTGAAACGACATATTATTGTTTTAAGTACGGCACTGTTTTCCAGTCACGATGCCAAAGTAGTTGTTGAGGCATTTATGTACTGCACGTGACTGTGAATCTAATTCGTCAACTCTGCCACAGGGTCAGTCCGCGTCCTGCACAGCAGAACTAGAGAAATAACATTTGCTAAGACTGAGCCCTTGATCACTTACCTGCAAGTATTCATTGAGAGTGTTTGGATCCCTGTTGTCCAGGTCAATGCCATCGTTAATAGACATGTCTGTGACCCTCACTGCGCGGACGTTGCCGGACAGAGTGGTCACTGGCTGATCTCGGGAAAAAATTTTGAGTTTTAGGTGTTATACCAGCCAGAAGAAAATAAAAGCGGAATATTTCGTTAGCAAGGCCAACTGGTCTCGTAGAATGTTCCCTCACACGTGTTTTTGTTACCGAGTTTGAATCTGCAATAATAGACTGCGTATGCTTTGAAACGCGCAGAAAGGTTACTATGACAACAAAAATCACATACAATCTTTATCGAACAACAAGGCGTGACACGTTGAGCATGTGTTGATCACTTCCACTGATTTCTTGAAAAAATGTCATCCAAAGATGCGTGTTTCGAAAAACTTTAAAATGTATATATGTCCGTGTTAGAAATAATTCAGAAAATATTCATTGATGACATAAGTCTGTAAAGCTTGTTGTATAACACGACTAAATCACAAGTCGTGTCTTATCGAAAGGGGGTCAGATAAAATGACGTCATATATTCAAGTGTCAACTAAATTACATTATAAAACTTTCCATTAACAACAAATTATGAAACAGTTATTGAACATTTTTACTGGTCGATTGTTTTTTGCAATCAATAAGTTTAATATCGATAATTTTACGTCACTAATCCTGATAGAATTAGTAAAAAAATATGATGCCATTGGTGAATCAAATGATACACTAGTATATTTATTTTTATTATATTTATTATTAATTATTTTGAATTTCGCGCAAAGCTACTCGCGTGCTATTTACACTAGCCGTCCCTAATTTAGCAGTGTAAGACTAGAGGGAAGGCAGCTGGTCATCGCTACCCACTGCGAACTCTTGGGCTTCTCTTTTACCAATGAATAATGGGATTGACCACTAATATATAACGCCCCCACGGCTGAAAGGGTGAGCATGTTTGGCGCAATGGGATGCGAAGCCGCTACGCTCGGATTACGAGTCGAACGCCTTAACACGCTTGGCCATGCCGGGCCTAACAAGAAAGGGTGTGTTTGTGTTTTTGTTATAGCAAAGCCACAAAGGGCTATCTGCTTAGCCCACCGAGGGGAATCGAACCCCTGATTTTAACGTTGTAAATCCGGAGACATACCGCTGTACAAGCGGGGGGCAACAAGAAAGGGATATTTAGTCGTATATTAATTAAGCAGTTTACGTAAACGACGAATAACGGTTGAATTCAAAATATTATGTTCTTTCACGCACAGCGATAAAAAAGATTTTGAGATGAATCGCTTTGTTTTTAACCTCTGAAGATCAAGTCTACAGCTAGCTTTAACTGAATGCTCTTACCAAATTACAATTTATTTGAAATCAGTGATGAACAAATTAAGAAATTTGTACTAAAAATTGTAATCAAGCGGGATTTTTTATCACAAACATTTGGCCTAAATCAGGAAATTTTACTTCATTATCGTTTGTTGGTTGTTCTGGCGCATTAAGTGCGTGCGTTTTCGTATAGCAAAGCTATTTGCTGTGTCCACCGACAAAAATCGCACCCCTGAGTTTAGTCTTGTAAATCCGTAGACTTATCGCTGTCCCAGCGGGGAGTATCACAACTAATTGAACCCTAGCCTGGACTTTACGCTACCTTTTCAGTGGTACAGCAGTAAGCTGGTCGGCTTATAACGCTAAAATGGCGAGCTTCGATACCCGTTGCGAGCGGAACACAAATAGTCAATTGCGTAGTTATGCTCTCAACAAAAAAACAAACTTACCGCTAACCCACCAGGGAATATAATTATTACTTTGCACTCATTATTGTTTACGTCCCTGACTTGGGGGCCACTTACCAACTTTGTTACTTGTTTCAACTAAAGAAAATGATGTTTCATGAAGGTCATATTGTCCACTGTTAATACACTTGCAATTTGTGTGAAACAAATTAAGCCAGTTTGGAAGAAGTTCTTTTTCACACTTTATTTAAAATTTGGAAATTACACAAGCGCCATCTATTGAAAGTAGCCTAAGCTGGACTCTTCAATTTTGAAGTTACGTTTTATATTCACCTGGTGTTCTTACGACTAACATTTTCTACATGACCAATATAAGCACGAGTCTACAGTTAATTATTATTCTAAGAAACGCTGACGTTTTACATGTTTGTTGATGTAGTTTAATCAGTACTTTATCTTTACTGTAAATTAGCGCACAAACAAACACTATACAACCAAGAAGAATTTTTGTCAGCATTTTATTATTTTACAATAAAGGTACAGTTACGTTTTTGTAGAAAAATACTTGACGACGCCAGTAATAAGTAAATCAAAACAATGATAATACTTAGAGCTCAAATACGTTGAATACAGAGATGTGTAAAGAATTATGTATATCACTCGTATTATATTAATTAGAATACATTTCTACAGATGTATAAAGAAACCTCCAATTAAAATGAAACAATATATTAAATACATGATAAAAACTCGCTTGAAATTTAAAGACAATACCACCCCAGCCTATTGTTATGATCAAACACACTTATGAATAGTTCTATACATACAAATTTAGTAAAACACGTATTAGATTACAAGAACTCAAGCCCAGAAAACGATGAAACGAAATAGGATGACAATCATTTTGTTCAATAAACGTGACTGAGTTAAAGTCACAAGTGTAAAATAACTGATATCATTGAACAATTAAGAACTTACTAAACGACCCCCATTTTCCAGCACTTGATCCTTAGACATGAATCGAATACTATGCCTTCAGAACACTTAAAATTACAAAATGTATCACATAGTGCCACAAATAACCATACAATACCTTCTAGGCCTTGGACTTGTTGTGGCTTTAAAATAAAATAAAAATATGTAATTATCGGGGTTTGCCTATTTATTTTATGGTATCTAGCTTGTAAATATATAAACAGCATGATCTTATTCAATAACCAAGAATCATTTACTCTATACCAAAGAAAATTTTGTGTTCTTTATACAATTTGTTTTTTTCATTCATTCAAAAATACAAGTCTAGGATATAAGTATATTCTCCTACTAAAATTTGGAATGTTGTCTGGAAGATTCATTGATATCTGTCTGCATTTATCTCTTATCATCACAACTTTTTAAACACACACAAAATGTATCGATATACATATATATACCTTAAATACATTCATGAATGTACAGAGACATGATATAAACAGACACCCCCTGAAATGGAAGGAAAGCCAGATCAGTATAACTCTGCTAGTAAGGAGTATAAGCCCCACTGAGCACGTGGGCTATCCTTGACCGATCCATGCTTTCCAGCAAACCCACTTCTGAAGACTCCCTGATACGGATTTTGTGCCAGAAATGGATTACTGGTCTTGTCTATATGATCCATGAACCTATATGAAGTAAAGAGTTACACAACAAAGCATTACCTTCAGTCACAGTTTGCTAAAGGTATATACAGTTCTAAAATAACATTGGTGTTCTTTTAAACTTGGGTGTCTATTTACTAATTACAAGTTTCTGTATATTTATAAATAAAAAGCATTTTTACACATAATTTAAATACCCTGTGTTTCGTTACAAGTACTGGTCACAAACAAACTCCAGTATTCAACTGTCAGTTTTCCTTGGCCTTCTTAAAATAAAAGTCAAAATTTTATTATTCACTTGGCTTTCCATTGCTATCAATAAAATATTTATTTTCATGTATCAACTGATCACAAAGAGTCTATAAGAACTATGTTTTCTCAATCCCAATGTTGTCTACCATTTTCTCAATGTTTGTCTGATATGCTATCTTCAGCCCAACTTGGTCATCTAATTCATGGGGTAGTAGTAGTAGTAGAAGGTAAACCCAGTTCTTATTTGACCCTGAGTTTCCAACCTGGACTCTAACTGACCACCAAGATTAAATTACCCCCTTTGTTTATTTTACTTTGATTTGATGTGTGTGAACTAAGTCTTTGGCCAAGAAATTCAGAAGAAAAAACATTAAGTTTGATGGCTCGCTTTCTTAATTGGCACTTTTTAATATTCTATGAAAGTAATGTTTTTTCTCAGCAAACAGACGTTTCTTCTCCTTGTAAAATGTAGGTCACTGTTTGGAGCTTGTATGCCAGGTGAGTTTTGGTGCACACTGGGTCCACTGTTAGTGCTGTCAACATCTAAGCAAATATCAAATGTTAAGAAATGAATTTACAGTTGTTGTAGTAACCATACTATATATAATTTTACATAAATGTATTCTACATTTAATGAATTATAAAACTTCACCACACATTATTATCTTTACCACAGTGTTGCATACAAACTACACAGTATTATCTTTCCCACAGTGTTGCATACAAACTACACAGTATTATCTTTACCACAGTGTTGCATACAAACTACACAGTATTATCTTTCCCACAGTGTTGCATACAAACTACACAGTATTATCTTTCCCACAGTGTTGCATACAAACTACACAGTATTATCTTTCCCACAGTGTTGCATACAAACTACACATTATTATTTTTCCCACAGTGTTGCATACAAAGTACACAGTATTATCTTTCCCACAGTGTTGCATACAAACTACACAGTATTATCTTTACCACAGTGTTGCATACAAACTACACAGTATTATCTTTCCCACAGTGTTGCATACAAACTACACATTATTATTTTTCCCACAGTGTTGCATACAAAGTACACAGTATTATCTTTCCCACAGTGTTGCATACAAACTACACAGTATTATCTTTCCCACAGTGTTGCATACAAACTACACAGTATTATCTTTACCACAGTGTTGCATACAAAGTACACATTATTATCTTTCCCACAGTGTTGCATACAAACTACACAGTATTATCTTTACCACAGTGTTGCATACAAACTACAAGAATATCATCTTTTATTTTTGAATCATAATTCTCCAACAGTTTCAATGACCACAATCAATATTTCTTTTACCAGTTCAGCATCAGAAAATTATTTATTTTTTTGAGCTACAATCTAAGCTAATTTATAGCTAGCTAATGTAACTAGTTCTATCGATGATAAAAATCTTTTTAGGCCTCCATTTTGTTCATCAAGTTGTGCTTTCAGATGGCTAATTTCATTCACATGATTTTTGCTATCAACTGGAAATTTTACATCAAAATCGTTGTGAAGATTGTTAAAGTATTGCTTAAGATTGTATGCTTTATTATTTCTAAAAACTTTGTTACACAAAACACACACTGGTTTATTATTTACTTCAATCATTACAAATTTCAACTCTCAACTTTCATTAAGTTCTCGTTTCTCCAGTCACATATCATTCTCTTTTTGTCAGTAATGCCAGAACCAATTAAACTGTCTATTTTCTGAGTGTTCTCCATCATCTGGATTCATTTGTTTTCAAATTATCCACTTATCTATATTATGGAATTAAAAACAAAATATATTTAAACAACAATGTTGTGCAACAATAAAAATACGTTTGCAAGTGCATGCAAAACGACGCACACTCGATAACAAACATCTGAACAAGACTGACATAACCAAATGGGCTGAGACTGTGGCAGTGATGAAGTGTGCGACATTAGAGATGACATGAGACAGTGCAGTTACTGATTACCAAGTTTGCAATAAAAAAAAACAATGAAAAAAGTTGATTCCTAAAGTCGAGTTGACCACAACTGTGCTATCCAGTGGCCACATTTGGCCAGTGGTCATGAAGTTACCCACCCCTGCATTAGACATACATTTGACCACAAAGCTAAAGGAAGTGAAGTTGGGTTTTCTAGGGCTTCAACAGATGTAATATTTTTAGTTTTGTATAGAAAAATACAAATGTGATTTTAAAATGAAAGGCATTTAAATGATCATGAATTGGTTTATCTTGAAAAACATACAGTAAGTTAAACCCAATATATGATATACAAAAGCATTCATACAATAACCTGATAGTTCCGGGCTAATATTTATAAACCATTCTATGCGAGTTATTTACATGTTTCCAACCATCTAAAATGCTTGACAAACCTCACCACAATTTGTGTAAATAATTAGCATTACCTCTTTAACATATCTCTCTAAATAAATGTACAGGTCTTTCACTGCATTCATACTGTCAAATTCACCTCTGTGCACCTAGAAAAAATATAATATACATATTAAATGAAAAAATCATTGCTATTTGATCTGCAGTACTGTGTAAAAGTGTTAGGACAAAATAATATTTCATCATTATTTCCCTTTTACGGAGCTAATTTCTCCATGTCATTACAGAATGTAAATTTCAACACTATAGTAATGCTTCACGGATACTTGATAACAAATGAATGAGCCCAGGTGAGTATACTTGTATACTTCTACCAAGGGCATGCATGTCACAAGGGTTCTGTTTAAGTGAACAAATTGATCAAATTTAGGGTATGAAAGAATTGTCATGGTACCCCGTGTAGTGTCTTCATTATATTTGAAGAAGTTTGTAAGAAGCTAGAATATGGTGTCAGTATATTCTGGAATAAATTTATTTTAATAGCATTCCACAAATACACCTTGATAAAACAGTGTTTAACACTGTATATTAAGTTTTTATCATTCTATGTCCCAAAAACGTGTAGAAAATTATAAGTAGAGCAGAGAGTTTGTACAAAAGCTTTACGTGATGCTGGCTGGACTCTGACAAATTACTGTAGACTTGAAATGGTCTCCAAAAACTGTGAAGTGTACTGAAACTAGGAAAGGAAGAGGTAGAACACCTAAACTAAATGACACTGATAAGTATGTTTGTTTATGTAATCTTTAGAGAGAAGGAAAACTGCTGCCAATGTCAAACATAAGATAAATGACCATGTACTGATTGACAGAAAAGTGTCCAGATCCATAATTACAAGAAGACTCAACAAGAATGGGATATTTAGTCATATAGCAGTTATAAAAGTCTCATTCAACCTCCAAATATTGTCAAGAGACTGAAATTTGATAAAAAGTACAAAAATTGGACTGCTAATGAATGGAAAAGGGCATTATGGACAGATGAGTCCAAGTTTGAAATAAGTGGTTCAAAGCGTAAGTTACGTCCAATAAAAAAAAAAGGCAAAAGATACTTACCTGAATGCATAATATCTATCACAAATCATGATAGCGTGATGGTTTGGGGGTGTTGGCCTGCTGAGGCTACAGGAGATATTTGTAAAATAGATGGAATAATAGACCAGTGCCAGTATCATCAGATACTGATCCATCACGGTATACCCAGTGGTTTGTGTGTTATTCAGAGAGGATTCTACTATCATAAAGATAATGATCCCAAACACTCATTCAATGTATCCAAAAATCATTTAGCTAAGAAAGAAGCTGCTGGAGTCATTCAAATAATGCAATGACCCCCACAGAGACCTGATCTCAATCCAGGTAAGCAGATCTGGGATTTGAGAGATCAAAAACTTGATAAATCAAATGCTACTTCCAAAGAACTTTTACAGGAGTGTATTAGAGACATTTGGAGTAAAATCCCAAATGACGTGTTGATTAAATATGTTGCAACAATGCCTGAAATACTGTCTGTAGTTATTAAAGTAAAAGGGGGACACACAATATATTAACTGTTCGCTGAACTCAAACACTTTCACTGAGTTTCTGTTGCACTAAGTATGAAGATTAATAAAGTTCTGACGTTTCATCTGTGATTTACCTTCCATTGTTCTTTGAAAGTAGCCTGAAACCTAATGTTTCACTTTCTCCTACACGTTTTCATGAAACTGCACATTATATCATTACACGTTACAAGATGGCTGAACCAAACAGCACTGGTCATTTTAAATAAACTTCATAAAATGAAACTCCATTATTATAATCTAACTTGGAAAACATGGGGGGTTACATGTCAACTAACGTAATTTCTTTTTTTTTTTATTTATAAAGTTGCTTGAGGGCTATCTGCACTAGCCATCCTTAATTTAACAGTGTAAGACTAGAGGTAAGGCAGCTAGTCACCACCAACTCTTGAACTACCTTTTTACCAATGAATAGTGGGATTTACCGTCACATTATAATACCCCAATGACTGAAAGAGCGAGCATGTTTGGTTTGATTGGGATTCAAACCCGTGACCCTCAGATTACGAGTTGAATGCCTTAACAACCTGGCCATGCTGGGCATTTCACTTTTGAATCTCATCTTTCAAGTAGAGGTGAATATAGTAGTAACACATATAAAGTAGGTTTATATTAAAATTATTTTAATAACAAGCCTTTAGTCTTATTTATTGGAGTGAAATCTTGCTTCTACAACTATTTTAACCTAGGCCTTAATCTTTCATGTTATTTCTCAACTGTATATACAACTCTTTCTTGTGAATAACACTGAGCTTCTCAGACCAACTCACCAATGACAACTTCTGTAAGCTGACACTGAGCTGTTGATTAGTGATGGCAGGTAACTGGGCTACCTCTTTGTAAAATGTTGTCACCATCCTTTTGTGTGCAAGAATGTCCTTTGCAAACAACAACTTGTTTGATGGCGAGTCCTTAAAAAAAAATATAATATTTTGGCAATATAGCTGAGAAATATTGTTGGTTGAGATTCTCACCAAGCACTTAATTTTTCAAAGATTAAAATGTTTAATGTTGTGATATAGCTAGTATTTGCCAACTGTGTGAAAACAAAATTAAAAAGAAATGTATCCAAATAACCTAGTAATTGTAAAACAAATAACGTATAATCTAATAACTGCAAACAAAATAACCTATAATCAAAACAACACACAGATATAACATACATTCGAAATAATGAATGAAATCCATTTTGAAATTATTTTATTTTTACAACTTTAAATACCTTAGCACAAAATGCTGTAAAAATTTAACTGAAAACGAAATTTACCCATTATTTCAACAAAAATGTTCTTTTTAAAACGATATGTGAGGAAACAGCTTTTTCGTTGCACCCAAAAGTTGAAAATATTTTTTTTTTGAAAAGTATAATTCTCAGTTAATCATACAAAATATAAAACTTAATTTTGAATAGCTCATTTTTTAGTGTTAAATGCATTTTTACTTCTTAGGGAGTAAATATAAATACAATACACATGCAGTTACCTCTATTATGAAGTGAAAGGAACTAGTGTAAAAACAGGAAATACAAAAAGTTTAAAAATGGTAAAACTAATCAGAATTGGATAAATTAATCAGTACAATGAATGAGTGAAATAAAATATATGTAATAGGCATGAATGTTAAAATTTGAAACTTAAACAAATAACCAGATAGTAAAACTTGTTTGTAGACTGAATTTAAACAAACATTTTTAGTAATCATAAATTAAAATAATAAAAACACAATCATTTTAGTATTATTAATTTCACTGTAGTCAGAATTACTCAAGCAAGTGATTCATAAAAAGTTGATAAATCATATAAAAAACTGATAACATCCATGCATTCTTGATGGTGGACTTGTGTCTTCACGTGAAAACAGCTCAATTTATGAAAAATACTAGGGTTCCCGATTATTTTTAAAAGTTGATTTAGAATCCTCTCTGATCCTAAGTACTTTTTACTAGCTTTCATAAAAAGTTATACATTTTGAATTTATATAAAGGGAAATGACAGCTTCTCATTTCAATCATATTATTCAAATTATCTGGTAATAAAATTTTCTGTAAGATAGCCAATTTTTGTAATTATTATATAATACCTTGTAACTAATATTTTGTTTTCATATAATTGAAGGGAATTTCTGTTTTTGTGTGATAAATTAGCAAAGCATTTTCTTCTATAACAATAAGGAAAACAAGATCAAAGAATAAGCTCTAGAACAATACAGATGATAAAACAACCAGAATAATTTAAAGTCTAGGTTAATAAGAAAGATAAAATAGCCAGAATAATTTAAAGTCTAGGTTAATAAGAAAGATAAAATAGCCAGAATAATTTAAAGTCTAGGTCAATGAAAAAGATAAAACAACCAGAATAATTTAAAGTCTAAGTCAATGAAAAAGATAAAACAACCAGAATAATTTAAAGTCTAGGTCAATAAGAAAGATAATACAACCAGAATAATTTAAAGTCTAGGTCAATGAAAAAGATAAAACAACCAGAATAATTTTAGTCTAGGTCAATAAGAAAGATAAAACAACCACAATAATTTAAAGTCTAGGTCAATAAGAAAGATAAAACAACCAGAGTAATTTAAAGTCTAGGTCAATAAGAAAGATAAAATAACCAGAATAATTTTAGTCTAGGTCAATAAGAAAGATAAAATAACCAGAATAATTTAAAGTCTAGGTCAATAAGAAAGATAAAATAACCAGAATAATTTAAAGTCTAAGTCAATGAAAAAGATAAAACAACCAGAATAATTTAAAGTCTAAGTCAATGAAAAAGATAAAACAACCAGAATAATTTAAAGTCTAGGTCAATAAGAAAGATAAAATAACGAGAATAATTTTAGTCTAGGTCAATAAGAAAGATAAAATAACCAGAATAATTTAAAGTCTAAGTCAATGAAAAAGATAAAACAACCAGAATAATTTAAAGTCTAAGTCAATGAAAAAGATAAAACAACCAGAATAATTTAAAGTCTAGGTCAATAAGAAAGATAAAATAACGAGAATAATTTTAGTCGAGGTCAATAGAAAAGATAAAATCACCAGAATAATTTAAGGAGTTTGATCACTTTTTGTTGGCAAAAAATGGTCTCCAATGATTAAAAAAAAAGATAAACCAGCTTAATAAATAACATTAATATACTTGACTAACACAATAAATAACATTAATATACTTGACTAACACAATAAATAACATTAATATACTTGACTAACACAATAAATAACATTAATAAAGACTAACACAGTAAATAACATTAATATACTTGACTAACACAATAAATAACATTAATATACTTGACTAACACAATAAATAACATTAATATACTTGACTAACACAATAAATAACATTAATATACTTGACTAACACAATAAATAACATTAATATACTTGACTAACACAGTAAATAACATTAATATACTTGACTAACACAATAAATAACATTAAAATACTTGACTAACACAATAAATAACATTAATATACTTGACTAACACAGTAAATAACATTAATATACTTGACTAACACAATAAATAACATTAATATACTTGACTAACACAATAAATAACATTAATATACTTGACTAACACAATAAATAACATTAATATACTTGACTAACACAGTAAATAACATTAATATACTTGACTAACACAATAAATAACATTAAAATACTTGACTAACACAATAAATAACATTAATATACTTGACTAACACAATAAATAACATTAAAATACTTGACTAACACAATAAATAACATTAATATACTTGACTAACACAGTAAATAACATTAATATACTTGACTAACACAATAAATAACATTAATATACTTGACTAACACAATAAATAACATTAATATACTTGACTAACACAATAAATAACATTAATATACTTGACTAACACAATAAATAACATTAATATACTTGACTAACACAATAAATAACATTAAAATACTTGACTAACACAATAAATAACATTAATATACTTGACTAACACAATAAATAACATTAATATACTTGACTAACACAATAAATAACATTAATATACTTGACTAACACAGTAAATAACATTAATATACTTGACTAACACAGTAAATAACATTAATATACTTGACTAACACAATAAAAAACATTAATATACTTGACTAACACAGGCTATTGTAAAACGAGGTTCTTCTCACAATATTACTGTTCATCAGTTTCACCTGTCCCCAGGCTTACAATGGCAAAATTTGAGGTTCAGTTACTTGCAGTGAATGCAGTAGATAGCCCAATGTAGTTTTGATTTAAAAACATATAAATGAAAAAAGACGGTGTTATTGAGCTGTTCCATTACTTTCTTATTTGCAGGTGTAAGGAAATTAATTAAACAATTATTTTTCATGTAAATGTTAAGAAATAAATATTTTAATGTTGTCAAACAACTTTAAATGTACCAACATTAGAAAAATAAACAAGATCAATTTGTAGAGTAAAATATCTGATCAAAAATCGATTTCTTTGGCTCATTTACGGTTCTGTGTGTGTGTGTGTGTATTTCTTATTGCAAAGCCACATTTGGCTGTCTGCTGAGTCCACCGAGAGGAATTGAACCCCTTATTTTAGTGTTGCAAATCTGAAGACTTACCATTGTACCAGCAGGGGACTTTACGGTTTTGAATAATTTAAATGTACAACCATTAGAAAAATAAACAAGAAATTTGTAGAGTAAAATATCTGATCAAAAATCGATGTCTTTTTCTCATTTATGGTTTTGAATAATCTTCAATAATTAGAAACATTTTTTAAAGAAAACCCAGAAATTTTTACAACTCAGGTAAATAATCCATTGTTAACAAAATATTTTTAATATAAATATTATAACAATCTAAATTACACTTCTCCATACTTTCCCAAGTCTGTGCTCATTTGTAGAACATGCATCCATCAGTGTCTGAGCAATGACTGAAAGGCAGGAATCTAGCAGAGGAGTTTTGTTGATGTCTAAGATGAAGTCTGGATTTTTGATAAAATTCACCCAAAATCGTAAAGTCAGACTGTCAAAAAATATATCACAATTTGTAAAAAATGATTCTTTGAATGTCATGTGTAACTTTAAATGACTTCAAATATTTATCACATTTGTTAGAGTATGGTGGTGAAACTATACCTTGAAATTAACTTAACATTCTAAACTCCATTATTTTGACATATTTCATTTTACAAAACATTTTTTATCTTACAAATACAAATACAAATTACAAATACAAGAGTATTCATGAATAGACAGAGAATTCAAGTACTGAATAAATGATCAAATAGCTAAATTTTGATGCTATCATACCTATTACTCTTCCATGCATGTCCTATCTCAGGGTCTGTTATTCCATGCTTACTAGCAGCTTCATCTAAAAGATCGAACAACCATTTCACACAGGCTGGAAAATTTTCAGTAACAGTGAATACTGTATTCAGGAAGTCATTCACAAACTTTTCAACTGTGCCCTAAAATAAAACAAAACTTCTGAGATAAAAATACATTGTACATGACTCAACGGAAAGTTAACTGTAACTAGAACCAAAACATAAACCTTAGGGCCCAAACTCACAGATCCATACTTAGACATGCTAACCAAAAGACCATACAAAACAATGGGAAATTACAA
Organism: Tachypleus tridentatus; assembly: GCF_004210375.1. Classification (NCBI taxonomy): domain Eukaryota; kingdom Metazoa; phylum Arthropoda; class Merostomata; order Xiphosura; family Limulidae; genus Tachypleus; species Tachypleus tridentatus. The sequence goes on along the minus strand of NC_134829.1, from coordinate 51,738,963 downwards.
AAATCATTACAAAACACACAAAGAAGAACTGGAATCATTACTGATTATTCTATTTTATGTAGTATTAAATATTTATATGAAAAAAAATGTGACAATGGTGCAAACAATGTAATTTCTTCTTTGTTTTTACTGTACTCGTAAAACTGATAACCAAAGTTTAAAGAGCCAGAATGCACTTATTATATAGTCAGTTAAATTATCAAAGTACCTTAAAAAATATTCTACTTGTTATATATTATTTCAGAACTGGTTATTATCAATAACAGCTTCTCCAGAAAAGCAAAAAAGAGTGTATAATATCATGTAAACCACAATCTATTATCTATTGATAAAACCTTTAGTTCAAGGCTATTAAAGATGGCTGTGACACAATTGATGAAGTAGTGGTTTGAGATGCTATTCATATTAGTAAAATTGTCTTTATAAATGCTAATTGTATGATATGATAAATTTTATTTATGTTACAACAACGGCTAAGAATGTTTTAACACCATGTTATTTATTTATTTGATATCAGTTATGAATCTATTTTGGCTACCAGTACCTTAGTGGACAATAATCTAGTGAGAAAGATCTCAGGCCTTATGCTTTGATGATTATGGTTATCCATTGGTTTGATGAGATGCCAGTATTTCATGCCTGGTTCTGTTTCTAGTGTGTTCATAACTGGCATTACTGAGCCCCAAGAAGTCTCCTCAGTGCCTAGCAGGTGAAACATAAAGAAGATATTACCGACTTGTTACAAAACATTTTGTATATTGTACAGTTTTGAAAAAGTAACAGGAAACTTTTGAGGTACATTCTAACAACTGTGGTGTTTTAATAAAGTAACAGGAAACTATTGAGGTACATTCTAACTATTGTGGTGTTTTAATAAAACATCAGAAACTATTGAGGTACATTATAATAACTGAGGTATTTTAATAAAACATCAGTAAAATCAGTTAAAAAACACATTTTAGTAATGTGAATAAATTTTACAAGTAAAACTTCAAAAAGAAAACTATGAAGAACAATTCTAAAAGTAAATTTGTAGTAAACCTGGATTATTATCACATGTTCCTTACTCTGTGGTTGCACAGTTTCTGAAAGTTGACGGTAAAATATAAATTTGAGCCACCAAAAACTAATGTTTATTATCAAAACCTTAAAGCTGAATGCCAAGAGCATTTCACTTAAATGATATTAATTTGGCAATGAATAAAATAAAGAGATGTCAAGTAACTCTAATATATATAGTCTTGTATCTGTTACTGTATAGTCTTGTATCTGTTACTGTATAGTCTTGTATCTGTTACTGTATAGTCTTGTATCTGTTACTGTATAGTCTTGTATCTATTATCATATAGAGTCTTGTATCTATTATCATAGATGAAACAGTTAGTTTGTTTAGTTTTTTGTTATTCACAAAATAGAATTCAACCTTTCATGAAAAATGTATTTATATACTTACATTTCAAGATAATGCACATAAGCTAAAACATAAGCTAAAATGTGACTGTCTTTGGTTTTAACACTTTGGGTTATCTTAGCACGTGACAAACAGAGCTGTTATGTGACTGTCTTTGGTTTAACACTTTGGGCTATCTTAGCACGTGACAATATAGAAATAATACTGTGTGAAACAATTTATTAATTACATGAGATTTGAAACTCAACATGGTATTACAACATGAAGCAACAATTAGCAACAGAGAAATGCTACTTACTGTTAGAGCTGAAACTATTCTGATTAATAAGAATATTCATCACAGCAAATCTTCTCACACCATAATGTTTCAACGTGTTTAACCTTCTCCAACCACCAGATGTCACAGACGTGTAGTCTTCATCCACGAGGGTTAAGTTATCGTTGTGAGTACGTCTCCATTCTAGAGTCAAAGAGGTCAATATTTTGATGTTCTATTTTAGTAACTTACATATTTACATAAAATCACATGACCAACTGGTTTGCTGATGAGAGAGATGGTTTATAAGAGTTTTGTATATCAATAAACAAAAAGTTATTCAACCTCAGAACTGTCACGAAATTTGGTTGGTTTGTTTGTAATTCAGTACAAACTACACAATGTGATATCTGTGCACTGCCCACCATGGGTATCAAACCCTAGTTTCTAAAAATACAATTCCAAAGGCATATCACTGTGACAATTAATTGGATGTGTCATAAAAAAAAGTATTTATGTTTCAATTAGAAAACAAAGTTATTCAACTAGTTAGTCATAAAATTTGGTCGATTTATCTGTAGTTTGGTACAAACTATATAACGGGCTATCTGTGCACTGCAGTGAACCTTATATCGCAAGTGTCTCTATTTTCCAATTTCAACCACTCCTAAAAATTAACAATGAAAATGCAGCCTTAGAAGTTTTGTTATTCTTTGATAGCTTGCTTAGGCAGAGTATTCATGAAGAAACCTGAAGACGAAAAGCGGAAGACTTTCAAAACATCGTCCTCTACACTCGTGTCTCCACAACAGGAAGATGCCATCCATTCTACAAAGTTTCATCAAGTTTTGTTATGTTTACACTTTGAAGGAAACATATTTAACCTAATATGGTGATTTTGCATTCCAGTAAGGGTGGATTAAGGCAGAGACTACTGGGGCTATAGCCCCAGGCCCACGTTAATAAAAAGCTCATTATGAAGTATGTTTTGTTTTCACTTTAGTTGCAATTGTAATGACCAGTAGAAATATTTAACCCCAGGCCTCTCTGATCCTTAATCCACCTCTGCTTCCAGTTCTAAGCAAGATTGAAGGTGATGGCCTATACCCTATGGACTGATAACTTTCTGGAAGTGTCAACACTTGCAACTGCATTAACTGGTCAGAAGTTAAATCACGTGTAACACTTCCTACACATGTCCATGATGTTAAGATGATGATATGGTGTGGTTCAACAGCCGAGTCTCTTATTGGACAATACATTTCTGAAGAATCTTCAGTATATAGACAGTAAACATGCACAGTCAAGATTACATGACACTATACCAATGTGATCCCAGTGTTTTAGCAATGAAATGAGAGACACACTATGGTTTTCCATGAGGGATGGTGCCCCTGCACTTACTGGTAACATGATGAAACATGTCATGAAGGAGCAATTTCAGAACAGAACATGTCATTTTCCTTGTGAATGGACACGTTACTCACTGTACCTAACACCAGCAAATTTCTCAATACTTGAAGTGTTACTTGTCCCATAGTAAGCTTGAACATTCCAGACTTCAAGATGGCATCCATCCAAAAATGACCAGCACACCAGATGAAATATGGATCATTGGTGTAATGTTCTTTGTCACATTGATGCAGTATATTCCAGATGCTGGAGGAACATACCTTAAACAGTTGTTACAAGTGATTGTAGTAGTACCCTGGTGCCAATATGCAGCAATTGTGGCTTATTACTTTACATAATATCCTTAGTACCCTTGTGTAATTTAAATTTCCTGTAAGCCTTAATATACTGAGCTGCAAGACTTTCTTTATAATCATTCTGTATGTAATTTGAATTAAAAGTTTTATATATAATAACATGAAAGTTTTCAAATCAAATTAAACATAGAATAACAATTCTTTATATGGCCTCTTACCTAAATCAACTTCATTAATGGAAGGTTGCAAAGAGAATGGTGTATTATTGTACAATACATCCAGAATCTTAGCTTTCACCTGGCTTATAGTATCACAGTCATTCACTTTAATCTGGATTATTTTATCCTGGTTTTCCTGGAACACATGAATTGTCTGCAAATATTCATAAATTTGTTTTTTTAAAAAAACATGAAAAAGAAGCTTTCCATGGAAAGTGTGAATAAAATTAGGAAAGAACAATGAAATCTACAAAATACCTTTCCAAATTACCTTAATAAATAAGGGAAAAAAAAATATATGACCAAATTTCTCCATTACAATGTTTCATATCTACATACACAGAAAGTTGTCATCATAATAGGCCAGTAAAAAAATTCAACCCCAGGCCTGTCTGACACTTAATGCACCTCTGCTTCCACTTCTTGGCAAGAGTGGAAGTTTATGACCTATACCCTATACACTGATGAAGCACTTTCTGGAAGTGTCAACACTTGCAACTGTATTATCTGGTCAGACGTTTATCCAAACACAGCTGATATACAACTGTAGTGGAAAAGAATGAATCACCATTGAACTTTGTTTTCCAATGCCATTAAATTCAAAGGATGCACCTATTAAATGCCAAATGATGGAAAAGGAATGTGGATCAACTTGGTCCATCAAGACCATTCAGAAAGGAACCTGCAATGAGCCATACCCCTGCCATGGCAAAAACAAAATGCAGCATATTTTAATAGACAAGAATTACCAAATACATATTTTAGTGACAAGAGCTATCCATATGTTACAGGTAAGAGTATGCAAATTAATCAAGAAGGATCTCCATGTGGAGAAATGACAAAAATCATGTCTAAAGTTATTTCCACAACATATTCATTTAACTATTGTATACCTCAAGCAGCTAGATAATGAAATGAGTATTTATGCTATGACACATAAAAATACACCAGTCAAGTCACTAAATGCAATACCTCTGAATTTTTATGATTATTTTATTAAAATGGGAAAGGAAAATCTATTTAGCTCATATACTCAATGGGTTATGGACAGCATACAGGGAATGGTTGAATGGTTTGTACATAACAGCCTGACAGCAGAGCCTTTTGCAATGGAAAGTATTCTGCAGTGCTATTTCAAATGTGCATGGTTATCAGACAGACCAGACTGGTGACATGGACTATAATGATATAGTTTCCAAAACTGTGCAAAGATAATATACTTAACCTCTGTATTTTAGCTTTCTGAAGAACTGAAATTCTAAAAAAGACTAAACTAGTTTAATAATCTTTTAAATATACACCAATAATTAGCAGTATCTAAAATAGATAATCCTATAAAGTAATCTTGGCTACTTGATGGAACAACTTCAAACTGTTCAAGTAGCCCAGAGTACTTAATAGGGTTATCTTATTATAATATAATATAAAACTTACTTTTCAGTCAATAAACTATTGAACCTTCTAGTTTATTAATATAAATATGCTACAAAAACAGGATGTAATATGAAAATATCAGTTTTTGTAGGTTTACTGATCAGATACAAATAGGTTTTCTGTTTAATGTATTTGGCAAACAACCAATTTTCTATCTCGAACGACTAAGAAAATCACAATATTATAGAGAATAAAGTAGGTTTCTTAGATTTCCACATAACCTAATTACTGAATAAAGCTATTAGATAAAAGAAAAGCCTCAAAGCCAGCCATTATTATTTATATAGTTATCAAGATTTCTCTTAAATAAACTTAAACTTACAGCTCACAGAGTATAAGTTTTATGGGTTATTTTGACTATAAGATCTTACAACTTTGAAATATAGGTTTTAATAGATTTCATAGGTCATTGTAGATTAACTGAAAGGTCTTAAGTGTTAATTTAGAAAACTGTGAGGAAGAAAAGTAATTCATTCATTAATATTTGTTTCAAATCACTCACTGTTTTTTTTGGTATGAACAATTTGTAAGCTCTACAAACTTTTAAAACCAAAAGGCAATGAAAGCTCACAATATATATTCTACTTTTTCTTCTTTCAGAAACAAAAATCTCTACTACTACATGGAATAAAGAACACATGACTTACCACAGGTAAATATTCAATGCATTCTTTTAACAACTTCTGTTCTGACAGGGAGAAACGAGCATCATTCGTCAAAGCATCAATTGGCCCTTTCTCAACCTGATGTTTCATGGCACTAAAAAGTAAAAACAAACTCCTGCTTGCATGGTCCTAAATAATAAATTAAAAAACAATGATTTCTTCTTAACTTTGGTTGTTATCTGCCTGACATAGACTCAGATAAAACACTATATCAAAAGTAAAATTTATTAAGTCACAGGATTTTTTGAAAATTTGACTTAAAAAAATATGAGCCTTAGTCATTAAAAATATTAAACAAAATATTTTACATAAAAAAAGACTTCAAATTCAGACAACAGTTTGCTTAAAAACTGAATTTTGTTTTAAACTATATTTTAGTGTACTTATTTCAAAGAAAAAATTATAGAATTTTAATACATGTTTCTGGAAGTCTTACACTTACTTTTAAATAATCATACATATTTAGCACCATCCAATTGGTCAGCATCTTCTCAACCACTGATTCGGTCCTGAAAATATATATATTTCTTTTATCTGATTAGATTTAAAATTAAAAAAAAAAGGACACCATTACAAACTACAAAACAAACCTAATATCTACATAACTTACTTTCTCTTTTAAACATGGTTTAATATTTGTTTAACTCATCCAACTGGAAGTCACTTCCTCTCCCTTTATATATACTTGGACTGGCATGGCCAGGTGGGTTAAGGTGTTCGACTTGTAATCTGAGGGTGCAGGTTCAAATTTCCTGTCGCACCAAACATGCTCGCCCTTTCACTTGTGGGTGTATTATAATGTGATGGTCAATCCCACTATTCGTTGGTTAAAGAGTAGCCCAAGAGTTGGTGATGAGTGGTGATGACTAGCTGCCTTCCCTCTGGTCTTACACGAATAAATTAGGGACAGCTAGCACAAATAGCCCTCGTGTAGCTTTGTGTGAAATTAAAAACAAACAATTATATGTACTAAATTTTTTGTTTTGGTAATGTAAAATCCACTGAATAAACAAAGTTCAGAGTTTTCTGTGGATACATTATTAATCTATATCAGATGAAGAACAGAAAAAACAGTATGCTTGGTTCAGAAAATACAAACAAAATTGAAAATACCAACATACCTTCTTAACATCAACTGTGGATTAGTTGTTTTAACTGATTTTTCTATTAGTTGACTAAGAAGTGTTTTCAATATGCTACAGAAACAATAAAACAAAGACTGTGTTAAAATTTTCTATTCTAAATATATCTGAGCAAAAAGAAGTTTATAATTAATTTGTTGTTTGACTTCTGTAAATTTAACCAAAACGTTCATTTTCTATATTATAATTTACATATCAGCTAGAGATAGCAACTTTTCCAATTCAGTGTTCTCTTGAAACATACTAGAAGTGTAATATTACCTAAACATTTATGAAATTTAAAACTTATGATGCAACTACTGGATGTAAGTCTCAGTAAATTATGTTTAATTCACTAATGCAAAATAAAAACGTTGATGAATTTAAAAATTTAGTCATTCATAATGTATTTCCAACTAGTTTAACCATCACAATTAAGGGGAAAGTATTACTCATTCTATAACACGTGCTACCCAAATAACACATGAGGAAGTAATATTACTCACTCAGTAACACGTTCTATTTACACAACACATTAGGAGGTAATGTTACTCACTCAGTAGCATGTTCTATTTACACAACACATTAGGAGGTAATGTTACTCACTCAGTAACGTGTTCTATTTACACAACACATTAGGAAGTAATGTTACTCACTCAGTAGCATGTTCTATTTACACAACACATTAGGAGGTAATGTTACTCAGTCAGTAACACGTTCTATTTACACAACACATTAGGAAGTAACATCACTCACTCAGTAACACGTTCTATTTACACAACACATTAGGAGGTAATGTTACTCACTCAGTAACACGTTCTATTTACACAACACATTAGGAGGTAATGTTACTCACTCAGTAGCATATTCCATCTTCTCCATTAGAACAATCATCAGCAATGAAGCTACATTGACCCTGTAAGTTTATTATGTTAAAATGAAAAATGGACGTGCTAATAAAGTTCATTCTGTCTCACAAACATTAAGTTATCTACTTCTTGATAAGAAGAATCATTGCACATACACATTATATACGCTATAATATAAACTATTTAATAAAACAGTTTGAGTAGTATACATGTAATAACGTCTTTGTAATCAAACAAGTACTGTTTATTACTTTTAATATTCTTTAAATAAGTAAATACGGTGTATTAAATATTTCAACAATATGCTTACACCTTAAGTTAACAAGAGAAAGTGTGTACATAAAGAAACAGTCTGCATAAAGAACAAAGAAAACACTCGCTGTTAAAAGACTGCCCACTGACCTGTCCTTTATTGTGAATGTCTTCTGTGCTTCTAACACTCCAATAAAAGTAATGAGAAAGGTTTTGTTGAGCAAGAGTAGTTGGAATTGATTCATTGCAGCGTTATAGTTGTTACAAAATCCATTTGACTTCACCTAGAATTGAAAACAAACCATCACAAGTAAAGCATAAACATCTAATGTGACTGTTTATAAAAGTTATTACAAGGAAGGCAAGAGATTCTGAATAAGAGAAAAGAGCAAATATCTACTGTGACTTTATATATAGAAAACAAAATATTACAAGGAAAACCTGAATATGAACTGTGACTTTATTAATTAAACACAATAAGAGGAAAGAATGGATAGCTGCTGTAATGAAGAAAGAAGCTGATACTAAAAAAAAAATCATTTTCTTGTTGAACCATTGATGTGACTTCAGACTTCACTTTATGAATCAGAAGAGTAACATATACAGAGACCTCTATTATTATTGGCTACAGATAAGATTCTAAACAAATTGAGTTGACTACATCATAAATTCCTAGGGCATGTTTGAATATACTGGATTTGATGGTTGACCTAAAATTTTAGTGTTCTGTTATATGTATTACAGAAGTCTACAAAAATGAAACTTATAATACATATAAAAACAGTCAAATGTTAGGTCACCCACCAAATCCAGAACAGTCAAACACATCCTAAGAAACCGTGACATACCCACCACATTTAATTTATTTAAGGCTTTAACTATAACTAATGATGAAAAAACTCTATACAAAAGAAGGTTACCTGATTCACAAACTGAAGCCTGAAAACAGCATTGTTGGTTAATAATGTAATCTGTTCTTAAGATTATAAAATGTAACTTTTATGTTTCTTTTTTTGAAATAAAGACTACTGAAGCTAAATTTTGGAAAGGTTTCAAATCCTTAGCTGAAAAGTTTTAAGAACTTATACAAAAAAATCTTATCATTCAGCAAAGGAAAATCTGAATATTTGTTAAGGAAACTGGAAGTTTCCTAGATGTTAATGTGATTTGAGATTCAATACATTTCAAAGTTAATATTAAATGTACATTAAAAGAAATTCATATTTGTTTTCAGTGTAAATAAGAAACAACGATATCCTTACGTTAGTTTGTAATAATGGGTGTCCATGAACTCCTGGAAAAAATACTTTTACAACAAAAGTCCTGTGGTCAAGTATTGGGATTCCAGAAGCTTGGAGATCACTAGTTATATCTGTCATGTCTGTCTGAAGTTCTGCAAAAGCTGTAAAATTAAGAATACTATAATTAATTTTATTTTAAGGACTCTGATATCATATCTTTATAATATAGTAGTTTTAAAATTTTATATGAAATGCAAGAAGACACAGATGTATTCTACTGATACTATAACCACTAAAATGTTATTTATCTATTCCATATCTTTTTTACTTTTCAGACAAAAATTATATGCATATATTAATGTAGCTTTTGTTTAAACTTTTGTCATCCATGTCCCCTTTTAATAACTATGGGTTCTGGCAAGCTCTCCTGAGAGAAAGAGTGAGTTAAGTGATGAGATATAATACATGGATACACATTAAGATGCTACATGTATTGTAATAATTACTTATTATTTTTATTAATAAAAATATATTAAAATACTTGATTCTACATTATTCTACTACTGACTCTAACTACTCATGCTCCCATACATTGAGAAATACTGTACTAAGGTATTAAATTTATATGTTTCAACTAATTTATTAAACTTCTCACCTTGCTTGCACTCGGACCGTACGCTGTTTTCCAGAGTGTCCATCTGTAGTTGGATACTCTTATACTCTTGTTCTGCTTGAGAACTTTTGTAACGTAGAGTAAGAAGTGTAATTACACTAAGAATTATCAGCAGCCCACCACCTACTGCAACACCCCAAATTACTTCTGTTGGAAATTCATATAATTTGGTCACCTCATAGCGTAAATATCCAATTTCATATTGCAGATTTTCCCCAATATTCACCTGAGAATAATGAAAAATTACAATATATTTTAAATCTTACATAACTTAAGAAAATAACTTAGGGATAACTGACAGATTAGTCAGTCATAACTTAAAAAGATAACTTTGAGATAACTGGCAGATTATTTAGTCATAACTTAAGAAAATAACTTAGGGATAACTGGCAGATTATTTATTCATGAGGATCCTGATTTAAAGAAAATACAATTTATTATTTTCAATAATATCAGTCACCTAGTGAGATGGTGGTAAGCCTTCAGATTTACATTGTTAAACTCATGGGTTCAATTCCCCTCAGTGAACACAGCAAATAGCCAGATGTGGTTTTGCTATAAGAAAATACACATTACAACATACAATGGTATTAAATACAGATGATAAAGGTTGTTTTTGGAGGCACCGAATAACCTGAATGAGAAAATTGGTGCATGATGTTTTGGGTAACTTAAATAACCCACCAACTGCTTCATCAAAAAGATTTAGTGTTTTCATGGTTGTTAAAATCCACAATTTCCTCTCACTATGAAAATAAAGCTAATATTATCTGTCAAAAATTAAACTCACATGTATACGTTTACAGTGTTTTATAGAAACAAAGAAGGAAAAATGTTTATCTCTTCTATGTGTACAAAGAAAGAATACTTAACAGGTTCAAAAATTACACCATTTTCTTGTATGGTTTTATTCAGTTGATCACATCGAGGCACCTAACACCTACAATTAGTAACAAATAATATAAACTTACCACAACTAGAGGAAGATCAGTATTAGATCTTTGATTATCACTGGTGGAAGGCTGGTCTTTTGGAGGTAGACAAACTAATTGAGTCATTGTAAGTGATGTTAAGTTACAGGTACAAGTTCCAACTTTCACTGACACTTCTGATTCTGAGGCAGCCAGCAAGAGGCCACTACCCTATTGTAATATAAAGTTGCAGTAAGTTAATAATGTGTCTTAATACAGAAAATATCTAATGCAATAAACAACCAAAACCAAATTAATGGATATTATCTGTAAGTAAATGAAAATTCCCTGAACAAGTTTAGTTATTTTAGTACAGCACAATCAGAACAATTCAATATCCCTAAACAAGTTTAGTTATTTTAGTACAGCACAATCAGAATAGTTCAATATCCCTAAACGAGTTTAGTTATTTTAGTACAGTACAATCAGAACAATTCAATATCCCTTAACAAGTTTAGTTATTTTAGTACAGTACAATCAGAACAATTCAATATCCCTAAACAAGTTTAGTTATTTTAGTACAGTACAATTAGAACAATTCAATATCCCTTAACAAGTTTAGTTATTTTAGTGTAGTACAATTAGAATAGTTCAATATCCCTGAACAAGTTTAGTTATTTTAGTACAGTACAATCAGAATAGTTCAATATCCCTAAACGAGTTTAGTTATTTTAGTACAGTACAATCAGAACAATTCAATATCCCTAAACAAGCTTAGTTATTTTAGTACAGTACAATTAGAACAATTCAATATCCCTAAACAAGTTTAGTTATTTTAGTATAGTACAATTAGAACAATTCAATATCCCTAAACAAGTTTAGTTATTTTAGTACAATCAGAACAATTCAATATCCCTGAACAAGTTTAGTTATTTTAGTACAGTACAATCAGAATAGTTCAATATCCCTAAACAAGTTTAGTTATTTTAGTACAGTACAATCAGAACAATTCAATATCCCTAAACAAGTTTAGTTATTTTAGTACAGTACAATTAGAACAATTCAATATCCCTAAACAAGTTTAGTTATTTTAGTACAGTACAATCAGAATAGTTCAATATCCCTTAACAAGTTTAGTTATTTTAGTACAGTACAATCAGAACAATTCAATATCCCTAAACAAGTTTAGTTATTTTAGTACAGTACAATCAGAACAATTCAATATCCCTAAACAAGTTTAGTTATTTTAGTATAGTACAATTAGAACAATTCAATATCCCTAAACAAGTTTAGTTATTTTAGTACAGTACAATCAGAACAATTCAATATCCCTGAACAAGTTTAGTTATTTTAGTACAGTACAATCAGAATAGTTCAATATCCCTAAACAAGTTTAGTTATTTTAGTACAGTACAATTAGAACAATTCAATATCCCTTAACAAGTTTAGTTATTTTAGTATAGTACAATTAGAACAATTCAATATCCCTAAGCAAGTTTAGTTATTTTAGTATAGTACAATTAGAACAATTCAATATCCCTAAACAAGTTTAGTTATTTTAGTACAGTACAATCAGAATAGTTCAATATCCTTAAACGAGTTTAGTTATTTTAGTACAGTACAATCAGAATAGTTCAATATCCCTAAACAAGTTTAGTTATTTTAGTACAGTACAATTAGAATAGTTCAATATCCCTAAACAAGTTTAGTTATTTTAGTATAGTACAATCAGAACAATTCAATATCCCTAAACAAGTTTAGTTATTTTAGTATAGTACAATTAGAACAATTCAATATCCCTTAACAAGTTTAGTTATTTTAGTACAGTACAATTAGAATAGTTCAATATCCCTAAACAAGTTTAGTTATTTTAGTACAGTACAATCAGAACAATTCAATATCCCTTAACAAGTTTAGTTATTTTAGTATAGTACAATTAGAACAATTCAAGATCCCTTAACAAGTTTAGTTATTTTAGTACAGTACAATTAGAGTAGTTCAATATCCCTAAACAAGTTTAGTTATTTTAGTATAGTACAATCAGAACAATTCAATATCCCTAAACAAGTTTAGTTATTTTAGTACAGTACAATCAGAACAATTCAATATCCCTAAACAAGTTTAGTTATTTTAGTACAGTACAATTAGAACAATTCAATATCCCTAAACAAGTTTAGTTATTTTAGTACAGTACAATCAGAACAATTCAATATCCCTAAACAAGTTTAGTTATTTTAGTATAGTACAATTACAACAGTTCAATATCCCTTAACAAGTTTAGTTATTTTAGTACAGTACAATTAGAGTAGTTCAATATCCCTAAACAAGTTTAGTTATTTTAGTATAGTACAATCAGAACAATTCAATATCCCTAAACAAGTTTAGTTATTTTAGTACAGTACAATCAGAACAATTCAATATCCCTAAACAAGTTTAGTTATTTTAGTACAGTACAATTAGAACAATTCAATATCCCTAAACAAGTTTAGTTATTTTAGTACAGTACAATCAGAACAATTCAATATCCCTAAACAAGTTTAGTTATTTTAGTACAGTACAATTAGAACAATTCAATATCCTTAAACAAGTTTAGTTATTTTAGTACAGTACAATTAGAACAATTCAATATCCCTAAACAAGTTTAGTTATTTTAGTACAGTACAATCAGAACAATTCAATATCCCTAAACAAGTTTAGTTATTTTAGTACAGTACAATTAGAACAATTCAATATCCTTAAACAAGTTTAGTTATTTTAGTACAGTACAATCAGAACAATTCAATATCCCTAAACAAGTTTAGTTATTTTAGTACAGTACAATCAGAACAATTCAATATCCCTAAACAAGTTTAGTTATTTTAGTATAGTACAATTACAACAGTTCAATACCTCTAAACAAGTTTAGTTGTTTTAGGATTGTACAATTACAACAGTTCAATATCCCTAAACAAGTTCAAAAAATGTGTTGCAAAATACAACCATTGGAAACATAAACAGAAAAATGTTATATTTTGTATAATAAAGTATTCAATAATCAAGTATGGGGTATTTTGCTTTGATATGGTATTATGAATGAGAGTTAGTACAAGTCCTTAATGTATTTTATATTTAACCTAATTAACCATTATTATGTATATAAAAACACAGATACACACACTTCAAATTCAAATTTATGAGATTTATTGATGATTTTACACACTTAATATTCTAAAAATGAAAATGTAGTGAAAGTTCAATGTTAACTTATTTAGTTGAGAAATTACAGTGAAGATTAACTTATCTTGCCTTATATGAATATCAAACTATAATAAATATAAATTACTCTCATACTTTTTTTGCAAGCAAAAGGTTTGAATTTGTTTTTTATCTTCATGAGTAGAGTTTATTTCTTGGAATTCTAACAGGAACTTGTTAGTAACCACACAGTGAGAGACGAGTTTTTCTTGAGTGAACTAATGAAGTAACCATAATGGCTATACAAACACTGCTTATGTACATGAGAATAAGTGTGAAGTTTAGGTGTATTTGGAGTTGCAAGAAGATTTGACAAAGTGCCACATAAAAAACTTTTAAAAATGATTTCTATACGTGTAGAGGATAAGTTAGCAAATTGGATAGAAGGAAGAAAGTAAAAGATTGTTATAAATGGAGTTCAGTCAAACTGGATTCATGCCACAAATGGGGTTTTCTCAGGGCTCAGTCTCAGGATCACTGCTATTTTGATTTACATCAATTGCATAGATGAAGGAACAGTCGATAAATTACTTTAATTTGCAGATGATATTAAGGTCTTGGGTGTTGCTGCCTGTGAACAGGATATTGATGATTTACAAAAGGGTGTAGATCATTTACTGAGTTGGACAAATAAATGGTAGATGAGTTTTGATTATAATAAATACAAGACAATGTATGTAGGTTATAATATGAATTATAAGAATAGTTTCGATGAGAATAACCTTAAGAGTATCATGAAGAATATTGGTGTAATGGTTCATTATTCTTGAGTTACCCAAACAATGTGCTATTGTTGGTGGGAGGGCAAATAAGATTTTAAGTTATTTCAATAGAAATATCGAATACAAGTCTAAAGAGGTTATAATTTCATTGTACAAGTTTAGGCCACATTTGGAGTATTGTATTCAGTCTCAAGCTTCTCACTTAAAGAAAGACACTGAATTGTTGGAAAGGATTCATAGAAGGGTTACTAGAATGGTGCCTAGGATGGAAGGGTTGTCACATAAGGAGAGACTCAAGTCTCTCAAATTGTTTTCTCTTAACAAAAGAAGATTTTGATGGGATCTGATTGATATGTTTAATATTATCAAGGGAATTGATGATGTTGATGTATCATTGTTTTTCATACTTACCACAGAGACTAGTAAGACTAGGAAACACAAGCATACATTTTGGAAGGGTAGAAGTCATCTTAAGCTAGTACAGTTTCATTTTTCTAGCAGGGTGGTTGGCCTTTGGAATGCATTGCTTTGAGATGTTGTTAAGGCAGTAAATTTAAGTAAGTTTAAGAAATAAACTTGTTAAGTAATTGAATGATAAGGGTTAGCTTTAATATTTTTTTGAAAATTATTTTAATTTATTTTAGAGGATGGAACAGCTGAGGTGGACCAATAGGTCCAATTTCATCTCAAACTTTATGCTAATGTTAGAAATGCACTGTGATCATGAGCACATGAAAAAACTATCATATTCACAGTTTACTATGGTCACTAATTATTGTAGTACAATTCAAGTTGCAATTTGTGCAGCTGCATGTTTCTTTCAATCTCACCTATCACTCATTTTATGAACTTCCAAAAATGTGAAAGTCCTGAATGGTTAGTAAATTGTAATAATCTTAAAGATTTATGATTATATGGAATATTATGTGTATGCGCTTTAATTATTAAGCTCAAGTTCCAAGAAATGTTTCATTGATTCAGATTATTCAAAGACAATATAATTATAATATTGTAAAGAAATTTAAAACTAATGAAATATTCTTTTCTTAAATTATTGAAACACTGACAACGTATAAATTTATTTCCAAGTTCCTTAAATTTTACATTCTAATTTAGTGGATATTATTGGATTTCATAAGAGTAGTGATTTAAGATTAGAATTGAAGACTGAATTAAGGTTAAGAGAGACATTCATAAAAGAAATGAAAAAAATATGTTGGAGCATTTGAAAAAAGTTCTTTCTCTAAATTAGATTTTATACATTTTAAGCATATAAATGGGTTTCAAAATAATAAAACCCTTACAGAAATGAAAAATAAACAGTTAAACAAGTTACAATAGATGAAGACTAAGAACCTTGGAATTATAACTGTTTTAGAAGATACTATTTTTGTTATTTATAAATATTTCATAATGTTGAAAAGATTCAAGACTTTCAATTACTCCTAAGTGATTAGATAATGTGACATATTTGTGAAACTATTTTAAAAACTACCTATTTAATCTCACTATACTATACCACTAATAATAAAATATTACAGTTAATTTAGTTTTATGTATACATATTACAACTTTTCACAGTGTTGACTACAAGAGTTGAAACAGAACTTATTTAAAAATGAATTTACTATTAAAACAACACTGGACAATTTAGTGATACTATGTTAAACAAAATGAATTAAACCAAAATAATTTGACCATTTTAACGACAATGCTAATTTTATGAAGCTGGGAATTAGCAGTGTTAGTGCATTATCTATTTTCAAATTTAAAGGTGAGAATGGTAGGACTATGGAACACAAATATAACTTTGGCAGTGCAGAAGTCATCCTAAGCTAAGACAGTTTTATTTATCTAACAGGATTATTAGCCTTCAGAAAGGGATGGCTTCAGATGTTGTGGATTAAGAGGATTTAAAGAAGTTTATGGAGAATCTCAATGCACATTTGAATGATGCGAGCTGACTTTGTGTTGTTGTTCTTTTAAAATTAATGCAGTAAATAGAGTGGCCTGGATAGACAAAAGGGTCATTGTTTCCTCAAATTTTATATTGAAACTCACTTATTTTTTATCAATAGTTTGAAAAACCAGAAGCAAAAGGGTCTAACATTATCACAAAGTTTTTAATTTTTTTAGAACATATTCACAAACCTTCCACAACAGAAGGCAAAGGGTCAGAAATTATAAATTATGGTAATAGGAAAATTATCAAAAATTAATTAATTTTAAAAATTGAAATGGAAGCTACAAGTTTCCCAAAAATGTCAAAGTTTGCTTTTAATGCTTACCTCAATCACTAAGGGCTCCCCTTTGTATTGTTTGATTCCATCATTCTTGAATCGAAGAAACTGAGGGTTTGGAACATAAATAATGTCTGAATGAAGTGTTGGAAAATGTTCCTGTAGATTCAACAGTTTTTTAACATCATCCATTAAAAAACTTAATCTGTATTTAAGTTGGTCAACAGGCTCAAGAGTTTTCACATCTTCTTGATCGAAGAAATTCTCATCTTTTATGGTTGGAGATGGACAAATCATCTGATCTGGACTACGAACTGTACATAACTGAAATGACCAAATTAAACTTTTACAGAAAAAACAAACACACAACATACCAGCACAAAGGTTATGAGCAATAAACAATAAATAAAATAGTAAATGTAAGCAGATGAAACAGTCAAAATTAAACAGCTTAAAACATTGTCCAATCACTGGTACGTAGTCTGTTAATGTCTAATTCTTAATGTTTACGCTAATACAGTACTGTCTATGTGTTTTGTGTGTGTCTACAAAAGGTAAAGTCATGCCAACAACATGCCAGTCTCAATGTCAAAAGATATTCAATTAACTTAATTAAACAATAATAAATGTATTTAATTTTTCATGAAATAATTCATATTTCTCCACTTGTCTTATTCTGTATACTGTACACCAAAACTTTACAAATTACTGAGACAGTATTTTCATCTTTGCTCTATTTAGTTCCATTCTTAGTTCAATACTAGACTTATTTTACACTTAATTTCATATTTTTGTCTGAATGGGGTTACTCGTGCATGAGGTAAATCATCTGACAGCTAACAAGTAAAAACTGATTACAAGCCAGTTAAATGTAGGAGTCTGTGATATAAGAATTGTAGAAATTCATTTATTGTGTTACATAATGTACAATGAAAACATATGATGTAATTTACTTGAACACAAATAACCCACACTGGGCTTAATCTAAATATCTGCATATTTACATGAATAATTGTAATAACATACCGTCTTATTAACAAGAGTATTATTTCTGAATACAGCCATCCATGGCTGTTGTACAGATGATAAGTACGTTCCATCAACAATGATACTTCGTCCACCACTACAACGCAAAATAGGCACAGTTACAGATTAGCAAAGTTCACAAAATATTAAACATGTTCTTTTATCAGATATATTTGAAAACAAATGAAATTTGCCAAAATGTTTTTCCAAATAACCTCCTCCTTGTATATGACTTTCATCTTCACGGTTACAAAATCCACTTCATTTACACAGCACAATATCCAATTTAACTATATTGTTACACCATCCACTTCATCAACAAGATTACTATATCCATTTAATCTGCATTGTCACAACATCCACTCCATCTACATGGTTATATTATCTATTGCTTAAAATGTAACAAGAAAATATATCAATCCTTATCCGAGATCCAAAAGATTATTTTACACATTGAAGTATTATACTATTAGAGTTTTTCAAATGTAGTAATTCATTTAGTGTATGTAGTTATGCAAACACAACATAAGTAGAACTGAGCCACTGGCCAGTTTTGACATTTACATTAAACTAAGCTTACTGCATTTTTAAGTGTATAAGACAATAGTTTTACTGTTAAAACAGTGCCTTATTTTACCCTTCATCTTAAGCACAGATTCGGAGATAGAGTCCTAGTAGAAACTCTCCAGTTAATAACATATTTAACCAAAGCTACATTATTCATTTTACTTTTGTTTACTTCTTTGGAGTAAGTTCATTAACCTCGTGTTACCTACTGTGTTACCATAACATAGTTGTAACTGTACCACTTGTTTCAATTCTTCATAGAGTTACATGAGAGTTACAATTAATTAAGACATTCTATTTATTTGACATGTATTTATCTCATCTGTCATACCAAAATATTGCTCAGATTATACCAATAAAAGTTAGTTTCGGTAATGTACACTAATTTTGTTTTTATAGTACATTACTATATTTTAAAATTTAGTATTTTTTTTATAATAGAAAACTAATTCAACAGCGATGAAATCTTCAGAAAGATGTTTATTATATGTCTGTGATCTATTTTATGCCACATTGAGCTATCTTTAGCGTTTAAAGAGCATAAGAAACACTTGTGGCTCTACTGATTACCCCAGAATACAAATTAGTATAGATTAAAAATAACTTAAGTATTTCGTTACCAATGTAATGCCTTAGACTTGCTTGACAACAAAGGTCACCCGATACACTGAATCACAAAGACATACACCTAGTTTGCTCAAAATATCCAGGGCTGTATTGTACACCAACAAATACAGTACATGAATTAACTGCAGTACTTATATCTATAATTTATGCAGTATAAAGCTTAGAGTGTTAGATTTTTAATTCACTAGATGGCACTCAAATGACCTATCACCAAAAATTCTACTGCAAGTTTAAGTAATTGTAATATTTTATAGTTTTTGTTTGTTTGTTTTTTAGCACAAACCTAAACAATGGAACATCTGTGTTCTACCACGTGTATCAAAACCAAATTATTTGTGTTATAAGCATTCAGATTTACTGCTGTGCCATGAAAAGGCATTCTGTAATTCCAAAAACGAATAACTTCTCGCCTCCCTAAACCAGGACAGCAATTGGGCCTCTATCTGTCGATACCAGTTATCAACCTACATCCATTCTTTAACCATCTTTAACAGACGTGAGCACTGCTCAAGTGGTTTTTTATCTGCAGACCCTGGACATGACCTAAATGTTTTTTCAAGTCACCTTCTTCCTACTCTTATCACAAGTTGTGGGTGTTATTTTAGTGAAATACATTGATTGTCATAATTTATCATTAATAAGTATCACAGCTGAACAGCATGTTCTTACTTTTTAAATAACATATTTCTTGGACAAAGCATGCAATTTCAGCACACGAAAAGCTTTGATTATAATGAAAATAGATAGCTTAAAATATTTTTTTTTTCCCCCAATGGTGCACAAACTCAAAACTCTTTATTCCCTGCCCCAAGTTATGATGGAAGTTCTTATCTCCACACACCTTTTCATATTTTTTTCAAGGTCATCAAATATGTTTTTTCTTTCTTTTTTAAATGCTGCAGCCTTGTCTTAAACTATCATTCATATAAACAAACTGAGAGCTCGTATCAGATGTTTGAATCAACTACTACTTAATAATGCAGATGTGGCAAAATATCTTTCATAAACTTTATAACTGTCTACTTACACAAAAAATCTTAACTAATGCACTCACACACAACTCAAAAAATAAACATTTATAAATTGTTTGTTTGCAGTTTTGTAAAAACCTTTACAAGAAGCAGGGGTGTCAATATGTGCTTAAATAAAATTTAGGCTTGAGCCCATAAGTGTTGGAAATTTTGGAATTTCAGTATGATATCAATCATGGTTTTCTGTTCTGATTTTTCAAGATGCCAAATGGATATTTAGAGCAGAAGCACCTCCCATGTACCAGCACCTAGCAACAGATTAGCCTAGAGCAATGATTTATAAATTTAAAAATGCACTAACAGACTAAAATGTAGAACTGGTGACTTTCTAAACAAATAATATTGTTAAGCAAAAGTGAAATTTAAAAATTGTGAAAATAAAGATGACATTGAATCAACTAAACAACAATGATTTTTAAAAGTAGATCCACAAGATGTCAATGATTACCAAGTTTAACTTCCCATTCTGGCTAACAATGCACCATTTTAACTAATGAAATTTAACATTGCTCTTTTAGAATGATAACAACGATATAATTTTAACTTACGTATGTAGTTAATAATATATAACACCTCAACTAACCCAGCAAAGCTCTTTAGTGGGTAGATCCGAAGGATGGTTGGGTCATTTACATAGGTGAAAGGGTTGGGGAACAATAGACTGGCATCGTCAACCTGAAGGACCAACTGTGTAACATTGTACGATGGATAGGGGGCTCTAGTTGTACGACAGCTGATCTGGCTGTTACTTGCTAGTGTTCTGAAAAATGGGAAAACTAAAATCAGTATCCATATTTAAACCACAGTATAGAAAAGGACTCCACTTCATCAACAGTGGCTTAAACACATGGTCACATCAAAGACAGAAATACAGTATGCTATAAAACATTACACATAGTATAAATACATGCAATCTTCATAGTATACAATCCAGTTTTCATAGTATATCATGTTGAATGATTCATAATATTTCTAAACACAACTGACATTTCTTACAATAGCTCAATGCTAATAATTCCCTCCTTACATTGGACAACGAACCTGAGAACTCTGATAATATTTACTGCTTTAATTCATGTGTATCAACTCGCAAATCCAACCTGAATTGCACCTCATACACAAGGACTAAGCAGAGAGGTCAAGAGTCTCCAGTTTTGGCAATTTTTAATATTGAAGTACTGATAATAAGAGCAATTGGTCAGTAGTACTTACCAGTAAATGTGTTTTGTTTACCCCTGAATCAAATAACTTGAATGACTATCATTCTTATAACACACACATGGCTGAAAGTGTAAAGCACACCTTGAAACATTACTGTGTGAAATAGAAATTTTTCAACCTGCACTCTAGACACGGTAGTCATTATGACATGTGACTGGTGAAATTAACATGTCCACAAATAGCTTTAATTAACAATCCATTCTCAAATTATAACCATGAAATGAAACACAGATAAAATTATCAGTGATGTCGAGAAAACCCACTTGTAGAGAAATATACATGTAAAAATGGCTCATTTGGGTTGAGAAACTTTTTTACTTAGAGGAGTGAACAAAGTTTCGACCTTCTTCTGACGATGACCGAAGAAGGTCAAAACGTTGTTCACTCCTCTGTGTAAAATATTTTCTCAACCCAAATGAGCCGTTTTTACATATGTACAGATAAAATTACCTGAACAATTACTACGAATTATTATTGGAAAAGTATTATAACTAACTATGGGGAGCTTGAAATGTATTATATGACATCTAAACATGCACTCCAACTATCTTAATAAAACAACTGTATACAGATAACCTCACCTGTAAATGATACAAGGCAATTTATCCAAGAAAACTTGTATGTTACTTCCAATGTTTAGGCTCGAACCACTTAGAAAGAGGTGTGTACCCCCAGACTGAGGCCCCTTGTTTGGATAAACATTTGTTAAAATTACATTCTGTAAAAGAAAGATTTTCATATGTTATTGAACAAGTTACAGAATACACATTTGCCCTTGTTCCTATTCATTCCCGTATAAAAATATTACAAAATTCACAACAGACACATTTACCCTTGTTCCTATTCATTCTCGTATTAAAATATTACAAAATTCACAACAGATACATTTATCCTGGTTCTTGTTTGCCCTTGTCTTGTTAAAATATTACAAGATTCATAACATATTTATTCTGGTTATTATTTATTCTAGTCATTGGAACCTGTACATACCAAACATATTAAATTTACTTAGATTAATAAACAATTTTGACTACAGTTTTAAAAGTCATTGAGTTAAACACAAACATGATGTATCAGAATGACCGCTTTTCATAACAATTTATAAGAGAGCACGAGATGTTATGTGATGCACACTCTTTCATACACTACTAATTATGTGACAAAACAAAGTAAAATTCTTTTTACAACACCAAACATGTGATGCACCATACTGTACACTTTTATTTATGCTACCAAACATGTGATGCACCATATCGTACACTTTTATTTATGCTACCAAACATGTGATGCACCATACTGTACACTTTTATTTATGCTGCCAAACATGTGATGTACCACACCGTACACTTTTATTTATGCTACCAAACATGTGATGTACCACACCGTACACTTTTATTTATGCTACCAAACATGTGATGTACCACACCGTTGCACTTTTATTTATGCTGCCAAACATATGATGCAACCATACCAGTTACACTTTATTTATGCTACCAAACATGTGGATGCACCATACCGTTAATCTCTTTATTTATGCTGCCAAACCTGTGATGATGTACCATATCGTTACACTTTTATTTATGCTGCCAAACATGTGGATGTACCACACCGTTACACTTTTATTTATGCTACCAAACATGTGATGTACCACACCGCATTATCTGCTTTTATTTATGCTGCCAAACATGTGGATGTACCATACCGTTGCACACTTTTATTTATGCTACCAAACATGTGATGTACCACACCGTACACTTTTATTTATGCTGCCAAACATGTGATGTACCACACCGTACACTTTTATTTATGCTACCAAACATGTGATGTACCACACCGTACACTTTTATTTATGCTACCAAACATGTGATGTACTATACCGTACACTTTTATCTATGCTGCCAAACATGTGATGTACCATAATGTACAGTTTTATTTATGCTGCCAAACACGCTATTTAGCACACTATACTTTTTCCTACGCTATCGAACCCACGATATAGAAAACTCTACATTTTTAACATTAATAAAGAAATACTTAACAAACTATAGATATCTTCTTCATGTTTAAAAAAACGTTATGGAGTGTACATTTTTCCTCACGTAATATTATTCAGGTTTATTGACATTTACCAGAAAAGAAATCAATTATTCACAAAGTGCATGTTCTGGACACGTTCAGTAGGGATAAATAATCAACAAGAACAGGACAGAAAGCATAAACATAAGCATATGTTGTCATAAAACAAAGGTTGAATACGTCTGTTACTCAACTGTCCAGTCTGTATTTCATCTTAGGGTCCTCTCACTAGCTGCTGGCACTCAGAGAATGTTCCTAAAACGTTCACATAATGCAAGTAGTTGATAAAAAGTAATGTAATACCACAAATTCTAGTCAGACTGGGTTATAAGTGATTTCCTTAGATTATTAACTTCAACGATCGTTCCACATTTTTAACATATACAAAGAAGGTAACCCTAACACACCTGTACAAATGTTGCTATATAAACTTGTAGAAACAGACACATGAACAAGCTGGTACAAGCTTCTATGAAATAGCCAATTAAGGACACAACAATGACCCTTCGCACATCGTATTTACGAGAATGTCAAACTACATTCGAACACTCGCATGAAAATATGAAGTCAAAATGTGAACATGCTTCAACAAGCAAACTGTGCACTACTAAACACAATTGTACGCTACTAATAACGCAATGTAACACATTGTACACTATTAAACATATAATGTAAGACACTATATGCTACTAATCACACAACGTAACACACTGTATATTACTAAACACAAGTTATGTTCTTTATAATAGAAAACGTGCACTGTAATGAAAACACATTAAACACCAAACAAGTAAATATCCGAAAAAACTGTAAACTCCTAACAATAAAATACTTTAAGCTCTTGGATACAAGCTGCGAGCAAAGAAATAGTGTCAATAATGTTAGGCTTAGCACTATAATATTGAAAACACAAAAGTTTAGGTTACGCATCTCCAGTTCTTACTTGGTAAGAGAACTTCTCCGTGGCCGTGGTTCTTCCCGCGTTGTTACCAACAACGACTTCAACCCTCTTGACAGTAGGACTTTCACCTGTACGACAGACCACTCTAAAAAAAGTCAAAAATACTTTGTTGAAACATCATCTGCTAGTGTAAAAAGTCTTGACTTAAAAGGAAAAGAAAAAACGAAAACATTGTATTTCGAACAACAGAGACAAGCATTACAACTACACATTAAGCGTGTCTTTCTCAAATGAAAATGAAAATAATTTTTTACAGTAAGATCGTATATATCAGATTGTTGCCGTAATCTATAATGTAAATTATTTTATATACTTTAAAAGGGTTAATTGTGTTACGTTCTTGGTTTCACTCAGAGTTCCGAGCTACTTGTGCTGCCCATTGTGAAAAGCAACTGTTGAACATTTCAGTTATGCTAAGAGCCGCTCACCGATAACATAGGTGAATATACATTATTATGTAAGTTACGTTACATTTCGAAATGTGAATGGTTGTGTAGTTAATTTATAACAATTTAGTGTTGAATATACTGCTTGTGAAATAAAATTAGGCATCAACATTATTCATTTCTGTTGTCTTATCATTTTAAAAGTGAATGTTAGACTTAGTCTTAGCGCGTCGCTTTTCAAACGGGAGACAGAAGAACGCTCTGAGAGACACCAGGGTTCGCAATATACATAAAAGTAATTATGATAGATTGTGTCTGAAAATTTATCTTAGTGTCATACGTTAGCTCTTCTTCCTAATTACCCTGGTTGGTGGCGCTTATAATCACCCTAAATTGACTATAATTTTGTTCTCACCTAACAGAAACATTGTATTCCACCACTTGGCAAGGGATTCCACCAATTGTAATTTTATCTTGGATGTCTTCTTTTATCGTTCCTAAGTTACTACCTTTTATTGTCACCAGGGTGCCACCTTGTAGAGGGCCTGTGACAGGGTGTATCTGTTGGGAAATTTTTTATTTAGTATGTCTTAAAAAAAGAGAAAAAGGAAAATGCTTACAATTCACATTTTACAGATGTTTAAATATCTTAATTACATTCAAACGTTTGTTGGGTACATTTTAACGGAAAGTAAAGTTTGGTTAGTTATTTTCCTATCTTTTCCCCCAAAACAAAGTTGAAATAATTAAAGATGCTATTAATTCAGTAAACTCACTGCTAAATAATATTTATATTATCAAATTTTCATGTGTAAAGTCTTTTTTTCTTCTTCTTGTAGGACTTTATCTTCAAACAAACCTATATAATGCGGTTTAAGAAAAGCTACACAGACGCCATCTACCCATAATTATCAGTAATTTTGAACCGACAGACTGGTGATAAAGCAGCAGATCAACAACGCCTACCGTAAACTGTTGGGCTGCATTTTGTCTAGCAGAGTACAAATGTTTGACCGTCACTCTTACAAAGCGGACAATGAACTCTACGATTCACAGTGTGAACATGCCAATTACTGTGCCATGCCATGCCATGCCCATAACGACCACATAAGCTCATTCTTTAAACAATTTGAATTACAAAATAATTTATATATTAGTATCATCTCTAATATAAATAGATACGATAGTAACTTTTTTAAAGTTTGGAAACTATCAATCTGTAACAAAAGAAAGCAAGATGAGAAGGCTTCTGGTATTCGCGCAAACTTATATAATGGCTACCTGTGCTAGCCATTCCTAGTTTTCAACTAATAGACTAGAAAGAAGGCAAATACTCAACAGGAAACAATCTCAACTTTGAAGCTAGTTATAATGTAAAAGAGTGATCTGACAATCACTCTTATCACACATTCGAAAGTGCGAAACATGAGTTATTTGAGTGCAACGTACAAACCAAGTGTGGCCCAAACTGTAGAAGGACAAGCAGACAAGGTAGGAAGTTACTCAGCTTACAAACCTTTCTACAGCATAAACAAAAGGTACTTTAAAATACACAATTTAAAATTAAATATATATATCTGTTATTTAAAGATATATAAATGTGTGTGTTGTTTAAAAAGGGAACATTTGTACTTTGTTATGAAGTAGAGGGCAGCACTGTCTAGGTAGGAATGGCTTGTATTGCTCATTGAAATGGTACTTTAAATAGTTCATGTATAACATTACCATATTACACAGCGGACCCGGCATGACCAGGTAGTTAAAGCATACGACTCGTAATCTGAGGGTCGCGGGTTCGAATCCCCGTCACACCAAACATGCTCGCCCTTTCAGCCGTGGGGGCGTTATAATGTGACTATCAATCCCACTATTCGTTGGTAAAAGAGTAACCCAGAAGTTAGCAGTGGGTGGTGATGACTAGCTGCCTTCCCTCTAGTCATACACTGCTAAATTAGGGACGGCTAGCACAGATAGCCCTCGAGTAGCTTTGCGTGAAATTCAAAACAAATTTACTACACAGTGTTTTCTTTTACAACAAAGTTTTGAGAACATCTGTAAACCTCATAGAAAAACAAAAAGCTGAATTACTTATAATAGAACGTTACTAGACAGAAATAGAATGATATATATGTTGCTATATGTTTATTCTTACCCGCACTACTATGTTAGGATGATACAAATGCCATCCCTACTACCTTTCTACATTATTTTTGAAGGACTGATATCACCCATCTTTACATGTTCTTCCTTTTTGAAAGTTTTTTTTTTCTTTACTTGGTAAACGAAAAGCTATAATTTGGTTTGTTTTGAATTTCGCGCAAAGCTACACGAGGGCTATCTGCGCTAGCCGTCCCTAATTTAGCAGTGTAAGACTAGAGGGAAGGTAACTAGTCATCACTAACCACCGTCAATTCTTGGGCTGCTTTTTTTACCAACGAATAGTGGGATTGGCCGTTACATTATAACGCCCCCACGGCTGAAAGGGCGAGCATGTTTGATGTGACTGAGGTTCGAACCCGCGACCCTCGGAATACAAGTCAAATGCCTTAACCACCTGGCCATGCTGGGTCCAGAGGGGCAGAGAACTAACAAATTTATTTAACCTCTAAGCAGGCTACAGGTACTAGTGACCAATATTTAGACTGCGGGATATTAGGTTTACATAATTTGTTTGCATTTTTTTCATTATTTTTAAATGGACAAAAGTGTTAAATAATCACGATGAAAAAGTAGATAAATAATCATCAAGAATTTAAAATAAATTGAATTTTAGAAAATAAAACCAGAAACTTTAGCATTTCTATGTAATTGACTGTCTTCTTTAGAAATAAGAAGTGCAGAGATTAAAGAAACCTAGATATCACTTACATTAGGACTAGGTAAATAATATATCACCCAAATTACGTGGAAGTATAATCAGACGAACTCAAAAGTCACGTTTTCATGCCTAACTTGTTTAATTTTATCTTCTACTATTTCTTTGTTCTACTACTTCAGGAAAATGTCGTGAAAAGAGAAAAAGAAAAAAAGTATATCCACTAGCGACACCTGTGATTAAATAGTTTATTATTTTTTATTCGTCATCACAAAGAATTCTCACAGAATAAAATTTATTTTCAGTTTCTTTGATATTCGCGAAAAAGCTACAAAAGAACTGTTTGTACTAGCCACTTCAAATTTTCAAATGACACTATAAGCAAAGGTAACTAACTGGTCAATATCATCCGCCGCCAACTCTTTGGCCACAATAATCTGTCCGTGTGTCTCTCTTATAACACACCCACAGCTCCAAAGTGTAGGTTACGATTTTGCACCAACGCAACGAGAGTGTCGGACCTGTAAATATACAATAGCTCCCTAATCACTAGGCCATGCTTGGCCTCAGGAAAATGTATTTGGATTTCGTTTGTTTTGAATTTTGTGCAAAATTATTCGGGGCATTTTAGCGCTAGCTATCCCTAATTTAAAAGTGATAGACCAGAAGGAAGACAGCTAGTCAACATCACCCACCACCAATTCTTGGGCTACTCTTATCAACAAATAGTGGAATTGGCCATTACATTATAACCACCCCACGGAAGAAAGGGCGAGTGAGTGCCCTTACCACCACAAGAAATTTGCTTAGGACTAAACAACGATGAATATGAATATTAATACAATTAAGATTTTCTAATAAAATAAATTAATTACATAAATCAAATATCGTTTAATTAAATAAATGCCCCCCAGTGGCTCAGCGGTATGTCTGCGGACTTACAACGCTAAAAACCGAGTTTCGATACCCATGGTTGGCAGAGCACAGATAGCCCATTGTGTAGCTTTGTGCTTAATTCAAAATAACAAATAATTAAATAAATATTTGCGTTCGTGTGTGTATGTGTGTATGGTCCCCCGCTGGTACAGCGATAACTCTACGGATTAACAACGCTAAAATCAAGGGTTTGATTCCCCTCGGTGGGCTCTGCAAATAGCCCAATGTGTGTGTGTATTTCTGTTATGAAAGACACAATTAAAGATTTTAGTTTAAGATGAATAAAACTTAAAGCGAATCCTCTCATTTCTTCCAGACGTAACTTTGAAGGAACAATAAGGTTATAACAGACCATTTTTATTCTGAAGGTTAGCCTATAATGCTACGAAAAAGGTTTAACAAACCACATTTTAGGGCAGGGTGTGTGTGCTGATAGTGAAGTATCGCCCCCTAGCCTGAAGATATTCTTATTATATATATATGGGGTTTCGATTTTGTTCAGTGTTTTGTTTTTTTTTCAGCACCTCCATTACAGAGAATGTATCAGCTTCAGTGGTTTAGGAAACCAGAAAGTATTTAAGTTTATTAAACATATATATACAGCCGGATGAGATACTTTTTTAACCCTTAGAGAAAAACTGTAATGTAAACGAGAAATATGTTTGTTTGAATTTCGCGCAAAGCTACACGAGGGCTATCTGCGCTAGCCGTCCCTAACTTAGTAACGTAAAACCAAAGGGAAGGACACGCATATTTGGTGCTACGGAGATTCGAACCTGCGACCCTCAGATTACGAGTCGAACGCCTTTTTTATTTTTGTTATTTACAAACCTGTTAAAGACCCCTCATAATCATATATATTACATATAAAACAAGTACAAAAATCAAATACACAGTTACATACAATTGAATGCACCTAATACTATCTGTAATTGCTCATATCAAAGGACATACAATAATGTAACGTTGTTAACAAGAACGAACAAGTTTACAATAAAATTGAAAAAAAGAATTGACATCGTTACGAATAACATACCTGGAATAATCAAAACTTATGTTCTTCCTTACATGACTCTTAAAAAATGACAACAAATTTAAATAGATATTTTTGGCTAAACAAATTTTCCTAACAGTCATAATACAATATTTAGCTTATGTAATCAAAACATACACTGTAGGATGTCATCTTTTCTTAATCCTTCTAGGAAGCCCTGTACAAGAATTCGCCGTTTCTGATTCATTGGTACTAATTTCAGAATGATAATAAAGGAAATAGTGCAGAAAACTAATGTTCATAAGGGTTGAACCACTGGACACAGACAATATAAATGTCTCACTGTTTCAATGTCTTTACCACAAAGTGTACATAAACCAGTATCATGTTTTTGCATATGAACTACTTTATTTTTCGTCATTAAAGCATTGTGATAAAATAAATAATCCACATCAACAAAGACAAAACCTCTAAATGAGTGATAAGTATATTTATGTATTGTTTTCCAGTTAGTATATATTAAAATATCTTTCCATGCAGTAATTTCTTCAGTAGCGGGGATGGACTTCTGGTATATTAACTTAAACAGAAAGGTCATTTAAGTGAATAACATTTTCACCATCTGAATCACACATCTCAAAAATAAGTTTTGTCGTTCCTGTAATTGGGGGAATCTCTCTTTCAACCAAGTCTTTCCAGTCTTCTGGAATAGCATCATATAACTTTTTGTAATACTGTCTGACTTGAACTGGTATCACACTTTCAGATACATCCTGACATAACTCGATAATAGTTTTTAAGGGAAGCCAACGAGGGACAAATTCGTAAGTGAAGTCCCTTAAGCGAATTAGTCCCGCGCTAATAAATTTTTGTATTATAGAATGTGCTTAATTCTATAGTGGGAACAAAAACATTGAGAAACAGTGGTTGCCGGAAAACAATTTGTGTTATTTGGGAAGATTCGACGACACCTGACGACCGTTTTACATGACTCTAATACTTCACAATACAATGTAGGAACATCCATCTTGTGTCATGTCACATGGTGACCAAGGTTTAAATCACCATACTTGCCTAAAAGATGGGCAAAGAGGATAAACAGAGATTGAAATGTGTTATAATGTGAAGAACCTAAACACCACCATTTTCATCTTGACGTCTGTCAAGACCACCTTTGTCTTTCGAAGATACCAACATTTCACAACACACTTTATGTACTCCACCATCCCATATAAACCGTAAAATATCATGTTTAACTGTCAGATAAATCCTCTTTACAATCGGCAAGACCATCAGATAATACCAAATAGTACTGGATGCTAACGAGTGCACAACCATAACTTTGCCTTTCAATGACAGACTCCGATATCTCCAAGCAATCAATATGCGTGTTATTCTCTGACACAATACTTCCCAGTTCAGATCATGCATTTCTGCCACATTTGTATGGAACTGAATACACAAAATTTTTAAAGGGCCATTTCCAATAGTCAATTTACCCATTTTTAATTAATGGTTATCAGCTAATGAGCCCAACCACATACCTTTACTTTTTTTCCCAGTTTACTTTGCTACCAGATGCCCGTTCATAATCGTCACACGTTTCTTGTATGGCAATAAGAGAGTCAGCGTCAGACACTGTTATCTGAGTATTGTCAGCATGCATGTATCCCAGTGAAGTCGAACAGATATTATTGTATTTGAGAAAAATACCTCGAATTTTTGGGTTATGTACCAAGACTTCCCTGAAAGGTTCCGCACAGAGAACATACAGTAATGCAGATAAAGGGCATCCATGTCTTATCCCTCTAGAAATAGTAAATTATTTTGTCAGATATCCATTACATTTAACAAAACCAGTGATGTTGGTATAACATAATCTTATCCAATTGCAATAATTGGTACCGAATCCCATTCGAGAAAGAACTGTAAACATGTATGAATGATAAACTCTATCAAATGCTTGCATTCAATCAACAGAGACTAGAATCCCACCCTCCCCCTCTGAATCCAAATATTCCATTATAGAACGTAACGTCAGTGGAGTGGTAATGATATCCCTACCAGGAACACGGAATGTTTGATCTATAGGAACGACATTCGCAATAACACGTGACAAACGCAAGGCCAGAACACGGGATAGAATTTTGTACGACAGAGATAGCAAAGTTACGTGTCTCCAGTTTTGTAATCTGGTATTGTCGCCTCCCTTAGGGAGCAAAATTATTAACCCTTTTCTCACAACTGGTAGTAGCTGGTTTTGCGAGTACATCTGATTTAACAACTTAACATAATCGTCCACAATAAGAGGCATAAAAATCTGGAAAAATTCTGTGGTGAAGCCATCGAGACCGAGAGATTTACCATTCTTCATTCCTTTCAATGAAATTAATACTTCCTCTGAGATAATGGAAGTTTCGCAAAGTCCTCGGTCGACGGAAGACAACTTTTTAGTTAAGTTAAACATGAATGTAAACAAAGTCTCTGTCAATATCGCTGTATTCATAGAAGTTCTGGTAGTAAGAATATACACAGTTTAAAATATCTGTTATAGCTGTACAAGGCACATTATTTTCATCATACAATTTCCGAATGTATTTTTTATTCTGTCTATTATTTTCTGTACGAAAAAAGTACCGTGTGCTCCTTTCTCCCTATTCAAACCATTTAACACGTGCCCGAACTAGGGCTCCTTCTGTACCAAGTGCCAGAACTAGGGCCCCTTCTATACTGGCTAGCTGTATATAGTTTATTTATTTTTTATTTGCTCTTCCAAGTAGGGTCCGGCATGGCCAAGCGTATTAAGGCGTTCGACTCGTAATCGTGGGGGCGTTATAAGATACGGTCAATCCCACTATTCGTTGGTAAAAGAGTAACCCAGAAGTTAGCAGTGGGTGGTGATGACTAGCTGCCTTCCCTCTAGTCTTACACTGCTAAATTAGGGACGGCTAGAGCAGATAGCCCTCGAGTAGCTTTGCGTGAAATTCAAAACAAATTTACTACACAGTGTTTTCTTTTACAACAAAGTTCTGAGAACATCTGTAAACCTCATAGAAAAACAAAAAGCTGAATTACTTATAATAGAACGTTACTAGACAGAAATAGAATGATATATATGTTGCTATATGTTTATTCTTACCCGCACTATTATGTTAGGATGATACAAATGCCATCCCTACTACCTTTCTACATTATTTTTGAAGGACTGATATCACCCATCTTTACATGTTCTTCCTTTTTGAAAGTTTTTTTTTTCTTTACTTGGTAAACGAAAAGCTATAGTTTGGTTTGTTTTGAATTTCGCGCAAAGCTACACGAGGGCTATCTGCGCTAGCCGTCCCTAATTTAGCAGTGTAAGACTAGAGGGAAGGTAACTAGTCATCACTAACCACCGTCAATTCTTGGGCTGCTTTTTTTACCAACGAATAGTGGGATTGGCCGTTACATTATAACGCCCCCACGGCTGAAAGGGCGAGCATGTTTGATGTGACTGAGGTTCGAACCCGCGACCCTCGGATTACAAGTCAAATGCCTTAACCACCTGGCCATGCTGGGTCCAGAGGGGCAGAGAACTAACAAATTTATTTAACCTCTAAGCAGGCTACAGGTACTAGTGACCAATATTTAGACTGCGGGATATTAGGTTTACATGATTTGTTTGCATTTTTTTCATTATTTTTAAATGGACAAAAGTGTTAAATAATCACGATGAAAAAGTAGATAAATAATCATCAAGAATTTAAAATAAATTGAATTTTAGAAAATAAAACCAGAAACTTTAGCATTTCTATGTAATTGACTGTCTTCTTTAGAAATAAGAAGTGCAGAGATTAAAGAAACCTAGATATCACTTAAATTAGGACCAGGTAAATAATATATCACCCAAATTACGTGGAAGTATAACCAGACGAACTCAAAAGTCACGTTTTCATGCCTAACTTGTTTAATTTTATCTTCTACTATTTCTTTGTTCTCGTACTTCAGGAAAATGTCGTGAAAAAAGAAAAAAAGTATGTCCACTAGCGACACCTGTGATTAAATAGTTTATTATTTTTTATTCGTCATCACGAAGAATTCTCACGGAATAAAATTTATTTTCAGTTTCTTTGATATTCGCGAAAAAGCTACAAAAGAACTGTTTGTACTAGCCACTTCAAATTTTCAAATGGCACTATAAGCAAAGGTAACTAACTGGTCAATATCATCCGCCGCCAACTCTTTGGCCGCAATAATCTGTCCGTGTGTCTCTCTTATAACACACCCACAGCTCCAAAGTGTGGGTTACGATTTTGCACCAACGCAACGAGAGTCTCGGACCTGTAAATATACAATAGCTCCCTAATCACTAGGCCATGCTTGGCCTCAGGAAAATGTATTTGGATTTCGTTTGTTTTGAATTTTGTGCAAAATTATTCGGGGAATTTTAGCGCTAGCTATCCATGATAGACCAGAAGGAAGACAGCTAGTCAACATCACCCACCACCAATTCTTGGGCTACTCTTATCAACAAATAGTGGAATTGGCCATTACATTATAACCACCCCACGGAAGAAAGGGCGAGTGAGTGCCCTTACCACCACAAGAAATTTGCTTAGGACTAAACAACGATGAATATGAATATTAATACAATTAAGATTTTCTAATAAAATAAACTAATTACATAAATCAAATATCGTTTAATTAAATAAATGCCCCCCAGTGGCTTAGCGGTATGTCTGCGGACTTACAACGCTAAAAACCGAGTTTCGATACCCATGGTTGGCAGAGCACAGATAGCCCATTGTGTAGCTTTGTGCTTAATTCAAAATAACAAATAATTAAATAAATATTTGCGTTCGTGTGTGTATGTGTGTGTGGTCCCCCGCTGGTACAGCGATAGCTCTACGGATTAACAACGCTAAAATCAAGGGTTTGATTCCCCTCGGTGGGCTCTGCAAATTACCCAATGTGTGTGTGTATTTCTGTTATGAAAGACACAATTAAAGATTTTAGTTTAAGATGAATAAAACTTAAAGCAAATCCTCTCATTTCTTCCCGACGTAACTCTGAAGGAACATTAAGGTTATAACAGACCATTTTTATTCTGAAGGTTAGCCTATAATGCTACGAAAAAGGTTTAACAAACTACATTTTAGGGCAGGGGGTGTGTGCTGATAGTGAAGTATCGCCCCCTAGCCTGAAGAGATTCTTATTATATATATATGGGGTTTCGATTTTGTTCAGTTTTTTTTTTCAGCACCTCCATTACAGAGAATGTATCAGCTTCAGTGGTTTAGGAAACCAGAAAGTATTTAAGTTTATTAAACATATATATACAGCCGGATGAGATACTTTTTTAACCCTTAGAGAAAAACTGTAATGTGAACGACAAATATGTTTGTTTTGAATTTCGCGCAAAGCTACACGAGGGCTATCTGCGCTAGCCGTCCCTAATTTAGTATTGTAAAACCAAAGGGAAGGGCACGCATATTTGGTGCTACGGAGATTCGAACCTGCGACCCTCAGATTACGAGTCGAACGCCTTTTTTAATTTTGTTATTTACAAACCTGTTAAAGAGCCCTCATAATCATATATATTACATATAAAACAAGTACAAAAATCAAATACACAGTTACATACAATTGAATGCACCTAATACTATCTGTAATTGCTCATATCAAAGGACATACAATAATGTAACGTTGTTAACAAGAACGAACAAGTTTACAATAAAATTGAAAAAAAGAATTGACATCGCTACGAATAACATACCTGGAATAATCAAAACTTATGTTCTTCCTTACATGACTCTTATAAAATGACAACACATTTAAATAGATATTTTTGGCTAAACAAATTTTCCTAACAGTCATAATACAATATTTAGCTAATGTAATCAAAACATACACTGTAGGATGTCATCTTTTCTTAATCCTTCTAGGAAGCCCTGTACAAGAATTCACCGTTTCTGATTCATTGGTACTAATTTCAGAATGATAATAAAGGAAATAGTGCAGAAAACTAATGTTCATAAGGGTTGAACCACTGGACACAGACAATATAAATGTCTCACTGTTTCAATGTCTTTACCACAAAGTGTACATAAACCAGTATCATATTTTTGCATATGAACTACTTTATTTTTCATAATTAAAGCATTGTGATAAAATAAATAATCCACATCAACAAAGACAAAACCTCTAAATGGGTGATAAGTATATTTATGTATTGTTTTCCAGTTAGTATCTATTAAAATATCTTTCCATGCAGTAATTTCTTCAGTAGCGGGGATGGACTTCTGGTATATTAACTTAAACAGAAAGGTCATTTAAGTGAATAACATTTTCACCATCTGAATCACACATCTCAAAAATAAGTTTTGTCGTTCCTGTAATTGGGGGAATCTCTCTTTCAACCAAGTCTTTCCATTCTTCTGGAATAGCATCATATAACTTTTTGTAATACTGTCTGACTTGAACTGGTATCACACTTTCAGATACATCCTGACATAACTCGATAATAGTTTTTAAGAGAAACCAACGAGGGACAAATTCGTAAGTGAAGTCCCTTAAGCGAATTAGTCCCGCGCTAATAAATTTTTTTATTATAGAATGTGCTTAATTCCATAGTGGGAACAAAAACATTGAGAAACAGTGGTTGCCGGAAAACAATTTGTGTTATTTGGGAAGATTCGACGACATCTGACGACCGTTTTACATGACTCTAATACTTCACAATACAATGTAGGAACATCCATCTTGTGTCATGTCACAATACCACACATGGTGCCCAAGGTTTAAATCACCATACTTGCCTAAAAGATGGGCAAAGAGGATAAACAGAGATTGAAATGTGTTATAATGTGAAGAACCATTTTAACCTAAACACCACCATTTTCATCTTGACGTCTGTTAAATTGAGACCACCTTTGTCTTTCAAAGATACCAAAATTTCACAACACACTTTATGTACTCCACCATCCCATATAAACCGTAAAATATCGTGTTTAACTTTCAGATAAATCCTCTTTACAATCGGCAAGACCATCAGATAATACCAAATAGTACTGGATGCTAACGAGTGCACAACCATAACTTTGCCTTTCAATGACAGACTCCGATATCTCCAAGCAATCAATATGCGTGTTATTCTCTGACACAATACTTCCCAGTTCAGATCATGCATTTCTGCCACATTTGTATGGAACTGAATACACAAAATTTTTAAAGGGCCATTTCCAATAGTCAATTTACCCATTTTTAATTAATGGTTATCAGCTAATGAGCCCAACCACATACCTTTACTTTTTTCCCAGTTTACTTTGCTACCAGATGCCCGTTCATAATCGTCACACGTTTCTTGTATGGCAATAAGAAAGTCAGCGTCAGACACTGTTATCTGAGTATTGTCAGCATGCATGTATCCCAGTGAAGTCGAACAGATATTATTGTATTTGAGAGAAATACCTCGAATTTTTGGGTTATGTACCAAGACTTCCCTGAAAGGTTCCGCACAGAGAACATACAGTAATGCAGATAAAGGGCATCCATGTCTTATCCTTCTAGAAATAGTAAATTCTTTTGTCAGATATCCATTACATTTAACAAAACCAGTGATGTTGGTATAACATAATCTTATCCAATTGCAATAATTGGTACCGAATCCCATTCGAGAAAGAACTGTAAACATGTATGAATGATAAACTCTATCAAATGCTTGCATTCAATCAACAGAGACTAGAATCCCACCCTCCCCCTCTGAATCCAAATATTCCATTATAGAACGTAACGTCAGTGGAGTGGTAATGATATCCCTACCAGGAACACGGAATGTTTGATCTATAGGAACGACATTCGCAATAACACGTGACAAACGCAAGGCCAGAACACGGGATAGAATTTTGTACGACAGAGATAGCAAAGTTACGTGTCTCCAGTTTTGTAATCTGGTATTGTCGCCTCCCTTAGGGAGCAAAATTATTAACCCTTTTCTCACAACTGGTAGTAGCTGGTTTTGCGAGTACATCTGATTTAACAACTTAACATAATCGTCCACAATAAGAGGCATAAAAATCTGGAAAAATTCTATGGTGAAGCCATCGAGACCGAGAGATTTACCATTCTTCATTTCTTTCAATGAAATTAATACTTCCTCTGAGATAATGGAAGTTTCGCAAAGTCCTCGGTCGACGGAAGACAACTTTTTAGTTAAGTTAAACATGAATGTAAACAAAGTCTCTGTCAATATCGCTGTATTCATAGAAGTTCTGGTAGTAAGAATATACACAGTTTAAAATATCTGTTATAGCTGTACAAGGCACATTATTTTCATCATACAATTTCCGAATGTATTTTTTATTCTGTCTATTATTTTCTGTACGAAAAAAGTACCGTGTGCTCCTTTCTCCCTATTCAAACCATTTAACACGTGCCCGAACTAGGGCTCCTTCTGTACCAAGTGCCAGAACTAGGGCCCCTTCTATACTGGCTAGCTGTATATAGTTTATTTATTTTTTATTTGCTCTTCCAAGTAGGGTCCGGCATGGCCAAGCGTATTAAGGCGTTCGACTCGTAATCGTGGGGGCGTTATAAGATACGGTCAATCCCACTATTCGTTGGTAAAAGAGTAGTCCACAAGTTAGCGGTGGGTGGTGATGACTAGCTGCCTTCCCTCTAGTCTTACACTGCTAAATTAGGGATGGCTAGCGCAGATAGCTCTCGAGTAGCTTTGCGCAAAATTAAAAAAAAAAAATCAAGTAATAGGAATACTTAGGATCACACTGAGCGTCTTTCGACAATTGTTCTCCCTACGTAACTTTGACTTTAGTC
The DNA here is from genome assembly GCF_004210375.1 of Tachypleus tridentatus. Taxonomy (NCBI): domain Eukaryota; kingdom Metazoa; phylum Arthropoda; class Merostomata; order Xiphosura; family Limulidae; genus Tachypleus; species Tachypleus tridentatus. The sequence continues at coordinate 51,700,559 of NC_134829.1, read as the reverse complement.
GTGCAAGCTTATACTTACGGTTTGGGGCTTCTAGTTTTGCATATTTTCGGGTAACAAGATAAATATCACTAAATAACTGATCGTACCAAGCGGTTAAATCATTTTAATAAGTTTTTCCCTATTTGCTTCTTTCAATCAGTAATTCAATATTTCTAGTATAGTTCACATTCTCTAGTAATTTATTATTAAACAACCACACAACATGCCCTCGCGGAGCACGAGAATAATTAACTGTACAATCAACTATATTTAAAATGGAACGCCTTAATCCACCTGGCCGTGCCGGGCCACAGAGGAACATGAGTTAAATATCGTATGACAAGTACAAGCAATGTCATTCTCTTATAGCCTGTCCCGAAAAATCTACATAATACGATTAACATATACGTTTGACCTTCTTTTCCTCACTAAAACGTGAATTTCAGAAAATAAAAGATGCCGTAGAGGTCTAACCTATTTTTTAACTCACCTAATTCGGCTGCAGTAGACTAGTTTCTACGAATTCACAGCTCATCGGCGCTGCTTGGAAGAAAGTGAATAAACAAATTAGGCCTAACGTTTTAGTGGCATGCGATCATTTTTGGTCGGTTTTAATATGTAATTCTTTAAACATTACTAATAACCTAAAATACGATGAATGTTTGGATAATATATCATATACCGCCACAATTTAGTATACATTATTCAGAGGACTATTCAGAGGTTATTTATATATTATATGATTATTCATCTATTTATAAATTGCCTTCCCCCGCGTAATCTGAATTTCATGAAGATTAATTACAGGCCTTCGACTCGCTATTTTCGATTATCTGCGATTTCACAGCTTATCAGTGCTGCTTGGTTACGTGTGGTGAGTAACGAACAACATATATTAAAACTAAACAAAACGCTTACGTTCCACTATAACACCAGTTATAACTTGTTTATTCACTTCGCCCTTCCAAGCAAATAAAAAACGGATAATTAACTGACAATATGTCACATGTTATCCAAACACCTAGAGTATCATATGTCGTTCACGGTGAGTGAATGAATTATTACACAAAAAACCAAACAGTCGATAGCAAGTTAACGTTGCTTTGAACTTACCAAATCAATTCGTGGAGGAGGGCACGTCTTGATTACGTCACGACTTGGGCAACTGTCACGAAACTTGCACGAGTCACGGCACCAGACACATTTGTACCTGAGGTCGCGGGTCAAACACAAAGAGCAGTCCAGATGATTTCCATTTTCAGTAAGTAGGTTACATTTGTACAAAGTCACTACAAAAACAGATTACGTGGTCTTTGTTTACCTAATTCATCAACCAATGAATAGAAATCTCCAAAAACTATTAAACGGAGCAAAAATGTTACAAACCTTAAAAAGTTCTACGAAATCAGACATTTAATATAGCTGGTAAGACTTATCACCTTTCTAACCTATAATAACTTTATGTCGAAGTCTAAGTAATAAACGGTATAAGCAAGATAAATTCAACATATTCGATAAACAGTTCGTTAATGTTAATAAAGAAATAGTTTTAATAAACGCATGTGTTACTCAAAACTAAATGTTGAACAATATTTAACGATAGTGGATATTTAGGTTCAATGGACCACTCTCCTGTTTCAGAGAAGGACAGGTTTTTTTTGTTCTAGAAAACGACAAGAGTAGTCCATTAAAGTCAAGTCTCAAATATGTCAACACTGCTTGAAATACCCTTGAAGCGATATCTCATGCTGTGATATATAATTTTAATAAATGTTACGAAACAACAGAGGTTACATAAAATACTAGGAAACTTTAGCAAACGTAAAGAAACATCTGATGTTACACGACGGCACTAAATGTTACATTCTTGTATAACTTCTACCAAAAGAACAATAAAAATCTACAGTAACTACTGACAGTAAATAGTCTTAAATATGAAAAAGCCAAACTATAGAAAGGTTCAGTAGCCACTCTGCATCAATTAGATATCCTTGCTCCTAGTGGCGTTTTCGGCCGTTAACCCAAGAATAACTAACGAGGTTAGAGCTGCACAGCAAAATTACTAAGCACGAAAGAAGAAATGGCACAACAATTTACAGAAATTAATGCAAACCTCATATCACCTTTAAACTAAAACTGTATATCACTAGCAGTTAGCCTCACTGACAACATTTGGAGAGTAGCGTTTGTATACTTCACAGAAACCTTTTGTTTTCTGTATCTAATCTGCATCACTCATGCTTGAAGATTATGTTCATCATCTTGCACAGAATATTAATTTGCTACCTCTGTGAAAGACTAAGAGCACAATTTAAATGTCTTAACTTAAAAATTTTGCAGGTTATTTTAAGGATCATTCACCCTCCCCCCCTTTCGTTTCTTTTGAAAACACGGACAATACGCGTAAATTGGGTTGAAAATGAGCAATACCTCTGCGAAAATTTTCAGTTGCTGAGATTCTCCATTATTGTAAGACAGGAGAAGTGTGGTGTAGAAGTAGAGTCGAGAAAATTGACAGAAATGGCAAAGTGGTTGCGTCACTTCTTGTTCAAAGCAGCCTATTGCACAGTAGAGATGTTGTAAAGATTTTTACTCTCTGAACTTGGTACATTTAATGCATTAATTTATGAATAATCTCGAACTTTTATCCAATGAAAAACTGTATTCTAAATCAAGAAATACGAAATATCCTGAAGAACATTGTAATCATAAAAAGAGCGGAAAACTTAAACAACAATAATATCTTTATGTTCTGTATTGTAACTGGATATTTTATTATTGTATAATTTGAGTTACTGCAAAAAGCAAACAAAAACGCTTAGCATTTCATTTACAGTCTCTGATTTGCAGAATTTTTTTTTGTGGCATCATTTTTTTCAAACTCAACTATTTACAATAACAATTGTAATAATGCTATCGGGGCTATACTATAAAATGTTTTTAATATTTTAATATACTGGAATGTTTAATACGAATTTGTCTTCTTTTAGACCACTAAGTAATCATACTAAGTTTGGTCTGTATCTGTCGACTCGTTTTCGACAAAATGTGACCATAGCACACACGTGAAGACCGCCTGTACATAACTTATTATAATCATCTCTGTGTCGCTTCGTTTATCAGAGCTGGAAAAAAAAATCATTCCATCACAAGATATCCTGGACTTTTACCTCACCTATATTTTTCCTGTCATATAAACTTCAAGAAGTGATCACAGTAAATATATTTAATAATTATTTAAGACTCTTGCTTACCTGTTGTTCGGTCTATAACATACACTCTTCGCCAAACTAGTGTCAGGTTAAACTTTAGCTTCCCAATCTGGGTTTTGTAGGTATACTGGAGACAGAGAGTTAAAAACAGTACCAATTGGGGTAATTTAACACTACAAATCAGTATAGTAATATAACCCTACAAAACAGTATAGTAATATAATCTGACACTATCGGTATCGAACAGGGTGTATATTGCTACAAAAACAGTACAGATTTAGGTAGCATACTTGTCCAAAAGAAGAACGGATTAGGATAGTACATCTGTCCAAAAACAATACTGACAGTAGTTATTTACCTCTTCAAAATCAGTATCAGTTTAAGAAGTATACCTCTATACAAACTGTATTGATCAAGGTAGTATACCTCTATGCAAACTGATTGATGTAGTATACCTCTGTGCAAACTGTACTGATTGATGTAGTATACCTCTGTGCAAACTGTACTGATTGATGTAGTATACCTCTATGCAAACTGATTGATGTAGTATACCTCTATGCAAACTGATTGATGTAGTATACCTCTATGCAAACCGTACTGATTGATGTAGTATATCTCTATACAAACTGTATTGATTGATGTAGTATACCTCTATGCAAACTGATTGACGTAGTATACCTCTATGCAAACTGATTGATGTAGTATACCTCTGTGCAAACTGTACTGATTGATGTAGTATACCTCTATGCAAACTGATTGATTGATGTAGTATACCTCTATGCAAACTGTATTGATTGAGGTAGTATATCTCTATGCAAACTGATTGATGTAGTATACCTCTGTGCAAACTGTACTGATTGATGTAGTATACCTCTATGCAAACTGATTGATTGATGTAGTATATCTCTATACAAACTGTATTGATTGAGGTAGTATATCTCTATGCAAACTGATTGATGTAGTATACCTCTATGCAAACTGATTGATGTAGTATACCTCTGTGCAAACTGTACTGATTGATGTAGTATACCTCTATGCAAACTGATTGATGTAGTATACCTCTATGCAAACTGTATTGATTGATGTAGTATACCTCTATGCAAACTGATTGATGTAGTATACCTCTGTGCAAACTGTACTGATTGATGTAGTATACCTCTATGCAAACTGATTGATTGATGTAGTATACCTCTATGCAAACTGTATTGATTGAGGTAGTATATCTCTATGCAAACTGATTGATGTAGTATACCTCTGTGCAAACTGTACTGATTGATGTAGTATACCTCTATGCAAACTGATTGATTGATGTAGTATATCTCTATACAAACTGTATTGATTGAGGTAGTATATCTCTATGCAAACTGATTGATGTAGTATACCTCTATGCAAACTGATTGATGTAGTATACCTCTGTGCAAACTGTACTGATTGATGTAGTATACCTCTATGCAAACTGATTGATGTAGTATACCTCTATGCAAACTGTATTGATTGATGTAGTATATCTCTATACAAACTGTATTGATTGAGGTAGTATATCTCTATGCAAACTGATTGATGTAGTATACCTCTATGCAAACTGTATTGATTGATGTAGTATATCTCTATACAAACTGTATTGATTGATGTAGTATACCTCTATGCAAACCGTACTGATTGATGTAGTATACCTCTATGCAAACTGATTGATTGATGTAGTATACCTCTATGCAAACTGTATTGATTGAGGTAGTATATCTCTATGCAAACTGATTGATGTAGGGAACCTCTATGCAAACTGATTGATGTAGTATACCTCTGTGCAAACTGTATTGATTGATGTAGTATATCTCTATACAAACTGTATTGATTGAGGTAGTATATCTCTATACAAACTGTATTGTTTGATGTAGTATACCTCTATGCAAACTGATTGATGTAGTATACCTCTGTGCAAACTGTACTGATTGATGTAGTATACCTCTATGCAAACTGATTGATTGATGTAGTATATCTCTATACAAACTGTATTGATTGAGGTAGTATATCTCTATGCAAACTGATTGATGTAGTATACCTCTATGCAAACTGATTGATGTAGTATACCTCTGTGCAAACTGTACTGATTGATGTAGTATACCTCTATGCAAACTGTACTGATTGATGTAGTATACCTCTATGTAAACTGTACTGATTGATGTAGTATACCTCTATGTAAACTGTACTGATTGATGTAGTATACCTCTATGCAAACTGATTGATGTAGTATACCTCTATGCAAACTGATTGATGTAGTATACTTCTATGCAAACTGATTGATGTAGTATACCTCTATGCAAACTGATTGATGTAGTATACCTCTGTGCAAACTGTACTGATTGATGTAGTATACCTCTATGTAAACTGTACTGATTGATGTAGTATACCTCTATGTAAACTGTACTGATTGATGTAGTATACCTCTATGCAAACTGATTGATGTAGTATACCTCTATGCAAACTGTATTGATTGATGTAGTATATCTCTATACAAACTGATTGATGTAGTATAACTCTATGCAAACCGTACTGATTGATGTAGTATACCTCTATGCAAACTGATTGATGTAGTATACCTCTATGCAAACTGTATTGATTGATGTAGTATACCTCTATGCAAACCGTACTGATTGATGTAGTATACCTCTATGCAAACTGATTGATGTAGTATACCTCTATGCAAACTGATTGATGTAGTATACCTCTATGCAAACTGATTGATGTAGTATACCTCTGTGCAAACTGTACTGATTGATGTAGTATACCTCTATGCAAACTGTACTGATTGATGTAGTATACCTCTATGCAAACTGTATTGATTGATATAGTATACCTCTATGTAAACTGTACTGATTGATGTAGTATACCTCTATGCAAACTGATTGATGTAGTATACCTCTATGCAAACTGTATTGATTGATGTAGTAAACCTCTATGCAAACTGATTGATGTAGTATACCTCTATGCAAACTGATTGATGTAGTATACCTCTATGCAAACTCTATTGATTGATGTAGTATATCTCTATACAAACTGTATTGATTGATGTAGTATACCTCTATGCAAACCGTACTGATTGATGTAGTATACCTCTATGCAAACCGTACTGATTGATGTAGTATACCTCTATGCAAACCGTACTGATCGAGGTAGTATATCTCTATGCAAACCGTACTGATTGATGTAGTATACCTCTATGCAAACCGTACTGATCGAAGTAGTATATCTCTATACAAACTGTACTGATTGATGTAGTATACCTCTATGCAAACTGTACTGATTGATGTAGTATACCTCTATGCAAACTGATTGATGTAGTATATCTCTGTGCAAACTGTACTGATTGATGTAGTATACCCCTGTGCAAACTGATTGATGTAGTATACCTCTGTGAAACTGTACTGATTGATGTAGTATACCTCTATGCAAACTGATTGATGTAGTATACATCTGTGCAAACTGTACTGATTGATGTAGTATACCTCTATGCAAACTGATTGATGTAGTATACCTCTATGCAAACTGTATTGATTGATGTAGTATATCTCTATACAAACTGATTGATGTAGTATACCTCTGTGCAAACTGTACTGATTGATGTAGTATACCTCTATGCAAACTGTATTGATTGATGTAGTATACCTCTATGCAAACCGTACTGATTGATGTAGTATACCTCTATGCAAACTGTATTGATTGATGTAATATATCTCTATACAAACTGTATTGATTGATGTAGTATACCTCTATGCAAACTGATTGATGTAGGAAACCTCTGTGCAAACTGTACTGATTGATGTAGTATACCTCTATGCAAACCGTACTGATTGATGTAGTATACCTCTATGCAAACCGTACTGATTGATGTAGTATACCTCTATGCAAACCATACTGATTGATGTAGTATACCTGTGTGCAAACTGTACTGATTGATGTAGTATACCTCTATGCAAACTGTATTGATTGATGTAGTATATCTCTGTGCAAACTGATTGATGTAGTATACCTCTGTGCAAACTGTACTGATTGATGTAGTATACCTCTGTGCAAACTGATTGATGTAGTATACCTCTGTGCAAACTGTACTGATTGATGTAGTATACCTCTGTGCAAACTGATTGATGTAGTATACCTCTATGCAAACCGTACTGATTGATGTAGTATACCTCTATGCAAACCGTACTGATCGAGGTAGTATATCTCTATGCAAACTGTACTGATTGATGTAGTATACCTCTATGCAAACCGTACTGATCGAAGTAGTATATCTCTATACAAACTGTATTGATTGAGGTAGTATATCTCTATACAAACTGTATTGATTGATGTAGTATACCTCTATGCAAACTGATTGATGTAGTATACATCTGTGCAAACTGTACTGATTGATGTAGTATACCTCTATGCAAACTGATTGATGTAGTATACCTCTATGCAAACTGTATTGATTGATGTAGTATATCTCTATACAAACTGATTGATGTAGTATACCTCTATGCAAACTGTACTGATTGATGTAGTATACCTCTATGCAAACTGTATTGATTGATGTAGTATACCTCTATGCAAACCGTACTGATTGATGTAGTATACCTCTATGCAAACTGTATTGATTGATGTAATATATCTCTATGCAAACTGTATTGATTGATGTAGTATATCTCTATGCAAACTGATTGATGTAGGAAACCTCTGTGCAAACTGTACTGATTGATGTAGTATACCTCTATGCAAACCGTACTGATTGATGTAGTATACCTCTATGCAAACCGTACTGATTGATGTAGTATACCTCTATGCAAACCGTACTGATTGATGTAGTATACCTGTGTGCAAACTGTACTGATTGATGTAGTATACCTCTATGCAAACTGTATTGATTGATGTAGTATATCTCTGTGCAAACTGATTGATGTAGTATACCTCCGTGCAAACTGTACTGATTGATGTAGTATACCTCTGTGCAAACTGATTGATGTAGTATACCTCTGTGCAAACTGTACTGATTGATGTAGTATACCTCTATGCAAACCGTACTGATTGATGTAGTATACCTCTATGCAAACCGTACTGATCGAGGTAGTATATCTCTATGCAAACCGTACTGATTGATGTAGTATACCTCTATGCAAACCGTACTGATCGAAGTAGTATATCTCTATACAAACTGTATTGATTGAGGTAGTATATCTCTATACAAACTGTATTGATTGAGGTAGTATATCTCTACAACACAGGTGTAGCTTAGCAACTTCATATTATCTCAGATCGAACAAACATAAAACTATTAACAAGGAAGATCAATTTCTGGTGTTTAATTGTTTATACACAAATATAAGGATGGTTGGCTAACATAAAATAGCTAACCCTGTGCATGGGACTGGATGTCGGGGGTCCCTCAAACCCTCTACAGTTACAGATAAAGCTGTTTCATTCTAAATATTTAGATTTCCTTCTTGTCGTTGTCTTTATTTTTAATGAAAATATTTATTGTTGAGTGGATGTCTTACACACGTGCATAGTGGTATTGAAGTTTGTATGATCAAAATCGGGTATAGTGGTGGGATATAAAATGGAGGATAAAAAATACTTATTGAATAGATGTTGCAGTCGTTGGAAAATATAATTTCAACTGAGACGTTACATACGAGTAAAATTAAAACAAGGACAACAACTTACGGTGGTCTTCGCACAGAATATTCGGCTGCCCAGAACTTGCGCTTCAACTAGTTTTCTTTCACCTTCGATTTCAATAACACAGTGGATGTCGTTCTGAAGGAAGATATAAAACATCATTGTCGAGTTCCAAAATAATATCTCTCATCGTTTTGTTTTGTCTTAATACCACAATGCGCGAATGCTAGATGCTAAATTGACCACAAAATCATACGTCCATCTGACAAGTTTCAACTTGTCTCTGTTTGTTCTAGCTTATTCAACTGTTAGATGGGTAATCAAATTATCCATCAACCCAATTTCTAAACTTTAAAGTACAATTATATGAACGTATCTCAAGAGATCACGTGGCTGTATTTTAACTTTTACTTTGACAAAAACACCAGTCACTCATTATGATTAAAAACTTTATATATAATATACATTCGTAACGGTGAAACAAGTTGTGTAAGTTCACACATAAAAATACTATACATTTGTAACGGTGAAACAAGTTGTGTAAGTTCACACATAAAAATACTATACATTTGTAACGGTGAAACAAGTTGTGTAAGTTCACATATAAAAATACAATTATTCGCAACAAATTTCATAGTAGAGACGTACCATGAATATCGGAACGTGCTGAACATCCAGTTCGATCCGTCGGTCCTCTCCATCGGATATCAAGATTTCGTTCTTTAAGTTTAACCTTGGGCATCCGTTACGTTCTTTGCTCTTGCCAAGATCCGAATCCTGTGATTTACAGTCACTTTGTTGAATAGTTTACAAACTTGGGTTTAAATGAAAAATTACAAACTATGATAACAATCTCTTGAACCTGCTGTTTCTACGACTGGATCAAAACATATGTTAGATTGATACCTAGATAATGTTTTTTAACGTAACTGTGTATACGTGTATATTTAAAAAGACACTTTTTACAGTGTCTATAATTCATTGTGTTTCCATAATAACTTGTCTATATTTACTTACGTGAATCTCTACTTTCACAACGGTGCCCTGGCAGGAGTTAGTGCTGCGAATACACTCATTCTGGTGAATACACCATTTGCATTTCCAGGCGCTATTCACACACCCGGAGCATCTGGAGAGAGAAAACAAAAGGGTAATCACACACCTGGAGCATCCGAAGACAGTTAACAAAAGGTTAATCACACACCTGGAGCATCCGAAGACAGTTAACAAAAGGTTAATCATACACCTGGAGCATCTGAAGACAGTTAACAAAAGGTTAATCACACGCTTGGAACATCTGGGAAGAGATAACAAAAGGATAATCACACCCTCGGAGCATCCGTTACATATAGATGTTTAGGGTAGATACAGTTTTCAGAATTTTAAATGAATGTGAAATAAAACTTCCGAGTAAAATGTGTTCCCAGTAAACTAGTCATTTAGAGTGTCAACTGAAAGTCGCAGCTTGGTTTACTTCCCAGTAAACTAGTCACTTAGAGTGTCAACTGAAAGTCGCAGCTTGGTTTACTTCCCAGTAAACTAGTCATTTAGAGTGTCAACTGAAAGTCGCAGCTTGGTTTACTTCCCAGTAAACTAGTCATTTAGAGAGTCAACTGAAAGTCGCAGCTTGGTTTCTAATCGTTTAACTGAATACCACACTACATCAATGATTTCTTTCATACACCTGTGAAATACTTATGCCTAAAACTACATTTATTTAAGGTTATAAACATTAAACTTTATTTTAACGCTATACTTACTATGCATTAAATTTGTACTTCTACATATTTTATTATAAAATATATATTTTTAAATTCGACTATTTTTTGTGTTTCAAAGCAATCAAAATTTATAACTCTATATAATAACACTACGTAACACAAATTTTGTTCCTGGATAGTATGTGTTATTTCTTAATTGCTTATGTTGTAAAAGTACAGAAAATGGTCATTATTCCCTTCAAACTTTGCTTTCGTGACCTGGATAATGAAATTTAGAAATTAACCTATTTTCTATGTAAAAACGGCCAAATTGGCACATTTTTAAGGTCTGAATAAAACAGCATATGAATCAAGATTTACATGTATTTATACTAAAGTTATTCAAAAATGTTTAGAAGTGAGTAGTTTTTCGAGATTTGTGACTGTAATGTAAATCACTTCTACGTATCAGCCCCCACTTATAGTCTCCCATCATGTTCTCATAAAACACTCCCAGGTCACAAAAGCAAAGTTTGAAGAGAAAAATAGGTCTTTTCCACTCACTTTAGACATAAGGAATTGGGAAATAACACTTTCTGACCAGGAACAAGAAAAAGTAAAAATTTTGTTACATAGTGTTATCATAGTTACTAATTACTTACTGTGTTTTTTATTTGAATACCTTCAAAACATATAAATCTTATCTAACCCTAATCTACGGTTCATTAATTTAAGTACAGATTATCACTCACGTTTTATGGACGCTACAGTCATAAAGCTTGAATGGGATATGAAGAAAATCTGTATTGGTTTCACTGGAACGGATTGCAAGGTCCACAATAACATGATCTGAATAGAGAGATACTTTGTTATACCAAAACAATATTAACTTTCGGCTTTAAACAGAGAGACTCTGTTACACTGAAACAATGTTAACTTCAGGCTTTAAACAGAGAGACTCTGTTATACCAAAACAATATTAACTTCAGTCTTTAAACAGAGAAACTCTGTTATACCAAAATAATATTAACTTTAGGCTTTAAACAGAGAAATTCCGTTATACCAAAACAATATTAACTTCAGGCTTTAAACAGAAAGACTCTGTTACACTGAAACAATATTAACTTCAGGCTTTAAACAGAGAGACTCTGTTATACCAAAACAGTATTAACTTCAGGCTTTAAACAGAGAAACTCTGTTATACCAAAACAGTATTAACTTCAGTCTTTAAACAGATAAACTCTGTTATACCAAAACAATATTAACTTCAAGCTTTAAACAGAGAGACTCTGTTACACTGAAACAATATTAACTTCAGGCTTTAAACAGAGAGACTCTGTTATACCAAAACAGTATTAACTTCAGGCTTTAAACAGAGAAACTCTGTTATACCAAAACAGTATTAACTTCAGACTTTAAACAGAGAAATTGCGTTTTACCAAAACAGTATTAACTTCAGGCTTTAAACAGAGAGACTCTGTTACACTGAAACAATATTAACTTCAGGCTTTAAACAGAGAGACTCTGTTATACCAAAACAGTATTAACTTCAGGCTTTAAACAGAGAAACTCTGTTATACCAAAACAGTATTAACTTCAGGCTTTAAACAGAGAAACTCTGTTATACCAAAACAATATTAACTTCAGACTTTAAACGAATAAACTTTTCTTGATGACAAGAAACCCACTTGAAATAAAAATGTATCTCAGGACGGCTGGTATAGGTATTAACATTTTATTAATAAGTGGAGAACAACGTTTCGACCTTTCTAGGTCATCTTCAGGTTAAATTAGTTGTTCTCTTCTTACGAATAAGATAGAAACTTTTCAATAATAAGTGAATTAATAAACACTGTAAATTTCACTGTTAACAGGAATCGACTGTGTGATAGTTAAATATATGAACACAAAAGATGAGACTTTGTTCAACAGCTTTTGATAATCTAACCTTAAGTTAAGATGGAATATGAAACTAGATTTCTACCAAATATCTGAAGTAAACTTATACAATATATTTAAGTTTTGTTTCAACCAGTTTTAATTACAGTTGTCTTCATATCAGTTATGATTCAGAAGCCAATATGCCGTGCTAAAACGTGTTAAATAACTTACCGTTTCCAGGTTGAACTACAGGACGTTCCTTCAACAAAGGTGTTCTACACGAAAGACCAGATTCTGTGCTATTGGCGGTGGTGGGTGTGCTGTTCCCAAATATGCACAAATAATGTGCATCGTTAGGGAGTTTCGGAAGTTGGTTGATAACCAGTTTAATCTGTTTGTAGTGAACATACATGTGACAATGAGTTACAGTATTTCAAATTAAGCATTACTAAAACAAAACGGAATTTAATTATTAAGACCTATATGCCCATACACTATATTTAAACGTAGCAGGGACATTGTGCGAGTTGTACACTGATATATGTTTGTGTCTATAAATATCTAAACTTAGCAGAATATTTTGCACGTTGTACACTGATATCTATGTGTGTGTTTTTCGTATAGCAAAGCCACATTGGGCTATCTGCTGAGTACACTGAGGAGAATCGAACCCCTGATTTTAGCGTTGTAAATCCGTAGATATACCGCTGTAGTAGTTTAAATTTAACAGAACATCGTGCACCAATATCTTTGTGTGTGTGTATATATATATGTATATAAACTCTGCAGAACATTTTCTATGTTACACACTGATATCTACATGTGTGTATCCATATATGTATATAAACTTTGCAGGACAGTGTGCATGTTGTATACTCTATTGTTTCAAACAATAATGACAAAATGGTTGACACCTCACCTCAAATGGGCAAATTCACTTTTAAACAAAGTAGTGCTTGAACATAACCCTAACTTTAGGAGTTGAGATTTTAAACAACAAATATTGTTTTTTAACTGATGTGAAGCGATTAACTTGTTAACTTCTCAAAAGTCATGACAAAATGTTTAGGGCGCTTGATTCGCAAACTGAGGCTTGCGGGTGCGAATTCCCGTCACACCAAACTGCTTGCTCTTTTAGCCGCGAGGGCGTTATAATGTGCAGTAATCCTATTATCGTTGGTAAAAGAGTAGACGGCGGGTGGTGATGACCCTTACCTCTAACCTTATGTTGCTAAATTAAGAGCGACTTCATGTAGCTTTGCGCGAAATTCAAAATAAACAAATAACAGTCATAGTTAGTTCTAGTGTACCTGACCCTCCTGGGTATACAAATTTATGTACCCAAACACCTAGATATGGAGTTAGTGCTCGATCCTAAATATCAATTGCAGGAGTGAATGTGTTAAACTAAAGCTGCTTTTCTTGTCTGATGGTTAAAACGATAAAGTTAGTGTACAAGCTTATTCATTAACTGTCTGATACCGGTTGGTTAAAAATGTACCTCAACCATGGCATCCAAAGGAATCATGTCTGGATCTACAGACTGGACGTCTATACACTTTTGAGTCTCCATGGACAACCATCGAGTTGATTTATATCCGTAGGTCAAAGTGGCGTTTTGGCATTCCATCTTCACCGTACATCTGTACGTCAAGAAAACAACAACAACTGTATTTATATATTTGTGACAAAGCATCTAAGCCTTCCTGTTACTGTCTCTAACTCTGAAACACGAACCAGAGGGAAAACAGCCAATCAATAGTGACCTACCACCCAACTTTTATAAGAGAACCCTACTCCTAACCTAAATATTAACACATCTTGAAAAAGACACGCACGCGCTAGACGTTGATGCATGCGACTTCCTTGACCGCAGATTCAATAACTTTATGATACTTTAAACACATTTCAATTTACAAACGTTAAAAATTTTTGAGCAAATTTGGTGAAGTCGATAACGCAATGTTTTAAACATACTTATGAATTTTGAAGTATGTAATAGCAATGTCTTTTCAAGTACCCAGGACTTTCAGCTCATGGTCTACATTCAAAAAACGTGTTAATAATACCTGGAAATACACAGTTAGCAATTTAATGACTGACATAAAATTGGAGTCAGCAAAATTCGATCTCACACATTCACACTAATCTTTTGTTGTTGTTTATTTTTGTCTGTTTGTTTCTAATTAAAAAGAAAGCTACACAATGGGTTATCTCTTATCGGTCACAAATCCCAATCATATCCCACGACGATTTTGTCTAACTTCGAATATTCCCCCTTAACGAGAACAGTCACCCAAATTAAAGTGCTCGAGTTTTCTGTTGTTGTTTCATTACATATTTTTGTGCGTGTTCCTGTCGTTAACATTTATATCAGAAATTAAATAGTTCAGTTAGGGTCAAACCCACACGTATTATTATTAAAAACGTAACATTTTTGGTTTAATTATTTAACAAAAATATTTCAAATAACTCGCAAGATAAAATACAACCAATTATGGAATAGCTAACGTAGTCACATACTTCGTATTTTGTCACTCTAAAAACTGAACACGTGAAAACAACAGCTAATGGCCACAATCCATTTAGCAAGTTCGGTTTTATTCGCGTTACTGTCAGACTCAAATAGTCAAACATAATACGTGCTGACGAATCAGATAAAGATAGGGGTCTGAAAAGTACTATAACTATAGCGTGCAAGTGAATCTACAGATACTAGAAAAATATAAATTTAAGTGGACAATAAATGCTACAGATAAAACCTGACCTCATTCACTCATTGTCTTGCGATAAATTTAACTCGTTTTTAATACGAGTAATAAAACTATCACTAACTTTATTGTTGACTGTTCTAGAATTGTTGATACAATCACATTTCTCTCTTAAACAACTCATAACTTACATTTACGTGATATTTTTTTAGATTATAGCAATCCACTGAATGACTTTGAAAGTTAAATACTTATAACGAGATCACAGCTGCGTTATATTGTGTTTTTGTTGCTATAAAATTCTGGTCGAGACACAATAACGAACAAGCAATCGTAAGACTAGTACGACAAAAACAAATTCTCGTGAGAGCAAATGTAATAAAAAGATTAAATAAACATATCTTGTTTCGTTTTCTCTTCTAAGTTCGGCCAGGTGGGTTAAGGCGTTCGACTCGTAATCCGAGGGTCGCGGGTTCGAAGCCCGGTCGCACCAAACATGCTCGCCCTTTTAGCCGTGAGGGCGTTATAATGTAACGGTCAATCCCACTATTCGTTGGTAAAAGAGTGGCCCTGGAGTTGGCGGTGGGTGGTGATGACTAGCTGCCTTCCCTCTAGTCTAACACTGCTAAATTAAGGAGGGTTGGCGCAGACTACCCTCGAGTAGCTTTGCGCGAAATTCAAAAACAAATGAACTCTTCTAAGTTCAGATATATCTTTTGTTTCAATTTTTGTTTTTCTCTGTCTTGGGTAAACCATGAAAGTCACCATTAGAAATGATGTAACTTAACCCAAAGGTGTACGCCAAAACAAAATATATATATATCACCCTTTTAATATATCTTATTAGAAAATGATAGAGCGGAAGAAAAAGGTATAACCTTTTAACAATAAATCAAAGAAAGTGGTTAAACGGATTTTTTTGTAAGTACAGTTCGTGTGTTTAAAATTTTCATTCTAAGAGGTGCCTCATTCCCAAAATTTCGCGTTTCGATACCCATAGTGGGTACAGCACAAATTGTCCATTGTGTAGCTATACGCTTAACAGCAAACAATTATTTTTCCAATTTTAACTTTGTAAAAGAACACAACAAAAACAAAATATTTTTTGTATTTTAATTTCAAATAATTTCAAAAATAATTTATTTTTCCGAGTTTAACTTCGTAAACAAATACAACGGAAACAAAAAAATAGATTATTTTTCGTACTTTAGTTTCGTAAACGTCTACAATAAAAATACAAAATGGCTTATTTTTTATATTTCAGTTTCGTAAAACTAAAAATATAATGTGTGAACTAATATTTTTCTTAATTTGAGCAAATGATTAATTCGCCACACATTTTACACGGAAACAAGTTTTATTTTAATCGAACTTAAAACTAAGATTGTGATCAGTAAGAAGAAACCCTAATTATTTTAGTTTTTATCTTAATCACAAACCTTCTTTCCAAAGAACACCAGCCACAGTAGGGATTTCTGGACTCTAAACACCCTTCGCACGTGGTATACTGCTGACATCTGTCGATCACTACTTTACTCAACTATTTGTAAAAATAATAATTTGAGCAAATCATTTTTTTCTGTTCTTGTTGTTCAGATAATCGGACTTTATGTCGTTAAATAAAGAATTTTTAATATTAGAATAATACATAATGTTTTCTGATGTTTCGCATGATTTATATTGTAGAACAATAAAAGGTTCATTGATGATAATAATGTAATAGCATCAATTGCGTTAGTAAAACGTTCCGTTGATTTCATATCGTAATAATTCAGAACATAAACCACATTTCTCCCAAGTGTTTATTGTTGGTGTATCAACACAGGATGTCCGAAAAGTCTGGAACCATAGGTGATTTGCAGCTGGAAAGTCAAAGCATCGTTGAATGACACCTTTCTCAGGACATTTAATTTGCAGAGACATGATCCTCAGGAATAGGCCACAAATCTCCGGATCTGGCAACCACGAATTTCTTCTCTCTCTCTCTCTTTTGTTTTGCCTGGAACTACTCAAAGCACGTGTATACAAAGAAAAAAATTAGCACACCACACATCTGAGACATCGAATTTACGACGAGTGTCGGACCACTGAGAATGTGACGAATATGCTTTGCAGTGTGCAAAGAGACGATAAATACCGTCTGCAAACTTATTTCAATTTACAAAGACAGCATGGAGCAGATTATGTAAAATTGAAGTACCTATGGTCCCATTATTTTCAGACACCCTTTACATTACGTTTTGGTTCAATGTTAAGTATAACAATGAGCGCCGGATCACAACAATAACTTTCACTATTAGTCATCACTTTACAACAATAGGTTTTACGACAATAGCGTTAAACATATTACTGCCAATTCCTAACACGCAATAAATGGACTCACAAAACTAAACAGTCAATATTGTTAACAGAATTAACTGCCATTGTTTCTAAAACGTTGACTATTACATCATGTTTGCTTCATGACGACAATAGTGTGTTGTTGTATTGTTGTGTGTTTTTTGCCAAACCAACTGCTTCTTTAATTTTAATCACAACACAGTTTGACCTCTCTCACCTTATGGTGTACAATACTAAAATATTGTTAACACACATTTCTACATCAAATGAATTAGTCAAATAAAAAGTCATTTCTTTTATCAATTACCGTGTAAGGAGAAGCAATGTACAGAAACTTTTCGCTTGGATCCAGATGGATGTCTGAGAGGATTGGATGTCCTGGATCAATAAAAACCTCTTCAAATTCTTCTGCCATATCTTTGCTGCTGAGGAGCATCTAAAACAAGACGTATCACGTAAAGTGACGTCATATAATCAACACGTACGTAAAAATCAAACCAAATGACTCGCGTTATTTTGTTAGTAAAGTAACTACCTAACAAGCGTTAGAGAAGAAAGAATTTCAGTATCCTGTAACAAAGTTTGCACTTGTGCACGAAATTTTATCTTCAACGTCTAATATCTACTTTAAAATTTCACTCAAAATGCGCAAAAAATACAACATCAATAAAACAAAAGATCTGTTTGTTTGTTTATTTTATAGTAAAGCTACGTTGGGCTATCTGCTGTATATACCACGGGGAACCAAACCCTAGATATAAGCGTCTTAAGTAGAAATAAAACCACAATAACATTTCTACTATATGAGTTTACAATAGAAATGTTAGGCTGGTTTCATTTCTACTTTAGGAATTACAAAAAACATTTAAAGGTAACTAACTGCCTTCCCATAATTGGCTGCACACAGTGAAAGGCAGTAGGAACTGCACTCAACTCCATACCCTTAATTAATTTTCCGGGACCCGGCATGGCCAAGCGTGTTAAGGTGTGCGACTCGTAATCAGAGGGTCGCGAGTTCGCATCCCCGTCGCGCCAAACATGCTCGCCCTTTCAGCCGTGGGTGCGTTATAATGTGACGGTCAATCCCACTATTCATTGGTAAAGAGTGGTCCAAGAGTTGGCGGTGGGTGGTGATGACCAGCTGCCTTCCCTCTTGTCTTACACTACTAAATTAGTGACGGCTAGCGCAGATAGCCCTCGTGTAGCTTTGCGCGAAATTCAAAAACAAACAAACAAACAATTAATTTTCCATGACTACTGACTAGCATAATATGAACGTTTGGATTTTTATTTCACTAATGGGATATTCTCAACACATTCGAAAGCTATTACCACAGACATTATCGGTTATTACTTTAAAGGTGACAACTTGGATTGACAGTGGATTCTTTACTAAAATTTTCTTATTGCTTGATGTATGTTAAGTCCATTATTGTTTTATATTATACTACAACTAGTTCTGATTTTAACCGTCTATTAAAAATTAATTTAATTAATACTATTGAAGATATTTATTTCATTTTATATATATATGTGTGACTTTCAACTACTTATAAACTTTTGTTATTGTTAATTTAAAAGAAATAAATAAACCATATATGCATAAAATACCGGTTTCACATTATCAGTTTCAACGACAAATTTTTTAAATAAGGCCTACTTAACAGTGCAAAATTTCCCACATTTTTAGCCTTAAAGATTTATGTTTTAAACTTCCTCTATTGGTTAAAGTGTGTAATATTTAACGTTGTTATAAATTTATGAATAAAAAATGTTCATAGAAAAATATGTTATTTTTTCCTCAAGTACACCACAATGGAAATATATGAAAAAAAAAGGACTTCTAAAGTAACACATTTCCACGATACATTTATTAATGTGTTTTTACAAATAATGAGCTATTATTTGTATTTTTGATATGAAATTTACGTGTCATAAAATTTTTACTTCTTCTGCATACTGTATATTTCTTACAATAAATACAAAATAATACACAATTAACATTACATGAATTATAACTAAATATAAAACTTTACAAAAACTATCTTCTCTCCAGTAGAGCCTCTAATAATATATATTTCCTTTACGTAATATAACCTTTCCCACATACACAACAACTTGTTTTATTACATGAAAAACACCTGCTTAGTTTTCTCTAGTTCATTTCTTTGATTTAAGATATCAAATAAATGTTTGGATTGTCTTCGTTATAATATGATTTGTTTATTTTCAACCTTAGTTTGTGGAATTTTATCCGAGATTCTTAATACTTTTTTTTTTATCGAAATTATTATTATTAATTTAACTCCAGGATAATGCGTTATAAAATAAACAATTTGTTCTTTATTATATGGGCCCGGCATGGCCAGGTGGGTTAAGGAGTTCGACTTCGACTCTGAGGGTCGCGGTTCGAATCCCAAACATGTTCGCCCTTTCATCCGTGGGAGCGTTATAATGTGACGGTCAATCCCACTATTCATTGGTAAAAGAGTATCCCAAGTGTTGGCGGTGGATGGTGATGTCTAGCTGCTTTCCTCTAGTCTTACACTACTAAATTATAGATAGCTAGCGCAGATAGCCCTCGAGTAGCTTTGCGTGAAATTCAAACACAAACCAACATCTTCATTTATATTATTATCACTGTCTTTTGTAATCCTAACTAACTTGAAACCTCCCTCTATTGCACTTTCTAGTTTTAATTCTATTAGTGTTTGTTGTTGAACTTCCGGGTTAGAAACAATAGAAAAAATAATTTGAGCTAGGTAAAGTGGGATATTTATTTTAGAATGTATATATCACTCACTTTGATCGACCATAAGCTACTTAAATATATGTAAGAAATGCAGTCGTACGGTGTGTTTGTTTGTTTTGAATTTCGCGCAAAGTTATTCGAGGGCTATCTGCGCTAGCCGTCCCTAATTTAGCAGTGTAAGACTAGTCATCACCACCCACCGCCAACTCTTGGGCTGTTCTTTTACCAACGAGTAGTGGGATTGACCGTCACAGTATAACGCCCCACGGCTGAAAGGGCGAGCATGTTTGGTGCGACGGGGATTCGAACCCTCAGATTACGAGTCGAATGCCTTAACGTACCTGGCCATGCCGAGCCTGTACGGTGGGTATTAATGTGTGTAGACAATTTTATAAACGGTGATTTTTCACTGATAGTTCCAACAGTCTGTTTCGTTAAGCCTTAAGTAAAAGTACTAATTAAATCGCCCAAAAAATGCATTTCATTGCAGTACATGCACCAACCAGTTATATTAGGGTTAGTACAAGACTTATATAGCGATTGTTCTTGTGTTTACATATTAGTGTTTTATTAAAGGTCAGAGGAAAGGTTGTTCATTGTCTTTCTATACCAAGAACTTGTTTCTAAGTGTAATATGCATGATTATTATAAAAAGAGAGAGAAAAACACAGTTAAAATTATTACACCAAAACAAAGCTCTGTCTTCATGACGACCAGAGTTTCACCTTAGGTATACAGATAATCATACGTTTTATCCGGGAATGTTTGGTCACGGTAGAGGGCGTTTCAAAGTGGGTGTTCCTTCATTATTAATCCTCTTATTAAGCCTATCCCTAACCGAAGTCCTTGCAAGCATCATTTGCTCTGGATAGTCTTCACTGATTTTTGCAATGCCCTGAACATTGTATTACTGATCCTCGCAATTATATATATATATATACAAGTATGACAAATATTACTATACCACAGATAAATTCTAGTTAACGTATTCGGAACTACAGTAAACAGCAACACTTCTCCCGCCCCAGTAGCTCAGCGATAAACTTTATGAGGACCAGGGTTTACAATAATAAAATTCAATGTTATATCCAAGCGTTGAGTATAATGCAGACAATCCAGTGTTTCAACTTACGATAAAACAAATGAACAGCGACAAAAACCAATTAATAATTTCACTTCTTACAAAAGATGGACCCTTGGTGTGTGTTTTCTGATGCTAGAAGTGGCCCAATACTGTAAAACTAAGGACTCTTGCTGGGTGTTTTCTAATGCTAGAAATTACCCTGTACTGTAAAATTAAGGATTCTTACTGGGTGTTTTCTGGCACTAGAAGTTGCCACTCAAAGTAAAATTAAGGATTCTTGCTGGGTGTTTTCTGGCACTAGAAGTAACTTTTCAAAGTAAAATTAAGGACTCTTGCTGGGTGTCTTCTGGCACTAGAAGTGGCCATTCAAAGTAAAAGTAAGAATTCTTGCTGGGTGTTTTTTTTTGCATTATAAGTGAGCTTGTACTGTAAAATTAAGGATTCTTACTGGGTGTTTTCTGGCACTAGAAGTTGCCACTCAAAGTAAAATTAAGGGCTCTTGCTGGGTGTCTTCTGGCACTAGAAGTGGCCATTCAAAGTAAAAGTAAGAATTCTTGCTGGGTGTTTTTTTGCATTATAAGTGAGCTTGTACTGTAAAATTAACTATTCTTGGTATGTATCATCTTGAAGTATAAGTAGTCTTGAACGATAAAATTAGGGACTTCTGGTCAGTATTTTCTATCACTAGAACTGGTTGATGTTTTCTGGAACTAGATGTTTTTTTAAATATGTCTTTATTGAATAATTGGTACAAGTGTGAAATACTTAGCATAAAATTACTTTTCCACACTGTTTTAGAGCCGGAATGATTTACTGAAACTATACTGATTTCCTTTATCACCTTTTTCAAACGACCATCATCTGTTCCCACAAAGGCTAACGTGTGCTCAGCTGTTGTTGTGGTGGTTACTGCTTTATAAGTGACGTTTCTGTCTTCAATGGCAGCAAACACAGTCAGAGGAATCGACCCGTTGATCTTAAGGGGTTCCCCACAAAAGTCGAAGACGTTACCCCCTTCCTGCAAAATGAAGTTAAATTATAAACATTTCGGTGTTCATAAATTAAACCATTCTTTTCTGGTTAAATATTGCAATTAATGCAAATGTTTATAAAATAATAGGTATAGTGGTTAGTTATACAACTGGACATCTTGTTCTGGTCTGAAAAAGAACAATTCGTTTTTACAAAGTACCAAAGTGTACTGTCAGGAACCTTGTGGTTCTTAGTAACTTAGTTCCCATGTGGTAGTTGGTTCAACAGCTACTTTTACATACACTACCGGACGTGAAGCAATAGAAGAGAGAGTTGTTAGTCAATGTCCTGATAAAAAGTAGTTCTATCATTGTCCTGAATGACCAAAAGGAGAGCTCTTATGTAGCATAATTTATTCAGTCGTTGACCATTGAACACCTATGATTTAATTTCTTAAAGAAATCTTTTTAAATGGATGAGAAAAAATGTCCCACAGCAATTCTAAAAATGTTCTTATCACAATTCTGAAATCAAGGTTTTTTAATAACTTGAAACAACACATGCACTAACTGTTAATAAAATATTCAGATACAAGCCCAATCACTCTCTTTAGAATGGTTTTATTGATTATCTATTGGCAAACACTTCACAAGACAGGCGACAGCACCAATCACAGTTAATTTGTTTACCAGCTTGCTTCCAGGTGGCTCTCATCATTCCACAATATCACGAGAAATGGATAAGATTCTAGAACGAATAGATTCTATTTGAAATTAAACTAAAGATCATTTTGTTACAATTAAAAGGTATTGACGGGATGACTTGCTCTTTATTTAACCATTTTCCACTGAAATTTCATGAAACTAACAATAAGACACTATTAGGAAATATCATACGCACAATCTGGACACAAACTGCCTAACCCTTGACTGTTAGGAAATACAAAAGTCATCACGCGAAAAGGGTAGACAGAGAAAAATTAGATATATCAAGGAGAGAAAGGTCATACATATACATGACAAAAGTCACTTCCTAGTTGGGTAAGTGTAGTTTCCACAGACAAAAGTCACTTCCTAGTTGGGTAAGTGTAGTTTCCATATACAAAGGTCACTTCCCAGTTGGGTAAGTGTAGTTTGCACAGACAAAGATCACTTCCAAGTTGGGTAAGTGTAGCACAGACAAAGATCACTTCCAAGTTGGGTAAGTGTAGTTTGCACAGACAAAGGTCACTTCCCAGTTGGGTAAGTTTAGTTTGCACAAAATAAAAGTAATTTATATTTACATTAAAATAAATGCTTCAAACTCTATACAAGTTTAATTGTCACCATCTTTCAACGAAAATTTTCGTAAATTACTGAATTTAAAAGTCAGGAAACACAGTTCTTCCACTTTACATAGTGATACACAACAATAAATGTATATTATCAATACTTCACTGTAATCTGAGGGTCGCGGGTTCGAATCCCTGTGGAACCAAAAATGCTTGCTCTTTTAGCCCTGGGGGCATTATAATGTGGCAGTCAATCCCTCGTGTAGCTTTTCGCGAAATTCAAAACAAACTAAACCAACTATAGGCTCCTCGTAATTTACCGTTAAAGGCCCAGTGATTGAAACATCGTTTCTGTTCTAAACTCAGATATTTCTTAATGTAAATTGTAACAAAATATACTAGATTATTATATACTAATCAGAAAATAAACTCAAAATGAAACTAAAAGATGACCTTTGTTATTGTCCACCCTTAACACCTTTATTTCTTAGCCTCAAGCAACACCCTTTTCTCCACCCATTTCGAACACTTTCTCTGCTGGCGTCAAGCAACACCTTTCTCGTCAATCCTGAACACCTTTCTTTGTCACCATGTTTGCTTATAGTAAACCCACATAGGGTTATTCGCCGAGTACACCGAGGGGAATCCAGCTCCTGATTTTAGCGTTGTAAATCCGTTGACTTACCACATAATTTGAAGCAGTGTTGTTATATCTTAGACGAAGATTTCAAATACTGTGTGTTGAGGTCATTGACAGCTACACGATAAAGGTCAGCTCTGGTTTATTTAACAGTAGTGGTAGGTTTATTGTATGGCACTTTTTAAATTAGTGACAGAACGTAGGTTGTTATGATTTATTGTACTGACATCCAATATCGTAGTCATTACATACAGAACATACTAAATATCTGACATATCTCTGGGAACACAAATCACCATGGTGACATCGTGTTCTTCATAAAAACATTGTGTCATTATTATTTTACAAACTTCACAATAGTATTGTTAACACCAAAAATATACTTGTTCAATACCATTGTAGGTTTTCATTTCTTCTCTTTCAACATGGCCCTTTATTCTTTGTACCACAGTTGCATTAGTTATCACACTGTTTAATCACATGACAGCATAAGTGAAACATTTATATAGAAATGACTTATATAGATATGACAATCACATCTATACATTTTGAAAGTATTTCAGCATGTGTAATATTTTAGAAGTCTTAACTTAAATGTATATAGTCATGTAAGAGTAAAGATCTAATGATCTGTACCATGGAGAACCGTCTGTTTAATGTTTAGTTAAATATTTCAAGTATATGACACGTTTTGTATAATTTCTGGAACAAGGAAACTTTCATTAGTTATATTTCACTTACGTTAATTTATTCGATATGACTAATAGAAATGCTAGAAACCTATAACAAATATATGACATGGGAATTATTACATTGCACTGTAAATCAGTATTATATAAACTAAGGTGTTTTCATAAATGGCATATCAGTAGATCTTAGATGCTTTGTTAATATGTGGCTTTGCTTACATATGTTAATGATATTACACTGATTCATCACGTAACATGAGTTTGTTGTATCAAATATACTCTTAAAAAAAAAGAAACGCAAAAGGCAAAATTTGAGACAAATTATTAACAAGTTTATTCCGAGTAGTTCTGTATGACATGTGTGAAACTTTGCACATTCACTGCTGAACATCCAAAGTCTGCAAAGGCGAAGTCCACGCTCACTAGGTGAAGTTTAACGTCACTCAACGTCAATAACGAGTATGACCCCCGTGAGCATCAATAACTGCTTGGCATCTCCTGCCCATGGAAGCGATAAGATGACGAATCACATCCTGTGAAATGGCTGTCCATTCAGCCTGCAAAGGTGCTGCAAGCTGAGGTAGAGTCTGCGGTTGAGGTTGTCGCCGTCGCAGACGTCGGTCCAACTCGTCCCAAAGATGTTGGAAGGGGTTTAAATCTGGTGATCTGGAGGGCCAGAGAAGAACGTTGATGCTGTGGTGTCTCAAGAAGACAGTGGTGAGTCGGGCTGTGTGAGGGCGGGCGTTGTCATGTTGAAAAACGTCGTTGACGTTCACCATGATGGGTTGCACATGGGGCCTAAGAATCTCGTCGACGTATCGTTGAGCCTAAGATTCCCTCGAATGTGCAAGAGGTCTGTTCTGGCAATGTAGGCGATGGCAGCCCACATCATGACGCTGCCACCACCAAATCTGTCAATTTTCTGCACACAGTTTGCTGCAAAATGTTCACCTCGGCGACGGTAAACACGGGTCTTTCCATCCTGCCTACGAGGCATAAAACGTGATTCATCGCTGAACCAAACATGCCTCCATCGTCGATGAGGCCATACCCGAAGTGCCCGAGTCCACTGCTGCCGTGCTTGACGATGTTGCTGGGTGAAGATGACGCGTCTGACTGGACGTCGAGGTCGGATTCCTGCATCTCGTAGACGGTTGCGTACGGTCTGATCGGAAATCCTACGCAGCCCTGGTATGGTTGAGGCAATAGACGTCGCAGTGGTAGTCCTATCCCGAAGGTGACGTAACCGGATGTTGCGATCTTGTGCGGGCGTGGTCGCACGAGGTCTGCCAGATCGTGGACGGTCACGAGTTTATCCATGTTGTTGGTGACGATTCCATAGCCTTGTGATGGTGCTTGGATGGACATTCACAGCTCTGGTAACATCTGATCGAGATTCGCCTGCTTCCAAGCGACCGATGGCGTTGTTGCGTTGTGCTTCAGTCAGTCTTGGCGTAACTGTATTGCGTGTCGGTGGCTTAACACTGAGCTATGGAAATCGAGAACCCGTCACTTTTATAGGGATTTTGCACATGTTGCACTTGCAGAACATGCAGATCTCTCAAACAAATTTATTGGACACGAATGCGTTTGGCGAAAAATCCGATGTTTTCCTCAGTTTTCAAAGTGCACAACTTTTATTGTCATTTTGGTCTGACAATCAGTGTCTTAACACGTGTAACATCACATACTCTGAGCTTGTAACGTTATTACATATATTTCTCTTTAAAATAACAAAAACTATCCCTTTTGCGTTTCTTTTTCTGAAGAGTATATAAATTGAGATTTAAAAAAGAATTGATAGTAATGAAACTCAATTTATCATAACACACTAAGGTAGACCCGTACAGATGAGTATTTCATGTTTTTATGAGCAGAATCTTTGTGTATTTTAAAGTTTTGTTAGTAAGTGTTTCAAAGCATGTTATAACTAAGTCCGAGATTTTACCTACTAAAGATACGATATGTGATGAGATTCGAGTTTCGTGTGAAGAAATTCACATAATACTGATTTATAATTTAGACATTTAATTATCTATCTATGTTCTGTTAATGAAGTATAATTTTATGTGAGGAAATACTTCTTTTGTATTTATCTAAAAATATTCACTTGATTTTTGACAAAAGGTTTTACCACGACTGTTTTATCTTTCGGTATTTTTCATTTTTGAAAAATGTATTTTATGCTTTGTTAAACAAACAGGTTTAGAAAGAGTAATGTAGATATAATTTGTTTTTGCACCGATATTTAGGTAAAAAAGATAATACGAGTTATGTTACGTCAGTTTTGAAAGAGTACGTTTTCTTACATTGAAACGTAAATGAACAAACATGATTGGACATTTGTTAATATTTAAGTAAAAATTAGCCTAATGTGTCCGAACTTGTGTCGCGGGTTCGAAACATGCTCGCCTTTTCATGCGTGGGGAGTGTTATATTGTGACGGTCACTACCACTATTCGTTGGTAAAAGAGTAGCCCAAAAGTTGGCGGTGGGAGGTGATGACTAGCTGCCTTCCCTTAGTCTTACACTTACAAATTAGGGACGGCTAGCGTAGACAGCCCTAGCGTAGCTTTGCGCGAAATTCAAAACAAACCAAAACCAAAGTTGTAAACGAATTTATCTAAATCACCTGGAAATAACACACTGTTACCAGTCAAACGGCCCGGCATGGCCAGGTGGTTTAAGGTGTTTGATTGATAATCCGAGGGTCGCGGGTTCGGATCCCCGTCGTACCAAACATATCGCCCTTTCAGCCATGGGGGCGTTATATGTGATGGTCAATCCCACTATTCGTTGGTAAAAGAGTAGCCCAAGAGTTGGCGATGGCTGGTGATGACTAGTTGCCTTCCCTCTTGTTTTACACTGCTAAATTAGGGACGACTAGTGCCGGCAGCCCTTGAGTAGCTTTGCGCGAAATTCAAAACAAACAAATGAACCAATCAAATATATAATGTGTTGTACTGTATAATGAAAGAAATCTCATACATTTCGCATATTCATGTAATTTTAGGTTTAAGTAAATACCATAAATAGTAAAATTAGAACTGAATCAATCATAGTTTGTTTGTTTGTTTTTTTAATTTCGCACAAAGCTACTCGAGGGCTATCTGTGCTAGCCGTCCCTAATTTAGCAGTGTAAGATTAGAGGGAAGGCAGCTAGTCATCACCACCCACCGCCAACTCTTAAGCTACTCTTTTACCAACGAATAGTAGGATTGACCGTCACATTATAACGCCCCCACGGCTGAAAGGGCGAGCATGTTTGGCGCGACGGGGACGCGAACCCGCGACCCTCAGATTACGAGTCGCACGCCTTAATGCGCTCGGCCATGCCGGGCCTATAGTTTGTAAAATAATAATGACACAATGTTTTTATGAAGAACACGATGTCACCATGGTGATTTGTGTTCCCAAAGATATGACAGATATTTAGTATGTTCTGTATGTAATGACTATGATATTGGATGTCAGTACAATAAATCATAACAACCTACGTTCTGTCACTAATTTAAAAAGTGCCATACAATAAACCTACCACTACTGTTAAATAAACCAGAGCTGACCTTTATCGTGTAGCTGTCAATGACCTTAACACACAGTATTTGAAATCTTCGTCTAAGATATAACAACACTGATTCAAATTATGCGCCAGTTTCGAAGCATTTTAACATAAACTACATAAAACAATAATTAGACGTCAGTGTATAACGAAATCCTGTGCATTGTCATGCGCAAGTAGATATTAAAAGGTATAACTGAATAGATCCGTCATTTTGAAAATTTTTCTAAACCAATTGACAAGTCTTAATATCTGACCTTATGTCAGGCACAATATACAATAATTTACACTAACTAGAATGTCCCGTCAAATACTGAAAAATATATTTAGTGTTCTGTATCACAATGTAAAATTGAAGAACTGTGTTTACTGACTTTCAAATTCAGTAATATACAAAATTTTTAGTTAAAAGATGGTGAGTGTTAAATATGTAAACTTTGAAGCATTTGTTTTTTAATATTAACTATACTGTATATGCGTAGACAATGTGTTATAAATTACTTTCATTTTATGCAAAATAGACTTGGCCAACTAGGAAGTGTCCTTTGTCATGTATACGTATGACCTTTCTGTTCTTCTAACTATCTTATTTTCTTCTGTCTTCCCTTCCCATGTGACAACTTTTGTATTTCCGAACAGAAAAATTAAATACAGAACTAATGAATCAGTGTTTTAAATCTTCCCGCCTCGAGATATTTTGTTACATCTCGTGTGCATCATTGTCTTTGACGTCATGTTCGTCTGTCATGGCGGCCTAGCAACGTGCCCTCTTTCATGACATTATTTCATGAAGCCAGTGTCCTCTGGTTCCACTTCGTGGATCTACTACGTAATCGTCTGTGGCATTCCACCGTCATATTTACCCGTCATGGGAACCTAGCAACGCTCACTACTCGGATGGTATCACTGTCTTTACCCATTCCCTCCCTTATTGCTTGAGGTCAATACGCATTTATCACCCTCTACCGTCTTGTCTTACAAGTGACGCATTAACTACTAATGCATGAACATGCTTACCCTAATCCTGGACAATCCTTTATGCTCCCGGCGATGTAATCCATATTGCGAGTGACCACACTTCCATTATAACACAAGTGAATGTTTTCAGTGAACTTTTGCTCTATCTCTGCCAGCGAGAAAGCACACATGGCTGACATCCGGGCAGGTTGAAAAGTGTGGTCAGTAGCACCTTTACTAAACACGCCGACTAAAACATCACTTCCTGTAGGGATCTGACACTTATTTGCCAAGTTGGAGCCTGCAGCAACAATACTTGCATCCTGAAGTATATTGTAATCGGTACCATCTTTACTAACACACTGCAACGTTACTTCTGTGTAAGTGTTATAACCAGCATCGGACGCACACACACGCGCCAGACGCGTGACGTATCCCCATTCCTCCAGCGCCCTCAAGTGAGATTTTCTTTGAACAGTACAAAAGTAAACAAAATCTCCAGAGCAGAACCCATAGATGTAATTAACGAGATAGTAATCCCTAAGGTGTGAACTAATGTCAACTCGAGAAATAGTGGAAAAAGACTTTTCAATGATCCCAAAAGGTTTGTCTGGTCCGTCAGCCAGGCTACGACTAGTAATAGCAGGAACCATATCTCTGTATGGCCCTAATCGACTGTTGGTGGCTCCTACGTAAAGGACTCGTGAAATATTGTCAAGATAAGGAGCTGTACCTATGAAGGCGTAAGTGGAAGAACTTCCATCATTAGCAGCTACAGGAACTGGAACTAGATCTTCATAATGTGATACGTTTATCAACTGATGACGTCGACACGCCCCCTGGTGAGCACTCCCACAAACTATTAGCATACTATTTTTATCATCTATGACTAGAATTTTATTGAAGTTAGCCATGTACGTCTTCTCCTGATTACGACAGTAGATTGGGGAACACTGGACGCTGTCCAGTACAGGTCCCGTTTGAACTTTAGCTTCCATGATTAAGGAATTGTTGAACTGATATATCCAGTTCGTGGCTCCTAAATACACGCGGCCAGAATGGAAGTCCACCGCGATGTGAGTAAAGTTGACAGTTCTGTTAAATGTTCTGTAGACTTTATAGATACTGCTGTCTCTCGAAACTTCAGCTTTGCACCACAAACACAACAGCAGATACAACACCTCCAGAACATAAAACACACCACACCCCCAGTAACTTCGTATCCTCACTCCGCTGTGCGTTACTTTGACCATACGAGAGAGGGCGCCCTCACGCCACGAGTCTGACATTGCGAGGGACTGTGGATGAAATCTCAGATGTCAGTAGAAGTTTCTCCCGGCCAAATCTAAGAGACAAAACGATTTTATTGATACGAAAATCTAAACAGTATTGGAACTTGAAGAACAACAACCATACAAGTACACTGGTTCTTAAATCTCAGCAGTAAAACTAGAATATTAATAGTATTACACAACAAAACATTTATTTGTTTAAGACTCATAACGTAGGTAAATTAATATGTCGAATTATAAACGATTTTTGTCTACGTTAAAATACTTTTATTAAGAGCTTTCTGTCCTTTTACCGGAACTTGTAACGGACAACAATGCACTGTTAGACCACTTACCTTGTTGCTAAGACAGTCTTTCTAAGTGATTACGTTAAAATACACATTAACACTAAAAACTTCTTATTATCGGAATTCTTTCTTAATGTTCTTATTTAACATATATATAAATCACAGATGATTTCTGTGTTTTGCGTTAATCACAGGATAAAATATAATTTACAATAGTAATGGAAACACTCATATTAAATCCGTTTAAACATAACGCTAAAGGCTTGCGTCATCATTTTGTTATCATCTCGTACTAACGAGACCTTTTTTTTTACCCACTTGGCGCTTTAGGCTTCCGTAAGACTAACTTCGTGCTAGTCAAGCATATTTTTACCTTCAAGCTCATAGGTTTTACTGAAGAATGGAAAATAATGACCCACCGTGATATGAGTAACTGAATGCACGTGTTCTGGGTGAGGTATTCTATATTGATAATTGCGACTGTTTTTGTTTTTTTTTTCTTTTCCTAGCTGATTTCTCCATTTGTCTAATTTATCGGTAGTTAACAAAACTCAAACAGATGAAATTATAATAAATATATAATTAATGCATACATTTTTAGTGATTTTACAAAGATATTTACAACAGTGAAAACTGTTCAAGTCACTACAATATATATAAACGCTTTACTGTCTAACGTGTCAAAAACAAAATTTTTGTAACAAGAAGTATTTTTATATTAACTCAGTGGTTCTTATCCTGGGTTCAATCGAATCCCAGGAGTTCGGTGAATCAGTCTCAGGAGTTCGGCGGAGGTAAAGATACACACATTGTGTGTGTGTGTGTGTGTGTCCATTACGTTCGCACCACTCGTATGATTCGTGACGTCATGCTCCACTTGGCCATCATTGGCTGCGGCTGATCACGTCACATCAATTGGCCTTAATGTCTGTGCTGCAAGGAACTTCGTGCGCTTAGCAGTCGACTTGTGACTGTAGTAATTGTGATTTTTTTCTTAATCTTTCAATCCCTTCATACTAACTATGTCAAGCAAAAACAGAAAGTGGTCGGACGAATACGTGCAATATGGATTCACGTGTATAACGGAACATGATGGGAGTCAGCGTCCTCAATGCATGATTTGCAATGCCAAGTTGAGCAATTCTAGTCTAGCACCGGCAAAGCTAAGAGAACACTCCCTAAAGCTGCATGGAGATGGGAAATACAAGAACACAACGTTTGCTGAATTCAAGGTAAAGAGAGCCAGGTTCGATGAAAAGGCTACTTTACCTGTTTTGTACCCATCGACAAACCGATCCTCACAGCATCGTACGAAGTTGCATATTTGATCGAAAAGCAGGGCAAACCACGCCATTGGTGAAGCACTCGTAAAACCAGCTGCGTTGAAGATGGCGAATATCATGCTGAGAAAAGCTGCTGAAAATAAGTTATCCCAAATTCCTCTTTCAAATGACACCATCAGCAGCAGAATAGATGGCATGAGCGATGACACCTTAGCTCAAGTAGTTGCAGATCTGATTTCAAGACCAGCAACATTCAGCCTTCAACTCGACGAAACCACCGACGTTTCCAATCTAAGCCAACTTGTTGTATTCGTGAGCTATGTGAAGAACGACAAGATGAAAGAAGATTTTTTTTATTTTGTAAGTCTCTTACAACAACAACCAAGGCAGCCGACGTGAAGAAATTGTGGATAACTTCTTCAGAGACAACGATCTTTCGTGGGATATGGTTTCTACAGTTTGTTGGGACGGAGCTCCAGTCATGCTGGGACGAAACTCTGGTTTTGGTGCGCTGGTGAAAGCCGATGCACCACACATCATTGTAACGCACTGTGTTCTGCACAGGCATGCGTTGGCAACAAAATCCTTGCCTTCAAAACTGGCAGAAGTATTAAAAATTGTAGTAAAATGTGTGAACTTTGTGTGAAATAGTGCCCTGAAGCACCGCATCTTCAAAGAGCTGTGTAATGAAATGGGCTCTGAATTCGAGGTACTTCTGTATCATTCTAACGTTCGGTGGTTATCCCAAAGAAAGGTGTTGAATCGTGTTTTTGCCATACGTGTGGAATTAGCTCTATTTTTGCGAGATCACCAACATTGTCATGCAGATTGCTTCGAAAAATCTGAGTTCATTCTCATTTTGGCGTACATGGCCGATATCTTCAATGGTCTCAATCATCTCAATCAACAGATGCAGGGAGGTGAAGTCAACATCATCGAAGAGAAAGAAAACCTGAAGGTTTTTCAAACAAAGCTACCGTTATGGAAACGATGAACAGAAAATGATAACTTCACAAACTTTCTCCTGATGGACGACTGTGTAAGTAAGATCGAAGATGTGTTTGAAATCGGAGACATTTCTGTACCCGGGGAACTGAAGGAAGCAATTGCCATCCTCGCAAAGTCTCTCGACAGATACTTCCCACCAGAGAGTCACATCCAGCATGGGTGAGACAGCCATTCACGTTTAGTATTGCGACAGCAGATGTCAATGATGAATACCTCGACGAAATCATTGAACTTCAGCAGAGCCAAATTCAACAGCAACTTTTTAGAACAACAATACTCTCAACGTTTTGGTGTCACCAAATCGTAGCGTACCCTCTTAATACTAAGAAAGACCTTAAGATACTAACACCATTTGTTACAACGTATCTTTGCGAGCAATCCTTTACGTGAATGGTAGACATAAAAACGAAGAAAAGGAACAGACTTTGTTGCGAAAATGATATGAGAGTGGCACTTGCCAAGGTGAAGCCGCGCATTTCTAAACTTGTCTCTGAAAGGCAACAGCAAAAGTCACATTGATTTGTAGTAAATATTCATTGAGTTTTGTTTTTGTGTGAAATTAATGTTTTGTTGGTTTTGTTCTTTGAACACAGTTATATTGTGTGCAAGTGATGCATGGTTCATTTTGTGCACTAATAAAATATCTACTTATGTTTTGAATTTGAAAAAAAATAATATTTTATTTTTCCAATTACGAAGGGTTCAGTGAATGCAAGTACGAAACTTCTGGGGTTCAGTACCTCCAACAAGGTTAAAAACCACTGGTCTGGTTCAGTACGTCCAACAAGGTTAAGAACGACTGGTCTGGTTCAGTACGTCCAACAAGGTTAAGAACCACTGGTCTGGTTCAGTACGTCCAACAAGGTTAAGAACCACTGGTCTGGTACAGTACCTCCAACAAGGTTAAGAACCACTGTGTTAACTCAAAGCTACAAAAGCTTTAAATCGAAATTTATAAATTGGCGGTGGGTGGTATTGACTGTCTGTTTTCCCTTTGGAATATTAAATCTAAATCAACAACGGTTAGCAAAAGATATCTCTCAAGTCGCTTCAGATGAACTTTCAAAAACAAAAATAAACACTGTGTTAAATGAGCGGTCCGGCATGGCCAGGTGGTTAAGGCACTTGACTCGTAATCCGAGGGTCGCGGGTTCGCATCCCTGTCGCGCCAAACATGCTCGCCCTTTCAGCCGTGGAGGCGTTATAATGTGACGGTCAATCCCACTATTTGTTGGTAAAAGAGTAGCTCAAGAGTTGGCGGTGGGTGGAGATGACTAGCTGCTTTCCCTCTAGTCTTACACTGATAAATTAGAAACGGCTAGCGTAGATAGCTCTCGAATAACTTTGTGCGAAATTAAAAACAAACCATTGTGTTAAATGGAACAGTCGGAACGATGGGTCATACAGCCAATCTACTGATTGTTTTCACATTGTCAATCGTTACAATCAGCATGTAACTACAGTTAATCTCCTGATCTGTTCACACTGTTAAATGAAACTGTTGGTATGCAGATAAAAGTCAATTTTCTAATCGTTTTACACCATTAAACGGAAATGTTGTTGATGTTGAAGGGTGAGCATAGAATGTACAATCCTGTATGGGTAATTTTCTGTGGATTTCTGTTTAGAATTGTGTATCACTAGAACTGAGACTCGGCACATGAAACAAAACAAAACAAAAACTCAACATATCAAATAAACACAGCCACAACACTATGTTCACCTGATAAAATTAACGATGAAGTCAACAAAATAAAACAACACTTCATCAACATCAACAAATTTCCTAAAACAAAACGTGGAAAAAAATGTAGTCGCACACCTAGATCAACAACAAACAAACAATAGTAAATCCCAAAATACAACGCTCTACAAAACCTTATACTGCTGCATACCATATGTTCCGAACATCAGCGAAAAAATAATAAACATATGGAAAAAACTAACAACAAAACACAACATTCCAGTAAACACCAAATTTATTCTAAAACCAGGTACAAAACTAAAGTCCATACTATGTAAAAACTACACTGACAAACACAACACCAATATAATTTATAAAATACAATAAAATACAACAACTGTCACGACTTCTATATTGGAGAAACAAGCAGAAAAATGGAAACTAAAATATAAAAAAAACACATAAAAACACCTTCACACATTTTTGAACACAGCAAATCAAATAAACACAACATAACCATAAAAAACACCGAAATATTAAGTAGGGAAACAAATATAAACAAACGCAAAATCAATGAAGCCCTACTTATACAGCAACTAAAACCAAAATTAAACCAATATAAAGTAACACTTTAATACCCTATACTAATTAATAACCTAACATCTATCTGCATCGCCCCCTACAATCCCGTACCCGTTTATCCTCTCGTCCCTAAGACATGTGTCCGTCAACGGTCACATTCGAACTCTCTTCTTATTAACCTGAAGATGATCTCGGAAGGTCAAAACGTTGTTCTCTCCTTATTTATAAAAGTATTAATACCCATAAAAACCGTTCTAATATACATTTATATTTCAAATGGGTTTCTCGTCATCAAGTAATCATCTGACTGTTTCGCACTATTCTGTCATTACTTCCAAAATGTTTCTAATAAAAAACAAAAAGCCAAAGTAGAGAAGTTGTTAGTTTGTATAATACGAAAAAAAAAATCAAATAATTAGAGATATCACCATCAACTTCAATAAAAGGTACATTTGTTTTTAAGTAAAAGAAACACACATAAAATACTTTTCATTATGTCTTCGGTTCCGTTTAAGAAAAAAGTTTAATAGTAGGAAACTGGTTGAGTTTAGTGACCTTATGAAATATCTCTGTTGGGAAAGTGCAAATAGAACGTCTTAATATGTTCAGAATTTTGCATCTAGAACATATGTAGGAGTTAAATATAATTGATCAGTGCAGAGCAGGGAACGTGAATCGAAAGATGCAAAACTAAAACAAAGTATGGTAATCACATTGTTACTACACAGTTAACAGTGACCCAGAGAATGTAAAAACAAAATCAAAGAAGCTCTTAGTTATACATTATAGACCATTATAATCCCTCAGTAAGTAAACATTCCATAAGCTAGTCTAAGTAAACCTTCAAATGATGAAAACATTTCACACGCTAACTTTCTAAACTACTGAATGAAAACATTATACAAACTATAATTTGCAATAACACTCGATGAAAATATTCTATACTTTATAATTTTCTAAAACAATCAACAAAAACATTCTTCAAGCTACGATTTTGTAAATACTCGACGAAAACATTCTACAAGCTACGAGGGTCGCATTCCCGTCCCGCCAAACATGCTCGCCCTTTCAGCCGTGGAAACGTTATTATGTGATGGTCAATCCCACTATTCGTTGGTAAAAGAGTAGCCCAAGAGTTGGCGGTGGGTGGTGATGACTAGCTGCCTTCCCTCTAGTCTTACACTGCTAAATTAGGGACGGCTAGCACAGATAGTCCTCGAGTAGCTTTGTGCGAAATTCAAAAACAAACAAACATTCTACAAGTTATAATTTTGTAAATACTCAATGAAAACATT
The DNA here is from genome assembly GCF_004210375.1 of Tachypleus tridentatus. Taxonomy (NCBI): domain Eukaryota; kingdom Metazoa; phylum Arthropoda; class Merostomata; order Xiphosura; family Limulidae; genus Tachypleus; species Tachypleus tridentatus. Next base: position 51,663,724 of record NC_134829.1, on the reverse strand, counting down.
CTACAAGCTATTTTATGTAAATCTTCAGTTAAACAATTTCTTCGACATTTTTAACCTGATCAGGTTTACACACAGTTCCAAATTACACTATAGCATATGACTCCCAGCAGAAGTAGCGGCCAATGTGTTTTTGTTTTTTTTTATCTCTCTCCTCTGCAAATATTTTGTGATTAACAAGTGGATCAGAAAAAGCTAACGACTGGAATATAAATTAATATAATTAAGGTAGTTTTGCTCTTTCACTAATAAAATGAACCAGAAGTCTATAAAGTTGGATACGTTGTCCGGAAAAGTTAAAACAAAATACCACAATCTTGTAACAGTAACAGTATAATATAATCTCGTAAGTATAACAATATAAACGCCTGCAGTTATAACAGCATAATATAATATTCCAAATCGAAACGTACAATGTAATATTAAAAACATAACAACATAATAAGATCTTGAAGTTATGACACGTCAATATACTCCTGAAATTATAGCGGAATATCATACTCCTGAAATTACATCTGCATAATATAGTCTTGAAAGTACAACAACGTAACGCGGTGTTAAAATGTTTATTGTTTTTTATTGCAAAGCTACACAAGAAATACCTGAGCATCGTCTTCCCTAACTTCCTCCCGACACGAATAAACAAACATAAACCGATGTATTAGTCATGTAATGGGTTAACACTGTACTTGCCTCTTAACGGTACGCAACAGTTTAAGGAAACAGCGAGCCGGTTCCTGATATGAAAAACGTTAAGAAACGTTGGATTACAGGTAAGGCAACTAGTCAACAAGCACCCGCCGCCAACTCTTGTCTGACCGAATACTGGAGTTTAACGAATACACTACAGTGCGAAGTACGTTTGTTCAGCAACTGGATGCGAACTAAGAATCTCTGATTTACAGTCTGGATACATTACAAGTTACGCCCGAACCTCCATTCGACAATATTATCCTGTTAAATACGTGTTTATACTATGTTTTAATAAGTAACAAACAATAGCATGTTGTCCTGCGTCATCCAACGCGTATTGTCTGTCGACTGAATTTAACATGGAAAATATGTTTCAGATTACAAACGATGAATTCAACATGTTTCGCATTCTAAATGTATGACAGTTGAATTAAACATGCATTTATTTAGATTAATGGCGACTGATAGAACCTCCGTTATATTGAAATATTAAAATTTATAAACCTGAAGAAAAGAAACACATTAAAGATATATTGTTGAATTATTCTATTTTATATTAACAAGGAAAATCACAATAATTCACCTTTACAAACCAGTTATTTATCTCGCAAGTTTTACTTTTTGAACCTGAAATAACCAAGTTAGTCTTAGATTAAGTTAACTCAAACTATGGCGTCCATATCGCCACGTATCAAACAACTGTGAGCTATTAAAGAATTTAAGAAACAAAACAAAAAACTTATGCACAAACTGCATGACGTAAATACGGTAGTAGAGCTAATTACCATCCCAAGCACGTTTAACTGTAGCGGTAGAGAAATATCCAGGGAGACGAAACGACGCCGGCCAGACACCGCGATTGCCGGAAACCTAACGTCCTCATACGCCAATTTCTGAACATGGAATGAAACTGAAGCGCGCGAAACACTTGTAAACGTTGTAAAGCGTTAGAACACTGGCTTGAAGTAATCAGGTTATTCCTTGTGTTGCTGCGCCATCTTCCAGAGGAAACCAGTAGAACTGCTTCTCTTTATTTCTTTTATTTTTAATCATTCGTTCTCTTTATAATATGTGTTCAATTTTGATTTGAATCCAGCTGTCCGTAATGTCGACTCTAGAAGTATTTTCTTTCCATCTCTTTTGTTAATTTCAATTTTGAAAACCAATTTTCATCGCTAATTCCTTTCCAAATTAGTTTTTCTTTCAGTTGTTCGAATGGCCTGGCATGGCCTAGCGCGTTAAGGCGTGCGCTTCGTAATCTGAGGGTCGCGGGTTCGCGCCCGAGTCGCGCCAAACATGCTCGCCCTCCCAGCTGTGGGAGCGTTATAATGTGACGGTCAATCCCACTATTCGTTGGTAAAAGAGTAGCCCAACAGTTGGCGGTGGTGATGACTAGCTGCCTTCCCTCTAGTCTTACACTACTAACGTAGGGACGGCTAGCACAGATAGCCCTCGAGAAGCTTTGTGCGAAATTCCAAAACAAACAAACAGTCGTTCGTAATGTTATTTTCGGAAGTCTAAACAGGCCTCTCTTTATTCATCCCATTATGATTTTACTTAAATTTCAGTTTAGCGCTAAGTAAAATTTAAGATGAACTCTAAAAGTTCTAACTGCGATTAAAAGAAAAAAAAACAAACAACTCCAGATGACGTTCTATACTTTAACATTTGTCCGAACTGTTGTTTGCCAAATCAACGACCGCAAATAAGTTACAGCTCATTTGTTTCAATAGGAAGGCAAAAATCGATATCAGTCATATTTCATCAAATGTTTACGGTTTAAGTTGCGTGTAACATGTTATCTCTCTTGCAGACCATCTGGTTTTGCCCCCCATCCTCGGTGACAAAGCATGACGCTTGAAAGCTTAAAAAAATAAAATTCAATGTTCAGTCAGTACAACAGGCACAGCAGAGCTAGACCATTGTGTACTTTTACGCTAAAATAAACTTTTGGTTTTACAAAATTTGATAATTTTAAGGCTCCACAGCGGGGCAGCGGTAAGTTTAAGTTTACAGGCTGACAAGGTTAAAGTTTGAAATTCGATTACCCGCGATGACAACCCTTAGTGTAACTTTGTGTTGAACACGATGCGAACAATAAATGAAGAAATGAATTGAAAGAAACTATTGATATTTAATACTTTAGCCAGCATTTTAAGATGTGTTTTAATTTAATATAAACCTTACATTTTACACATATATGATGTTCGTCACCTATTGTACACAACTAATGACTTCCCAATTTTCCAGCCCGGCACAGCTAAATGGTTAAGGCACTCGACTCGTAATTCGAGGGTCGTGGGTTCGAATCCGTGCCACGCCAAACATGCTCTCCCTTTTACCCGTGGAGGCGTTATAATATGACGTTCAATCCCACTATTTGTTGGTAAAAGAGTAGCTTAAGGGTGGGTGGTGATGACTAGCTGTCTTCCCTCTGTCTTACACTACAAAATTATGGATGGTTAGCGCAGATAACTCTCGTGTAGCTTTGCGCGAAATTCTAAACAAGCCACTTTTCCATGTAATATTACACATTTGCCATCATTGTTTTACTGTTATATCGATCCCTTACGTTTCTTCCAGTATATTTGGTTAAACTGCGTTTTGAATAATAGGTCAATTTATATATTTCCGCTGTGAGGATGTGACTCATAATTCTAGAGTAATTAGGCCTGCAAGATTCACCGGGAAGAAAGACTGAGATATCGAACAACAAATTAAAAACTGCGTTGAGAGATGGAAAACATGGAAATGAATTTTAGAAGAAGAAAAAACTAAAATTAATTAATTTGACCGCAAAATCCAAAATGAATGTTTTGAGTGCGAACTGGTTTTCTTCATAAACTACGAAGATAAAACCCAATTATCATGTTATGGGATAAAATATAAAGAAATCAACAACTTTTTTTTTCAAAATCAAGAACAAATTATCGAAAAATTAAGTGAGGAACAATAAGTGGAATTTTATTTTTTATGATTAAAAAATCTCAATTGATAAAAATGAAAAACACCAATTTTGTTTAGAAAACTAAGCAATATATAAAGTTCTTAATAGACGTACTTTCACTTCCTTTACCATATAAGGAAACTGGATTTCTTCATGTTGTGGTTCCAGTCCTTTGGTTTATGAATTTTTTTCTTTCATGGGTGAATAAAATATATTAAGACTATAACAACGACCAATGGCAAGTAATGGGTCAATTTCTTTTATTTCATGGATTGTCCATGTATCAATATTAACTTAATGAATAATATGGTATCCATCAACTTAATAACTAATGTGATATCCATTAACTTAATAAATAATGTAGTGTCCACTAGTTTAATATGGTATCCATCAACTTAATAACTAATGTGATATCCATTAACTTAATAAATAATGTGGTGTCCACTAGTTTAATATGATATCCATTAACTTAATAAATAATGTGGTGTCCACTAGTTTAATATGATATCCATTAACTTAATAAATAATGTGGTGTCCACTAGTTTAATATGATATCCATCAACTTAATAAATAATGTAGTGTCCATTAACTTAATAAATAATGTGGTGTCCACTAGTTTAATATGTTATCCATTAACTTAATAAATAATGTAGTGTCCGTTAACTTAATAAATAATGTGGTGTCCACTAGTTTAATATGCTATCCATTAACTTAATAAATAATGTAGTGTCCGTTAACTTAATAAATAATGTGGTGTCCACTAGTTTAATATGCTATCCATTAACTTAATAATGTAGTGTCCGTTAACTTAATAAATAATGTGATGTCCACTAGTTTAATATGGTATCCATTAACTTAATAAATAATGTGGTGTCCACTAGTTTAATATGCTATCCATTAACTTAATAAATAATGTAGTGTCCGTTAACTTAATAAATAATGTGGTGTCCACTAGTTTAATATGCTATCCATTAACTTAATAATGTAGTGTCCGTTAACTTAATAAATAATGTAGTGCCCACTAGTTTAATATGCTATCCATTAACTTAATAATGTAGTGTCCGTTAACTTAATAAATAATGTGATGTCCACTAGTTTAATATGGTATCCATTAACTTAATAAATAATGTGGTGTCCACTAGTTTAATATGCTATCCATTAACTTAATAAATAATGTAGTGTCCGTTAACTTAATAAATAATGTGATGTCCACTAGTTTAATATGCTATCCATTAACTTAATAAATAATGTAGTGTCCGTTAACTTAATAAATAATGTGGTGTCCACTAGTTTAATATGCTATCCATTAACTTAATAATGTAGTGTCCGTTAACTTAATAAATAATGTAGTGCCCACTAGTTTAATATGCTATCCATTAACTTAATAATGTAGTGTCCGTTAACTTAATAAATAATGTGATGTCCACTAGTTTAATATGGTATCCATTAACTTAATAAATAATGTGGTGTCCACTAGTTTAATATGCTATCCATTAACTTAATAAATAATGTAGTGTCCGTTAACTTAATAAATAATGTGATGTCCACTAGTTTAATATGCTATCCATTAACTTAATAAATAATGTAGTGTCCACTAGTTTAATATGCTATCCATTAACTTAATAAATAATGTAGTGTCCGTTAACTTAATAAATAATGTGATGTCCACTAGTTTAATATGGTATCCATTAACTTAATAAATCATGTGGTGTCCGTTAACTTAATAAATAATATGAAGAACGATCAGTAATCTGAAAACAAGATCAGTGAAAATCTGTTTTCTCTTGTTGAATTCTTCTAGAACTGTGTATTATCTATTTAATGGTTCATTACCGTCTAGTACTGACTAAGAGATCGTTCTTTTCTGACAGAAAATGGTTGCTTTGATTGTCAAAGTATTAATACGTCGTTTCTAACAAACACTTTACTAAGTCGTTTGATACGCATCATAGGGCGAATATCTCTGCTTATATTGCTTCATGTCTCCCCCAAACCTACAATGTCACAATGGCCTACGAAAGTTCACAAACGTAACGTGTTTATTTAACACTTGACAGTGAAACACAAAATCGTTGCTCAGTGTTTATGCACTAATTAAAGCGAAACGCACGTCCTACATAATCGTGTGAATTCGATTTTAATGCTTATTTTAATTAATCAATTAGCACTAGCAAGTAGCATACGGAGCATGACCTGACTTGGTGATATGGACTATAACAAGGATCTTAAACTTTGGTTTTATTTGAATTTCGCGCAAAGCTACATGACGCCTATCCGCGCTAGCCGTCCCTAATTTTGCAGTGTAAGACTAGAAGGAAGACAGCTAGTCATCACCACCCACCGCGAACTCTTAGGCTACACTTTTACCAACAACAGTGAGATTGACCGTCACGTTATAACACCTCCACGGCATATTTGGTGTGACAGGGATTCGAACCCACAACTCTCAGATTACGAGTCGAGTGCCTCATCCACCTGGCCATGCTGGGCCTCCAAATTTTGTTTTTATATAGCGTTATTGTTTTGTCTTGTTTTTGGTGCAAAATTGCTTCCACTCTGTTCATCGTTGGGAATCGAACACCAGATTTTATTACTGTAAGTCCTTAAACTTTTGCTGATCTACTGAGGAGTCGAAATAATGTTATAAGCCCTCGGATTAACTATTGAGCTACCGCTGGGAATTGGAGAGGGGTGAAGGTACAAAATGGATTATCTTTGCTCTAACCACCGCGAGAAATCGCTCACCAGATTTTAGGTGGCCCAGAGACGTATGATATACCGAACTGAACCCTCTGTACAACGTAAGAGACGCACGAGTGACACAAAAGTAAAACTTTTTGGCATTAATTCAGTTGAAGTCAAGACCGTATTTGAGTGATAAACCAAGGGCAATATGATAAGACTGTCTAAAACGTTTACAACCCCTGTGGACAAGAACCGTTCGATTAGATAATACATTCATTGGATTGTTCCAAAAACAGATACATTAGGCCTGAATCTCTGACTATTAACCTCCTTGCAGAGATGATTTCAAACTATACCGACAGTCCTTTATCAAGTGATTTCCTCAAGACAACAATTAGAATACATTGTATTTATAATGTTGTTTTTTTACTAACTTAGACGGTCCGGCATAGCCAGATGGTTAAGGCACTCGATTCGTACTATGAAAGGTCGCGGGTTCGAATCCCCCTCACTCCAAACATGCTCGCCCTTTCAGCCGTAGTGGTGTTATAATGTTCGTTCAATCCCACTATTCGTTAGTAAAAGACTAGCCCAAGAGTTGACGGTGATAACTAGCTGCCTTTCCTCTAAATTAGGGACGCTTAGCGCAGTTAGGCCTCGTGTAGCTTTAAGCGAAATTCAAAAAACAAATAAACAACCCTTTAGTTTCAAGTTCTTGGATGGGAATTACATTGCTGCGTGCGAGAGTTGATAAAACGTTTTCCATCGATGAACAGTGTCTCCCTCTATCCATTTGAGCATGCGTGACTTTTCCGTGAGGTTGAGAAAATTACTCATCACCTACAGACATTCTAGAAACAGCTTTCATATCCGTAGTGACAAAGAACAGAAGTGTTTCAGGGTTACATAAATTTCCTTTTTCTTCCTCTCAAAGTGTAGTTGTAAGCTGTGTAACGTAATTAAATTGGTTGTTGTAGTGCCTTTATCAAAGTGACGAGTTTCACTTTGATGCCTGAGTCACCAGTTTAAAATTGACGACTGTGATACAAAATACAAATATTGGTAATTTCATAGTTTTGATGTGATAATATTAATAGTTTTGTTCGGTAAACTGAACAGTTTGTTTGACAAGCTCAGAAGGTTTGAAAAACAAAACTTTCTCGCACTAACATAAGCACATTTTTCTTCCTCAGAAGAAAATAAGTAATGAATCTAAACGTTTCTACTGGTTTAGATATTAAAATCTCTTAACTAGATCTGGCTCAGTGGTTAATGTGTTTAGACTGTGAATTTACAATGAATCTAAACGTTTCTACTGGTTTAGATATTAACATATCTTAACTACGTCTGGCTCATTGGTTAATGTGTTTACACTGTGAATTTACAATGAATCTAAACGTTTCTACTGGTTTAGACATTAACATCTCTTAACTAGGTGTGGCTCAGTGGTTAATGTATTTAGACAGTGAATTTACAATGAATCTAAACGTTTCTACTGGTTTAGATATTAACACCTCTTAACTAGGTGTGGCTCAGTGGTTAATGTATTTAGACTGTGAATTTACAATGAATCTAAACGTTTCTACTGGTTTAGATATTAACATATCTTAACTAGATCTGGCTCAGTGGTTAATGTGTTTAGACTGTGAATTTACAATGAATCTAAACGTTTCTACTGGTTTAGATATTAACATCTCTTAACTAGGTGTGGCTCAGTGGTTAATGTATTTAGACTGTGAATTTACAATGAATCTAAACGTTTCTACTGGTTTAGATATTAACATATCTTAACTACGTCTGGCTCAGTGGTTAATGTGTTTAGACTGTGAATTTACAATGAATCTAAACGTTTCTACTGGTTTAGATATTAACATCTCTTAACTAGGTGTGGCTCAGTGGTTAATGTATTTAGACTGTGAATTTACAATGAATATAAACGTTTCTACTGGTTTAGATATTAACATATCTTAACTAGATCTGGCTCAGTGGTTAATGTGTTTAGACTGTGAATTTACAATGAATATAAACGTTTCTACTGGTTTAGATATTAACATCTCTTAACTAGGTGTGGCTCAGTGGTTAATGTATTTAGACTGTGAATTTACAATGAATCTAAACGTTTCTACTGGTTTAGATATTAACATATCTTAACTACGTCTGGCTCAGTGGTTAATGTGTTTAGACTGTGAATTTACAATGAATCTAAACGTTTCTACTGGTTTAGATATTAACATCTCTTAACTAGGTGTGGCTCAGTGGTTAATGTATTTAGACTGTGAATTTACAATGAATATAAACGTTTCTACTGGTTTAGATATTAACATATCTTAACTAGATCTGGCTCAGTGGTTAATGTGTTTAGACTGTGAATTTACAATGAATATAAACGTTTCTACTGGTTTAGATATTAACATCTCTTAACTAGGTGTGGCTCAGTGGTTAATGTATTTAGACTGTGAATTTACAATGAATATAAACGTTTCTACTGGTTTAGATATTAACATATCTTAACTACATCTGGCTCAGTGGTTAATGTGTTTAGACTGTGAATTTACAATGAATCTAAACGTTTCTACTGGTTTAGATATTAACATATCTTAACTACGTCTGGCTCAGTGGTTAATGTATTTAGACTGTGAATTTACAATGAATCTAAACGTTTCTACTGGTTTAGATATTAACATATCTTAACTACGTCTGGCTCAGTGGTTAATGTGTTTAGACTGTGAATTTACAATGAATCTAAACGTTTCTACTGGTTTAGATATTAACATATCTTAACTAGATCTGGCTCAGTGGTTAATGTGTTTAGACTGTGAATTTACAATGAATATAAACGTTTCTACTGGTTTAGATATTAACATATCTTAACTACGTCTGGCTCATTGGTTAATGTGTTTACACTGTGAATTTACAATGAATCTAAACGTTTCTACTGGTTTAGACATTAACATCTCTTAACTAGGTGTGGCTCAGTGGTTAATGTATTTAGACAGTGAATTTACAATGAATCTAAACGTTTCTACTGGTTTAGATATTAACACCTCTTAACTAGGTGTGGCTCAGTGGTTAATGTATTTAGACTGTGAATTTACAATGAATCTAAACGTTTCTACTGGTTTAGATATTAACATATCTTAACTAGATCTGGCTCAGTGGTTAATGTGTTTAGACTGTGAATTTACAATGAATCTAAACGTTTCTACTGGTTTAGATATTAACATCTCTTAACTAGGTGTGGCTCAGTGGTTAATGTATTTAGACTGTGAATTTACAATGAATCTAAACGTTTCTACTGGTTTAGATATTAACATATCTTAACTACGTCTGGCTCAGTGGTTAATGTGTTTAGACTGTGAATTTACAATGAATCTAAACGTTTCTACTGGTTTAGATATTAACATCTCTTAACTAGGTGTGGCTCAGTGGTTAATGTATTTAGACTGTGAATTTACAATGAATATAAACGTTTCTACTGGTTTAGATATTAACATATCTTAACTAGATCTGGCTCAGTGGTTAATGTGTTTAGACTGTGAATTTACAATGAATATAAACGTTTCTACTGGTTTAGATATTAACATCTCTTAACTAGGTGTGGCTCAGTGGTTAATGTATTTAGACTGTGAATTTACAATGAATCTAAACGTTTCTACTGGTTTAGATATTAACATATCTTAACTACGTCTGGCTCAGTGGTTAATGTGTTTAGACTGTGAATTTACAATGAATCTAAACGTTTCTACTGGTTTAGATATTAACATCTCTTAACTAGGTGTGGCTCAGTGGTTAATGTATTTAGACTGTGAATTTACAATGAATATAAACGTTTCTACTGGTTTAGATATTAACATATCTTAACTAGATCTGGCTCAGTGGTTAATGTGTTTAGACTGTGAATTTACAATGAATATAAACGTTTCTACTGGTTTAGATATTAACATCTCTTAACTAGGTGTGGCTCAGTGGTTAATGTATTTAGACTGTGAATTTACAATGAATATAAACGTTTCTACTGGTTTAGATATTAACATATCTTAACTACATCTGGCTCAGTGGTTAATGTGTTTAGACTGTGAATTTACAATGAATCTAAACGTTTCTACTGGTTTAGATATTAACATATCTTAACTACGTCTGGCTCAGTGGTTAATGTATTTAGACTGTGAATTTACAATGAATCTAAACGTTTCTACTGGTTTAGATATTAACATATCTTAACTACGTCTGGCTCAGTGGTTAATGTGTTTAGACTGTGAATTTACAATGAATCTAAACGTTTCTACTGGTTTAGATATTAACATATCTTAACTAGATCTGGCTCAGTGGTTAATGTGTTTAGACTGTGAATTTACAATGAATATAAACGTTTCTACGGGTTTAGATATTAACATATCTTAACTACGTCTGGCTCAGTGGTGAATGTATTTAGACTGTGAATTTACAATGAATCTAAACGTTTCTACTGGTTTAGATATTAACATATCTTAACTACGTCTGGCTCAGTGGTTAATGTGTTTAGACTGTGAATTTACAATGAATCTAAACGTTTCTACTGGTTTAGATATTAACATATCTTAACTACGTCTGGCTCAGTGGTTAATGTGTTTAAACTGAATTTACAATGAATCTAAACGTTTCTACTGGTTTAGATATTAACATATCTTAACTACGTGTGGCTCAGTGGTTAATGTGTTTAGACTGTGAATTTACAATGAATCTAAACGTTTCTACTGGTTTAGATATTAACATATCTTAACTACGTCTGGCTCAGTGGTTAATGTATTTAGACTGTGAATTTACAATGAATCTAAACGTTTCTACTGGTTTAGATATTAACATATCTTAACTACGTCTGGCTCAGTGGTTAATGTGTTTAGACTGTGAATTTACAATGAATCTAAACGTTTCTACTGGTTTAGATATTAACATATCTTAACTAGATCTGGCTCAGTGGTTAATGTGTTTAGACTGTGAATTTACAATGAATATAAACGTTTCTACGGGTTTAGATATTAACATATCTTAACTACGTCTGGCTCAGTGGTGAATGTGTTTAGACTGTGAATTTACAATGAATCTAAACGTTTCTACTGGTTTAGATATTAACATATCTTAACTACGTCTGGCTCAGTGGTTAATGTGTTTAAACTGAATTTACAATGAATCTAAACGTTTCTACTGGTTTAGATATTAACATATCTTAACTACGTGTGGCTCAGTGGTTAATGTGTTTAGACTGTGAATTTACAATTAATCTAAACGTTTCTAGTGGTTTAGATATTAACATATGTTAACTACGTCTGGCTCAGTGGTTAATGTGTTTAGACTGTGAATTTACAATGAATCTAAACGTTTCTACTGGTTTAGATATTAACATATCTTAACTAGTTCTGGCTCAGTGGTTAATGTGTTTAGACTGTGAATTTACAATGAATATAAACGTTTCTAGTGGTTTAGATATTAACATATCTTAACTAGGTCTGGCTCAGTGGTTAATGGGTTTAGACTGTGAATTTGGGGAATCCAGATTCGAGACTCATTGTTGTTAACAACTGCTTTGCACTTGAAACCATGGAAGTGTAATAAGGGATATAACGAAACGCCCTCAAGAGTGGCGTAAAAGGAGGCACAACATTTGACGTCAGAATGAACTCTCGAAGAATGGTGAAGGGTGCACACGAGTACACATTTTTAATTTTCAGTGACAAATCATGAGGTTCGGTGTCGAATGCTGTCACACCGATTCGTAACGGAAACTTAAGGAAAAACAGACGTTAAAACCGGATAATTTCATACGACAATGCAGCTCGTTTTTGACATATCTCGTAATTTGAGAAATTCAAAAAACGGTCACGACGTCTGCCTTTTGCATCACGTTAAATTCTCATGCAGTAATCGCCAAATATTTCATTTCAAATCCACAAACCAATATGTGTGTATTTTATTTTACTTGTTGGAGTCTAAACTACACGAATTATCAAAAACTGTTTAACTAAAAGCTGTAGAAAATTATATTGCATATTTAAATATAATTGCTGTAAAATATAAAGTACGTAGGTGCTATAAATTGTCCCCATCCTCAGTTAGGTGTATACCTTTCTTTACAGAACTAAAGCACTAACTCATATGAAGTTAAAAACGAAAACTCGTTAATAAACAAAGATTTGTTGAACGAGTGCTAAAAACTTACATCGAACCTTAGCTTTGACCTACAATTTTAGGCGTTCGAGAAAACTGAGTTGGAGACCATGGTTACACTGAGCAAGGCATGACACCACGTCACACGGTTACATGACATTGTTCATGTGAAGTACACATTGAGAACAAAAACATTGTATAGCGAAATGTGTCAGGATGATTCAACAATCAAGTTACAGTTAACATGCTGCATATATCACTGTTTGAACAATTACGGTCAAGAGAATAGTGAATATTGTGTGCAGTAAAGAACACGTGTTATGGTGATAACAACAGTTACACAAACAGTAACAGATTCAAGAATATGATCTGTGTCAACAGTTAGACAAACATTAAGAAACTTAAGAGTATGATCTGTGTCGACAGTTAGACAAACAGTAACAGACTCAAGAATATGATCTGTGTCAACAGTTAGACAAACATTAAGAATCTTAAGAGTATGATCTGTGTCGACAGTTAGACAAACAGTAACAGACTCAAGAATATGATCTGTGTCGACAGTTAGACAAACAGTAACAGACTCAAGAATATGATCTGTGTCAACAGTCAGACAAACATTAAGAAACTTAAGAGTATGATCTGTGTCGACAGTTAGACAAACAGTAACAGACTCAAGAATATGATCTGTGTCAACAGTTAGACAAACATTAAGAAACTTAAGAGTATGATCTGTGTCGACAGTTAGACAAACAGTAACAGACTTAAGAGTATGATCTGTGTCGACAGTTAAACAAACAGTAACAGACTCAAGAGTATGATCTGTGTCGACAGTTAGACAAACAGTAACAGACTTAAGAGTATGATCTGTGTCGACAGTTAGACAAACAGTAACAGACTTAAGAGTATGATCTGTGTCGACAGTTAGACAAACAGTAACAGACTTAAGAGTATGATCTGTGTCGACAGTTAGACAAACAGTAACAAACTTAAGAGTATGATCTGTGTCGACAGTTAGACAAACAGTAACAGACTTAAGAGAATGATCTGTGTCGACAGTTAGACAAACAGTAACAGACTTAAGAGTATGATCTGTGTCGAAAGTTAGATAAACAGTAACAAACTTAAGAGTATGATCTGTGTCGACAGTTAGATAAACAGTAACAGACTTAAGAGTATGATCTGTGTCGACAGTTAGACAAACAGTAACAGACTTAAGAGTATGATCTGTGGCGACAGTCAGACAGTAAGAGGCTAGATATGATCTGTGGCGACAGTTAGCCTAACAATAACAGACTAGGCTATGGTTTGTGGCGACTGGTGGACAAACTATGATATATGTGGCGACAGGTAGACTAATAGTAACAAACTGGAATATGAATTGTGATGACAGTTAGACGAACTCTTAGTATGGTCTGAACACTAAACAAAGTGGGCTTGTGTTTAGGTAGTTTGTCTCGTCTAGCCATGTTAACTTATCTCAGTCCTTTAGCCTGACAGTTTAGTAATTAACCTGTAATGCCCTTTAAGTCATCTGTCGCTCCCTAATCGCTATGACTGAGTCCAGATGTACCACTAGTAAGCAACAGGCAATCTGAACATTTGTTTCACACTGTATGCTACGTCAAAGGAAACGTATATCTACTGTTATTACGTAAATTACTTCTAAATTAAGGAAAAATAAATAATTTAAAAACACGTTAGTTTTGGTGGTTGTTTTTACTATTATTATACAAAATATATATATTTAGTATTATTATGTATTTACTATTTTTAAGTAATTATGTGATGAAAAGATTTTAAAACTCACGCTAACGTAGAGCAGTTAATAAACATTATGTGATACTACGATGGTTTGATAACACTTAGATGGGAAGTGATACAGTAGATAGCGTGCCGGATTATGGGTTGGTTTAATAAAATTTGGGAAAGGGGTGGCATAGTTGAGAGTGTGCTGGACTGTGGGTCGATTTAAGAAAATTTGAACAAGGTATAGCATACTAAATAGCGTGCCAGAATCGAGTACGTTTAATATAATTTTGGTATAGAGGAACGTAGTGGGTAACGTGCCGGATTGTAGATCCAAGATTTTTTTTTTTATTTGCGTTCCCATTACGGGAAAACAAAGCCACATTCAGTATAAGACTGTAGATACGTTATAAGAGTGATTGTCAATCCCACTATTTTTTATTGGCGTAGCACAAAATCTGGCGATTGGCGCTACTGACTAGCTGCTTTTCTAATAGCCTACCAGTTTTAGGGACGGCCATGCACAAACTGTCTACGTGTAGGTTTGTGCTAGTATCAGATGCAAACCCAAAGGAAGACTGGTTTATACGTCGTTTGTTGGAGGTTATGTGTACTGATATCAATTTTGTGTGTTCACCACCGTACTGAGGTTTTTGTCTCTTTATTACTGTAGTTACAGAGATGTCAACTATTTCAAATAACTGTAGACAGAGCCCTTTCACAGTTTTAGTCCTTTTAGATTTACCAGAAACAAGACAATCTGGTGAACGAGGCCTCTTTTTTTTCCATCTTGTGAACGATCGCATTGATGTTTCTATGCCGCTTAGAAAACGAGAAATACCCATCTACGCGAGCGCTGATTGGCTGATAAGCACTGATGACGTAACTATGGATTCCCCCACGTACCCAGTATGGAGAAACACTGCACGCAAACTATTGGTAGACGTCGGAGATATAAATATTTTTTATTATTTCAAGCACAAACATTGTTATCGCAAATAGCCATTTGGACTATGTCTTTTATTTATTATCAAAATTTATTTGTATCTCACTAGAAATTTTCTTTTCACCCCTTTCAAGTCCTGGGGGAACAATTTATCACTTTATTGTATAGGCCTATATAATATATAATAATTTGGGAGTTGCAACAAGTCATAATATTTGTCTGTATGAGCGTATAGTCGTAATGCATGCACCAAAATCGTAATGATTACGCTCAACTCGTAATGGTTGGTATTTCTGTCGTTATGTCGTGTGTTATTAACAGTAAATTTATCCAAGAATCGGTGTGATACCAGGGTGATTTCACTAATATGTTCAGAATCAAGACATTTTCACTATTAGACGTAACTTAGCGTTACATGTTACATTTATATTTCATGGTTCATACTTTCTCAGATCATGATATTTAACCAACAATCTGGCTGCTTGCACAGAAATTAAAATTCATCAAGATGAAGTTGGTTTTCCATTTTAGAATTTTATATAGCCTTGAAAAGACAAGTTCTAAAATATCATCTGCATTCACAGACATGGCCTAAGCTGTGTCTATTTTTTGTTAATATCTGTAATATGGATGGATAAATCAAAATCTTAACTTATTAGAAAAAACAACAACACATACTAGTCTAGACACTTTCAAGTGCATACAGAAACGTTAATTATTGTTCTTGTTTTTCGAGCAATAAAGATGTCGCATCGTCACACGACGTTCATGCCCTATCTACAACAAGCACCGCTTTCAAATGGTATTATGTAGTCTGTGAAGAAAAGTGCTTATCGCTTGTTAACAAGGTAACGAAAAATCAGTCCCACGTGAGAGGCCACACGAAATAAGCGACGTTATGTACGTCTATATGTTACAAATATAATAGAAATCTTTTTTTCCAATAAAGGCTGAGACTGACATGATTATTACGCATCACAAACGTCACCTTTCACGAGAGACAAATCAATTCTTAACAAATATTTGAACCGTCAGTTGCCCATCATGAGGGGGGGACAGAAAAATCAAAAGGTTATGAAAAGGGCAAATTTTTAAACTGCGTTTATAGTGATTCCCTCAACATATAGTCTAGCGAACTGTTATGATGGTCCACGTCTAGCAATATCAATAATCTGACTGAAAGGCAGGTAAACAAAATGTTCCTGCTTTGCTCTTCCCCCTCTTCACTGCTTTCCCTCCAAAATAAATACACAAACACTTAACAAGTGACAGGTCGTAACATTTCTGAATTAACAGTTTGACAGCAATCCCAAACTTCACAGCACAGTTGTCTAACCGTTTATCTATCCAATTCGAAGGAAAAAAAGTTATTCATTTATTTCCCATTTTTAAAAATCCATATTTTCTAAAACGTTTCAATAAACGTTAATAATTATGAAGATTTTTTTTTTAAATAAAACCTATTTCTAGTTAAATAATTATTCAAAGTTTTTGGTAACACTCAGCGAAATTGTACGTTCATACATTTGTTTTTCATTGATTTCTAGAATTTTCTCCCAAAGCTACATAAGTGCTACCTGTGTTTTATTTCTCGCTGAGGGAGAGCAACTGACGAACGTCAGCCACTGAAAACTCTTGACTGACTGTTACTCTTAAAACACATCAACGGCTACAAAAACTAGGAGCACGTTTCTTGCTGCAACGTGGCACGAACTATAAATCCTCGGATTCAGATTTCGGATCCACTAATTACTTGGCAACGCTCGATCTCAAGTGAAACGTTTCCCATCAATGACAATTCTATACTTTCATATAAGTTATCATTTTTAGGAACTTACAGATTATTAATATAAACTTAACTATCTAAATATTTCAGTTCGAGTATTAGGTGTTTAAAACAGAAAAACAAAAACGTTTTTATCAACAATGAGCCATGAAGAGAACGTCCGCATAACACAATATTCATTCATAGTGTTTTCTCTTCTCAACCCAAGGATAAACCTCCACACTGTAATATTATCTGTCCTAGAAACACTCAAATACTACGATAAACTTTCACACTGTAATACTCTCTCTCTCACACACATTGTTCTAGAGATATTCAGGGGCTATACTAAAATTTCACATTCAAATAGTATCTCTATTCTAAAGATACCTAAATGCAAGAACAAACCTTTACAGTGGAATGGTATGTTTCTGTTCTAGAGATATTCAATACAAGTATGAAACTTCTGATCCATAACAATAATGATATATATATACAATATATACATAATACAATATTTCGGACATTGTCATCGTCAGAAGACAAATATTTATTTTGTGTTTAACTATAAAACTAATATTTATTTTGAGTTTAACTATAAAACTAATATTTGCTTTATGTTTAACTATAAAACTAATATTTGTTTTGTGTTTAATTATAAAATTAATATTTATTTTATGTTTAACTATAAAACTAATATTTGTTTTGTGTTTAATTATAAAATTAATATTTATTTTATGTTTAACTTTAAAACTAATATTTATTTTGTGTTTAACTATAAAACTAATATTTATTTTGTGTTTAACTATAAAACTAATATTTATTTTGAGTTTACCTTTAAAATTAATATTTGCTTTGTGTTTAACTATAAAACTAATATTTGTTTTGTGTTTAATTATAAAATTAATATTTATTTTGTGTTTAACTATAAAACTAATATTTATTTTGTGTTTAACTATAAAACTAATATTTATTTTGTGTTTAACTATAAAACTAATATTTATTTTGAGTTTACCTTTAAAATTAATATTTGTTTTCTGTTTAAACCTACAACTAATACATTGCATAGGTAAAAAAAAAACAAAAAAACAGATAGTATCATGTCGTATGACATTCAAGAATTCATAAACAAGAAATATTTTGAAGGAACTTATTTTAAAATTTCGCAGTACACGCTAAACTTTGGTTTATCAAGTATATACGGGACAGAAGAAATGGAATTTCTTTACTCGGTGTCACAACATATATTTTCACTCTGTTTTCGCTGAATCGAATCTAATGTTCATGCTTCTAATACTCACTCCAACTCTCGTAATTTCACGTCATTAAAACGATGAAAGAACAAATATTGAAAACAAGATCCGCAATGATGGTTCGGCCACTTGCCACCTGTCATCCGAGACCTTCATCCTGCCTGGTTCGAGGTTAACAAGCAAACGAATGACAAGAAAAAGTAGAAAGAGAGAGAGAGAGGAAGAAAAAAAAAAAAAGAAAAACTAATTCACAAGCTCAAATTTGAGTAGGCTTAACAAATGAAACTACCCAGAAGGTGAGACAATAGCATGCTACAGCTAGCCCTTCGACAATGCCAGTCTGAGGAAGATGTAGGTCATTGATAACAATATAAACAGACGGTCGAAATGTTAATTAAAGGCAGACGTTGTCATAGAACTTAAATGGTTCTATAGAAAGATTAAATATAATTTACGTAGAACCTGATAATGTGACACGTGAAATACGTGAGTGAATTTCAGGGACAAAAATCATACTCAATGGAGAATACCTGTCAGGTAAACTTTACTAGTAAAAACCGCATTTTTACAATTTCTTCTGAGCTGCTTAAATCTTGTTGGACAATTTTTGTTCTCCTGGTAACAGCTTTTTTATATAATCGCGTTAAAACTATTCATAATACATTGCAAGCGTTAATATATTATGTTTACTGTCACTGTTTTAATTTGTAAATCATCTTGACTTTCACTGAATTTCTCTCGACTGCTAGCATAAAAAAGATGTAATAATTTAAAACGGTAAGATTTGAAACTAAACTAAACTATCACGGGAATTAGTGTTTTACAAATTATGAAGTTTATCCGTAAATGATGGACAGGACAGAATTTATTTCAGAAACAGTAAGAATTGATAGAAGTGAAAATAATTTTTTTCTCAACACTCTACATTATGATAGTACTCGAACCATTACAATCAGGCTACGAGGAGGAAAATACTTCCCCAAGGGTCTACCTTGTTATTGTGCTGGTTTCTTGAAATAACGAATCTTTCAAAGGAAACCAACCCTCCCCTTCTCCGTAAAAAGAATGATAAATTCCACAGATTGGTTCTTATTGTATTTTTTAGTGTAAATTTAACAGACAACGTCTGAAGAGTATATACTTTCTGTCATTAAACTAGTTAAGTTTCAGTCACTTAGGCCAATTCCTAGTAAAAGTTAGTATGATATTTACTGTGATGCACGACATTCAAAGTAGTCGCAGCTGACTAGAATACTGATTAATTAACTTATTTTTTACATAAATCTTGAAGTTTTGAAATATTCCCAGCAGTTTATTTTCCTTCTCTATCTATTGATACAATTAGAAATACTATTATTACTGTGTTACTCTTTGGTAATTAACTTAATCGATTTCATCAGTACAAAAATTAACATTAACACTATTATTTGTTTTGTTAAAACGAATATAAAGATTTTTGTGTTTGATTTACACATATTATTTATTCTACACCATGAGCTACAGCATGAAATTTTGTAAGCACAAGGTTGTCAGCGCCATTATAAAAAAAAAAAAAAAAAGTCATGTTAATATTGGACTTAATGATAAATGATATAAAACTTAAGTAAAATATAAGTAATACATAACTGGTGTTAAAATAAATAAATAATATTATGTTATTTATTATTATCCTAATTCAGGTTTCCAAGTTACGCAAATTAAATGCATGAAAATTACAATACGCCAAGTTTAATGTAAATCACACCATGACAACTATTGTCATGCAATTTGATTTTTAAAATATTGTCTGACTGGAAATAGTGACGTTTATGTTTTAATGGCTTCCCATTTTTCAGTAGTAGATGAGCGCGTGTTTACTTCGTTAACTTTCGCGTAAAACTATTTACAGTTATCTCAGCTTGATGTTTACAACTTTTAAGTGATATACTAAAGGGAAGGCAGTTAGTCAGCATCGCACACCGCCGACTCTTGGGTTATATTTTGCCAAGGGATAGGAGGCTTGACTACATGTAATAATATATCCAAAAACAAGCACGCTCAGACACGAGTTTCAATTGCAGGTCAATCATCCTAATTGTTAGGCCTTCTCAGAACCCGGTTTGAGAGAAAGACCCATCAGTACCGGAGTTACGAAATATAATTTAGTTTACGTATTGTTACACATGTTTCTTTGCTTTCATTCGTACGTTTTTAGAATTTTCACAGATATGAATATGTTTCCAAGATTCCTTCACCTTGTATAATAGATTTATCACAACTATTACTACATCATGAAAGCATGGCTAGGCGGTTCGGGCGTTCGACTCGCAATCTGAGGGTTGCGGGTTAGAATCCCCGTCACACCAAACATGCTCGCCATTTCAGCCGTGAGGACGTTGTAATGTGATAGTGAATCCCACTGTTCGTTAGTAAAAGAGTTGGCGGTGGGTGGTGATGACAAGTTACTTTCCTTCTAGTCTTACACTGCTAAATTAGGGACGGCTAGTGCAGATAGCCATCTTGTAGCAACCAGACAAATTATCCCGTGAGAATTGGATAAAAATATGCGATTCTCACCTTATAGAGGTTTATTACACCTATTATTATCCCGTGAAGAGAAATTAATAAAACTTGTTTGTTTCTCTCAAATAAAGCAACGTCGTGTTCACCGTGTGGAATCGAACCCAAATTCCAAGTTCGTAAAATTGCAGCTATCCCTCTAAGGGAGATCTATAAAACTAATCAGCATTCATTTAAAAAAAAAACATCCGACCAAATAATTCTCCGAAAATTAAGTGTGCAAGATATAGCTTTGTATTTAAGCACAAATCTATACAATGAGTTATCTGTGCTGTGCCCACCAGGAATATCGAAACCCAGTTTTAAGAACTATCGGGAATCGGCTACAGAGGTCGCGACACTCCACGTGACGAAGGTTATTCTAGAAGTCGGTTTGAACTATACTGACATACCAGTACCCCACGTTGTCGTAATGATATTCATTACGGCCAAGAGAAAATAGCGGATCACAGGTCGTCTAATTTCTCTAAAACCTTCTTAAACTCTCCTCTCATTCACTCTCGTGGTTACTTGTAATTCATGAAATGCTAGGCTTAAGCTGTTAATTAAACAAATCGATAAAACAAAGTTCAAAACGTACGACTGGAGAAAATACACTAATATTATCGTTTCATAAATATCGCGTTGTATGACACATCAAACCGGTCAATAAATCTTGATATTGGTTTCATGTTTAGGCGAAATATTTGTTTTCTACATGAGAGTTTTAGATGGCTCGCCGTTTTTTAGTATGTTGGCGTTCCTTCATTAGTACATGGGAATTCACCATGAAATACCTATATAAAAAGGTTACCATTTATTACAGGTTATATATTAATATAGTTTTCACGAAATCACCATTAAACATACAAACAAATCCTCTGTTAGAGGACTTCTGCGATATTCAGTTAGGTTAGTATATAACTAAAGATGTACTAGAAATATCAAAACCACCCTATAAAGAACGGAGTTTGCGCCTGCGTACATTTGTTATAGAACAGATCTTACAGATATTCTGACTTCTGACAAACAAATTGTCATATTCTTCACTTAGTTCAGAAGTTTTAACTGGTATTAAATGACAGGAAAAACTAAACGAACATTTTAGAAAACGGTCTACGATAGTAAATAATCTAATTTGTTTTCATAGTATGTATATACCGACAGATGTCATGATTACATGAGTGTTCAAATTTTCAGCAATCTTATCACATCATAACGACAGGGTCTGTCATGGCCAGGCGGGTTAAGGGGTGCGACTCGTAATCTGAGGGTCGCGGGTTCGCCTCCCCCTCGCACCAAACATGTTCGCCTTTTCAACCGTGGGGGCGTTTTAAAGTGACGATCAATCCCACTATTCGTTGGCGGTGGGTGGTGATGACTAGCTGCCTTTCCTCTAGTCTTACACTGCCAAATTAGGGATGGCTAGCGCAGATATACGCGAAATTCAAAACAAACAAACAAACATAACGACAGAAATTTAAGTTGCAATTATATTTATGAAATATTGTTAAGACAAGGTAACTTCGCCTGAAAATGGATGACTTGTAATACATGCCATCCCGAAGTTGCCGTAATCATATTAGCTAAATTAAAATATAGGTTCTTGATGCCGTGAAACCCACTTGAAATAAATGACCAGTTTTAATGTAATCTCCCCTCTTCACAGAAGTCCCAACAACTAAAGCTTTAGAACTTTATATTTAAGACCCCAACCCATTGATAAACATCCCCAGCAAATAATTAGCAACCCTTATAGAATTCACTACCGCCAAAACTAACTTTATGTTCAATAACCAAAACTACTTACAAATAAATGGCCTAAATATGTGGAATCCCGTGTCACCAGCCCTAGTCAACATTTTTTATGGCACAGACTGAATCGCAAGCGACCAACTCAGCCTTACACCCATCACTGTTCTCGTACAGGTATGTTGATCATACAATTCAAAGCTGGATTCACATCTACAGAACACACACTTTGTTTTTTTCAATCACATTAACTCGATATACCCCAGCATTAAGTTCACCTGTGAATAGGAAAAAAAACTAACCAAATAGCATTTCTTAACCTCAGAATCATTAGAATTGATACACAACTCAAAAATATTCCACAGAAAAATCACCCATACTGGACTATAAATTCCCTGGGACTCAGCACATGAAACAAAACAAAAACTCAACATATCAAACAAACACAGCCACAACACAATGTTCACCTGATAAAATTAACGATGAAATCAACAAAATAAAACAACACTTCATCAACATCAACAAATTTCCTCAAACAAACCGTGGAAAAATTATACGCACACACCGAGACAAACAACAAACAAACAACAGTAAGATACAAAACCTTATATTGCTGCATATCATATGTTCCCAACATTTGGAAAAACCTTATAACAAAACACAACATTCCAGTGAACACCGAATTCATTCAAAAACCAGGTACAAAACTAAAGTCTACACTATGAAAACTACACTGACAAACACAACACCAACATAATTTATAAAATACAATGCAACAACTGTCACAACTTCTGTATTGGAGAAACAAGCAGAAAAATGGAAACTAAAATATAAAAAAAACATAAAAACACCTTCACACATTTTTGAATACTGCAAATCAAATAAACACAACATAACCATAGAAAACACCCAGATATTAAATTAGGAAACAAATATAAACAAACGCAAAATCAAAGAAGCCTTACTTATACAGCAACTGAAACCAAAATTAAACCAATATAAAGTAACACTTTTATATCTTTACTAATTAATAACCTAACATCTACCTGCATCGCCCCCTACAATCCCGTACCCGTTTATACTCTCGTCCCTAAGACATGCGTTCGTCAACGGTCACATTCGAACTCTCTTCTTATTAACCTGAAGATGACCTAGGAAGGTCGAAACGTTGTTCTCTCCTTATCAATAAAAGTGTTAATACCCATAAAAACCGTTCTGAGATACATTTAAATTAGAGGTTATTTTAATTCACTCATTCACACATAAGCCTTGTCTTTAGATAAAGGTATTAAATGGCGTATTTAAGGTAGAGCAGAAAGCTACAGATTCATCGTTATTGAGATCTTCGAGTATTGTGTACAAAATGTCACTGAATGATAATTTCACACAGTAAATTCACATCTGTAGAATTATTACACATGTATTTTCCATCATCAAAATGATGACAAAATAATAATTGCAATAGGATTTGATGTTGGGTCTTTATAAGAGAAGAAACGAAACATTACTAAAATTCTGTCAACAGAATGATACAGTATTAAAACTTTGCCAGCAAAATGAAACAATACTAAAGCTCCGCCAGTTCAGATAAACAATACTAAAACTCTACCAAAAGAAAGAAACAATACTAAAACTCTGTCAACAGAATGAAACAATACTAAAACTCTACCAAAAGAATGAAACAAAACTAAAATTCTGCTACCAGAATGAAACAAAACTAAAATTCTGCTACCAGAATGAAACAAAACTAAAACTATACCAACAGAATGAAACAATACTAAAACTCTACCAAAAGAATGAAACAAAACTAAAATTCTGCTTCCAGAATGAAACAAAACTAAAACTCTGTCAACAGAATGAAACAATACTAAAACTCTACCAAAAGAAAGAAACAATACTAAAACCTTGCCAACAGAATTAAACAATAACAAACCTCTACCAACAGATTGAAACAATGCTAAAATTGTCAACAGAATGAAATAACACTAAAACTATACCAACAGAATGAAACAAAACTAAAATTCTGCTACCAGAATGAAACAATACTAAAACTCTGTCAATTTAACGAAACCATACTAAAATTTTACCAACAAAAAGAAACGATACTAAAACTCTGTCAATAGAATGAAACAACACTGCAACTGTACCAACAGAGTGAAAAAATACTAAAACTCTGCCAACAGAATGAAACACCAGTAAAACTACACCAAGAGATTGAAACAATACTAAAACTCTGCCAACAGATTGAAACAATACTAAAACTCTGCCAACAAAAAGAAACAATACTAAAACTATACCAACAGAATGAAACAATACTAAAACTCTACCAAAAGAATGAAACAAAACTAAAATTCTGCTACCAGAATGAAACAAAACTAAAACTCTGCCAACATAATGAAACAGTACTAACACTCTACCAACAGAATGAAACACCAGTAAAACTACACCAAGAGATTGAAACAATACTAAAACTCTGCCAACAAAAAGAAACAATACTAAAACTCTGCCAACAGAATGAAACAACAGTGAACTCTACCAACAAAGTGAAATAGTACTAAAACTCTGCCAACAGAAGGTTGGTGTATCTAAATAATAACAAAGAGGCTTCAGGTACTAAATGAGCAAGAGGGAAAAACTATGTTTTCGAGTATCGAGGTAAAAAATAATAACACTGAATACATACCAGGAAAAGAAAAACATTATAAAATCCGACATCTACAAACATTGTCCAGGATGAAATGTTAAACATTTATTACTTTGTTTTATTTTTTAATTGTTATTGAAAATGCAATATCTGGTATGTTGTTACTTACAAAACTTACAAAATTAATACATTATATTTTGTCTATGCAGAATTTGAAGTTAAAATGGCTCAAGATTCAATTCCATAGCGTTAAATGTTAAAAATTGTTCCAGGACAGATGTGACCTGCCCCCAGACTTTCATGAAATAACATGGTTGTCACGCATCGTGCGTCACATTGTTTAAATGTCTAACCACAATGCGAGGTAATTACTGCTCATGGTTTACGTTGTCGGAAATTATGTATCGTATGAAGCCCACTGTATTTAAAATTATGCGTAATGCGCATGTGTCTTTGAAACCGCACGTGAATCATTATATGCAACTACACATATTACTGCGACAACAAGGCATAACTTCATTACTTATCGGCAACAATCGTCAACGAAAGCTACACCCAAATACGTGAGTTTAACTTTAATAACGTTGATCTTTGCAAACCGTGTCACATATGCATATACATCTATGTACATATATATACATATACAACTAGTTCGATACTTCTTTTTTTTTCGACTTTATTGCTCTTTACGCTTCTTACAGACAAAATATTTAGTCTGTGATCTGCGCGCGATCCGATATTTCACGATATCTTGAAAAATGCAAGGAACTGCGTGATTTTTGGTGTGTGTGTATACGTTGTTTTAAGCGTCGAAACACTTGAATTTACGTAAGCCTGACCAGACTGTTAACTATATTAAAAACAAACAAACAGTGTTTTAAACAGGAAAGTGGTAGAACGTTCACTGAATAAATACTTGTTTTTTTACCTAAAAAAGCGAAATGTAATATCTACTTGATGCATAGTTTGCTCGCTGTTTTAGCGGTGGGGGCGTTATAATGCCTCGGTCAATCTCACTATTCGTTGGTAAAAGAGTAGCCAAAGAGTTGGCCGGGGATAGTGATGAGTAGGTAGGTGCTTCCCTCTAGTCTTACACTGCTGAATTAGGGACGGCTAGCGTAGATAGCCCTCGTGTGGCTCTGCTCGAAATTTAAAATAAATAAAACCAAACGAAATCTCTGTGGATATCTTGACCAGATAGTAATTGCACTTTGGAACACGTGATTATCACGTTTCTGAATTAATCCAGCTTCTTTACTTAATCTCCAAAGATAAATCATTATTCAGTGAATAATGCTGGAAGTCTCATTAAAGCACTTTGTTTAACTAATGTCTATATAAATACACGATCGAATCATACATATATTCGTATGACCAACCTGACAGCAACTTAGTTTATATTAATGCTTATAGATATTCAAGATGTCATGTGAAGAGTGCCCATAATATTCAGTTGTCACGTGTTCTGTAGAATTGTTTGTTTGTTTGTTTTTGAATTTCGTGCAAAGCTACTCGATGGCTATATGCGCTAGCCGTCCCTAATTTTGCAGTGTAAGACTAGACGGAAGACAGCTAGTCATCACCACCCACCGCCAATTCTTGGGCTACTCTTTTACCAACGAATAGTGGGATTGATCGTAACATTATAACGCCCCCACGAGTGAAAGGGCGAGCATGTTCGGTGCGACGGGGACTCGAACCCGCGACCCTTAGATTACGAGTGGAACGCTTTAACTCACCTGGCCATGCCGGGCCCCTGTGTTCTGTAGAAAGCCACGTCTTATGTACGTATAAAACATAAATTTATTATGTCGGCACGGCATGGTCAGGTGGTTATGGGCACTCGACTCATAACCTGAAGTTCGTGGGTTCGAATCCTATCTCACTAAACGTGTTCGCCCTTTCAGCCGTGAAAGCCTTATAATGTGACGGTCAATCCCACTAATCGCTGGTAAAAAAGCAGCCCAAGAGTTGGCGATGGGTGGTGATAATTAGGTATCTTCCCTCTAGACTTACACTGCTAAATTAGGGGCGGCCAGCGCAAATAACCCTCGTGTAGCTTCGCGCGAAAATTCAAAACAAACAAACTTATACTTTCTACCTGCAAGTTTTCTGACTTATGTACCTCTGTTAAACTAGCTTTCCTTCCTACCTATCATTTATTTGATTGATACAATTTTCTACACACAAAAAACACGTACCTATAAGTAGACAAAGTCATCTATTGTACCAGGTAGGACTTGTGTATCTGTGTAACCAGATATTAATGTTCCAGTTAGGACTTGTATATCTGTGTAACCAGATATTAATGTTCCAGTTAGGACTTGCATATCTGTGTAACCAGATAGTAATGTTCCAGGTAGGACTTGCATATCTGTGTTCGTGAAATACTGCATCACGCATCGCGGTGTGTAACAAGTGATCGGTTTGATCTTTCTGGCACATAATGTCCTTGACGTGCTCTTTCCCATTCTTGTTCACCATCTCTTGAACAGAAGGTGTTGAACTAGAAATTGTGGCAGACATATCACCGCGCCCAACTTTTGTTTGCCAGGGGGGATAGAGCGTCAGTAGAGGTTGAATTTCGTTGGTCACCCGAAACCTAGCATAATACAAAACTGGTTATTGAATACAGTAGAAAACCGGCGTTCGGTTCGAAACTGTCGACGTCAGGACAACCAAACAACGAAAGACGAGCTCATTTTGTAATTAAGTTAATTTTGGAAAGAGCTACAAGGTCACAAACCTTCACTTGAATGGTACATTTTCAATAATTGAGGATTACCTGACGACTATGTTAAACGAGATCAGTAAACAAATTTCGTGGTGTCGTTTCACTGATCAGTATAAACACACGTCGCTGTTAAAGTTCCACAGATGAAAAACACAATGGGAGACAGTTCTATCGTTTATTGATTTTTTAGAATGTAAAGAAAAGCAAACATGAACATGAGAATTACTGTCTAAAGTGTATAAACACTGAGTGTTGCACGTAATGAGTCGAACGACAGTGACGAATCATAAGAATGAAAATACTGACCTGCCACACGTCAGGGCCGAAATATCTTTAAACTTCTTTCCATACACTTTCAGCCACAAATATCCCCAGTAGCACAGTAGCACGGAATTATACCACAAGAAATTGAGTGGTGAGCAGATCACACATAGTCCATTGTGTAGATTTGAGCTTAATTCAAAACAAGCAAACAGCCACAAGTATTCTAGCTTGGGTTTGAAGACCGGCTATACGTACGCTTGTCACCTGGAGAGACGGGTATGACTGAATACATGTATGGTTACCCCCTGGAAACACAGATATGTCTTACTGCTGTTTAATAAGAAGCATTGGGTGATTTAACAGGTGGTACCTGAAGAAAAATTAAAACGTGAATCCGAAGCTAACGCTTGCCTTCTAAACCATACTTACTTGACTGTATATAACAAATATATTAAGAAGATGAATATTGAGTAACTTATTGTTGATTGGTTGGTTTAATCCAACGTTTGTCGCTTAAAGGGTGTCTTAATTATCTGATGTTTCAAATCTATTTAGAATAAGGTTCGCAACCCCAAGGCAGCAGGGACAAGAAGGACTTTCATCTGATTTACGACTTCAAATTTGGACGAAAAGCTACCAAAACTGAACAAAACATCAACCAGGAATTCGGCTGTGGATATGTTACTAAATATACAATTCATCGTCGGTTTCAAAGGTTTCGACATGAAGATGAAAGTCTTGAAGACCACGAAGGTCGTAGAAGGAAGCCATTCTTAAATGAAAACACATTAAAGGAGCAGTTGAGACAGACCTTCGCACAACAGTACGTGAGCTTGCAGAAAAGCTAGGCACAAGAACATCAAACATTGCTAACCACCTGAGTGCTATTGAAATGACGAAAAAGTTTGATAAGTGGGTTCTGTTTGAGCTGACTGAAGATCAACAAAATCAGCATTATGAGACCTGTCAAGGATGACGCTCCAAAAATTGAATAAATTGGAAATTGAGGTTCTGCCTCATCCACCTTATTCCCCAGACTTTCCCCGAACATATTTTCATTTTTTCAAGCACTTTGACAACTTTTTGAACAATAAACACTTTCAAAACCAGACAGGTACAGACGAAGCTTTCAGGGAGTTCATTGACCATAGAAATCCTGATTTATACAGGAGGGGCATAAACAGCATCGTTACACGTTGGTAAATGTGTGTTGAAGCAAATGGTGCTTATTTTGGTTAAAGCATGTTTTACAACACTGGTTTATACTTTTATAAACTTCGCAGTTCAAAAACAACATTTATTTTTGGACAACCTGATATATACTTGAAAGTTTCGAAGAGTAGATATGTGTAATCCAAACGAAGACAGTTAGTTATTAAATGACGTGACATTCACTAGTTTCAGAATATTTTTGTGCATGAGAGAGATAAAGATAGCGTACGACTAGACGTACTTAACAAATTAAATCTTTGTTACACTTGATAAAAAAATAACAATACTGCAATAGTCCACGCACCTTCACAGACGACAGACAGTCCTTCTTCCAATAGCTAGTGTTTAAATTCATTGTCTTTACTCTCTCAAGACTGGAAGCACCCCCCCCCCCCAAACAAACATGATAATCTAGAAAACAAAAAAGGTAGACCACATCGGTAGATCACTAATGGAGAAATGAACTAAGAAAGCGCACATGCATTAAAAGTGTAAATTTGCTTTCTCTGTTCAGCAAACGGCGTCTCATAATTACCTGTGTATCTTGATAACATTTGTTGGCTATCAGTTTCAGTCAACGTCACAATTGGCTGTTTTTAACTCGTTCAATCCAGATTCTATATACAATACTGAAATATCCCCAGGGCGACGTCATCTATTGGGGAACAAGAAATGAGGCGACAAGAATAAGGTACTGTTAGCAATGTTAAACCACGTGCTGCTGGGATGACAATGTAGAAACCCGAATATGGAACAATTCTGTGTTGCTACAGAAAACTGGAAACACATGATATGTCTGCATATCGTACTGATAACAATAATTAATTTCGTTGTACGATATTTTACTGTCGACTATTACTAAGTTACTTATGTCAAAACTAACAAAGCATAACATTCACTATTGTACGTTCTGTACCTTGTTTATTACGTAACTGCATTACCTGCATGTTCAGAGGCAATTTAACCACGTTTGGTATTACTGACTGTTCATTATAGAGTTTAAACAGATTGAGTATTTATATCTATTCTTTATACAGTTTAAACATGTTTAATATTTCTAATGGGGAAGGAACTGGGAAATTAGAGCTTAAGGCTTTCAAAAGTTATGATATAAATAATTTTTTCCAAAAATCTCGAAGGTCCTGGGGGTTTCTCTCCAAACCCCCGCTAGGAGTGACACCCTGAGATTTGCGTAAATACAAATTAGTTTAAGATACGGGCGTTTGATGTAGATTTCGATAAAAAGATGGCATATAAGACTTTGAAGATGAAAATCTATTACCTTCATTTGAAATATCAGCCTTCACGCACAAACGCGCATGGTTACGATTCAATTATTTTTTTATCTCAGCATTTAATTTGTTGAGTAAAAAAAAAACTTAAAAAAAAACGTGATGAAAGTTATCCATGTGCGACGTGCGAAGTCTCAAAATTCAATGCACAGCTCAAATTTTTGTGGATGCAAAAAAAATATAAATCAGCTAAAATTTCAGAATCGTGTCAATTAAATAGACCACGAATTGTGAGAACCGAATAGTTTTGCAACTCACGGTTCAGTACCCTTCTTGGTTCCTTAGAAATAGGCAATTTCATAGTGTCAAAATAGTGTAATGGAGGCTATTGGACACGCAATATTGCGTTGTCCGAAAGAAAAAGAAAAGATAACGAAAATTGTTGTTTACAATCCTATACTTAAATCACAGCTGTAATAATGAAGTTCCAACATTCCGGTCTCCTCACACCTAGCCTATTACTTTCCAGCTTGTGTTCTTATTATAGGTATCCTCTCTTGAACGCCAAACATGCTCGCCCTCCCAGCCGTGGGGGCGTTATAATGTGACGGTCAATCCCACTTTTCGTTGGTAAAAGAGTAGCCCAAGAGTTGGCGGTAGGTGGTGATGACTAGCTGCCTTCCCTCTACTCTTACACTGCTAAATTAGGGACGGCTAGCACAGATAGCCCTCGAGTAGCTTTGTGCGAAATTCCAAAACAAACAAACAAACAAACAAAACCTCTCTTGAAAGAAGATGGAGAGGGAAAACACGAGCTGGAGAAACAAGAAACAACAGACCATTGTAAATCGAATTTTTCTTGGACATAAGGGTTTCACCAAGAATAATATTAAAGGGTTGAAAACAGTACAGGTTTTAGAACGTTATAATAACACGTGAAAAGAGAGCGAGATATTGTCAGTAGTTGTTATTCAGATGAAGCATATCATACGGGCAAGACAGGATAGGTTCTCCTATTATCTCTGACATCACGAACAAAAAATAGTAAAGCCGCATGCGTCCTAACAAAGCGATCATTTCTAAACACGCGGT
Organism: Tachypleus tridentatus; assembly: GCF_004210375.1. Lineage (NCBI taxonomy): Eukaryota > Metazoa > Arthropoda > Merostomata > Xiphosura > Limulidae > Tachypleus > Tachypleus tridentatus. The sequence goes on along the minus strand of NC_134829.1, from coordinate 51,632,083 downwards.
CAAGATCACTTACTGACCTACCGTATTTTTCTTTAAACAAACGTGGCTAAAGATTCATTTAAACCTTGAACGCGTCTTACAAATATCTTTCTATGAAATAAGCGCTTTTATAAAGTTATTAGCGAAAGAACCCGTCATAAGATGAAATGTAACAATCACTTTCCATCTTCACAGACGCAAAGCGAGTTTCGTTGTTATTTAAAAACAGAAAGAAAACAATATAAAATTACTATTTATAAAATCATAATAAAAGAGCAAAATAAACATTCGTTACCCTCCAACATAATAATATCCTCTGTGAAAGCTATTACACTAGAAATGTTCACAAGACTAAGTTTAAAAGGATAATGGAGTCCGTGATGAAACCTGCCACTCGCTTTTTTTTTTTTTTTTAAATTTCGCGAAAGCTACACGAGCCAGCCATCCCTAATTTAACAGTGTAAGGCTAGACGAAAGGTAGCTAATCATCCACTGTCAACTCGTGGGCTACTTTCTTACCAATGAATAGTGGAATTGACCTATATATTTTAACGTCCCCACGACTGAAAGGACAAAGATGTTTGCTGAGCGGGGATTCGAACCCATGACTCTGAGAGTGTGAGTCAAGTGCTTTAACCATCCGGCCATGCGGTTTGTGGACTTTCTAATCAAAATTAATACACTTTTTACTGTTGTTTTATTTTATTGGAAGACGCAAAAATGGCGTGCACGTATAATGAGAGTTAATGAAAATTCGTCATCGAGTTACTACAGAGATCCTGATCTCCCTCTCTCGGTGGCGTAGGGAAGCTCAACGATCCATAATGATAAAATCCGGGACACAGCACAAGTATCAAGTGCATTGTCATGTGTGCTCTTAAACACAAACAAACATTTTACCCCAAGTTTTCCTCTTGAAAAATAAAACAACTGTTTTCGTAAAAAGATTTATAAAACATGGTTTTTAAATCAAGCTTTTTCTAATTATTATATTCATATTTAGTTTGCATCTATACAAGTCGTGAAAATATGCCTTATATAGTAAAATTGTAATTGATTAACAAGACGTTTAGTTACGAAACTAAAAAAGCGCCCTCTGTAAAACAACCTACTTGTATTATTTCCTAACTAAAATGGGTTCCTCTGTGAAGAGATGTGGTTCGACGTGGCCAGGTGGTTAAGGCACTCGACTCGTAATCCGATGGTCGTGGGTTCGAATCCTCATTACACCAAAACATGCTCACCTTTTCAGACGTAGGGGCGTTATAATGTGAGAGTCAATCCCACTATTTATGGTAAAAGAGTAGCCCAAGAGTTGGCGGTGGGTAATGATGGCTATCTGCCTTCCCTCTAGTCCTACATTGTTAAATTAGGGACGTCTGGCGCTGATAGCCCTCGTGTAGCTTTGCGCGAAATTCAAACCACATCAAGCCAACCTTCTACAAAAATGTATCAAATTCCACCAAGTTATTCTCAGTCATTAGAATGCAGGCCACGCAGTTAACCGCAGATTGGAATGTAATGAGAAACGGGGTAAATGTAACAGACAAAGTCACGTCATGTAACAAAGCAGTAGATGTGCTTCAAGCCACACATTCTACGGTGACTTAGTCAACCCCGTCGAAAAGAGAGACTATTAGCATTTTCTACATCCGATAGAATTAATAAGGCTACCTGTCGCTGTCTTTAATTTTGAGCTACTGACCAGAGGCAAGGGCAGCTACTCAGCAGCACCCTAATATTTGTCATTCACGAAAAGGGATTGACTGCCACTACTATAACGCACATAGCTCCGTATTTAACAAAACTCTAGCTTTCATGAAGACGGGCTATTTACAGCAGTAATATTTAATTTTATAAACTCAAAATATTAAACGAATTTATACTTAGAAATTACGAATATATTAAACATCATGCTATTCTATTGTTCCATCTTGAAAACGCCACACGCAGAGATTTAATTTACGAGTATTTGCTGATATAAACTACATTACTCAAACCATTGAAAAAAGCAGTTCATAAGAGTGGCACGTGGCCGAAGGTGTCAGTGTACCTGGATTTGATTCCAGTGAATCGCGAACTGTTTGTTACTGAAATAAACACAGTCGGTTGTTCGGGGCTGTGAGTAGGTCATAGGAGTAATAATAAAATCCCACTATTTAACAGACGAGGGTTTACTTAAGGAGCTGGCAATGGTTGCTGTTTACTTACTGTCTTCTCTCTAATCTACAATTTAAAACTGAATGGTTATGCGGAGAAACCCCTTGCGTATCTTGACGCGAAATTCTAGTAGTTGTTGTTGTTGTTTTTTAATTTAGCACAAAGCTACCAATGGGCTATCTGTGCTCTGCCCACCACGGGTATCGAAATCCGGATTTTAGCGTTGTAAGTCCGCACACACACGTATATAATTTTAAAATAGAAGAAAAAATAGTTGTCCATAAAAACAACGGAAAGCTCGCATGTTAAAAGTTTTTGATTTTTTAACATCTATTTTCCCAGGAAAGCTGAATTTTCGTTTATTTCAAAATAATTTGCTATCCTGGTTTTCTTCTCAATAAACTTACCGTTAATTTTATAAGAGATTTATTCTGATTTCTGCTTGTTTTCTATTCAAGTGTAGTTTTCGCTACCACCCCAGTGTTATTACCTGTAAGCCGTAAGGAAACCTCCCAGAAAAGGTTCTGTCTATTCAGTTTATTTCCTCCGGAATCCAAACATACATCTTCTCGTTTGTAATGTGCAGCAATCCGTGAAGGCGGAAGCATCTTGATGGTGTCGAAGGTACTGTAGCACATCATGATGGTCTTAATATCCTGTAGACATGTGGCCATGCGGTGGTCCCAACGTTAATTGGCTGGTTCTATGGGACTATGGTCAAGCAAGTGCCGATGTTGGACGTTTTCATCAGATATTGTGAACACTATGTGCCTGTGACGGTGTTTTGGTATGGTGCCCATGAAGTCCTAGCGTAGCTTTACTGCCCTAGTTTACCGATGTAGCACACCTCACTGTAGGACTCAATTGTGGGTGAGGTCAGACAGTACTGAGTTAAAAATATATAAATGACCACAAAAGGAAGACTCTGGTACTCAGTCACCATTTTCTAACATTGGAAGTGCCATATTGTCTTTGCTGGACATCTTTATGTTCACATTTTTATAGAAGTTTCAAAATCAGGTAATTCTGTGGGCTCTGCCAAGGTTTACTGTGGTTTCCCACACGTTGCTCTTTACAAGTTCTGAGTTCAACACCGAGTTACGCATAATTCCACTTACCTTGCATCAAGTACAAGCTAAATAGTACACTGAACGTATTATCTACAATGAAGCACTTGGATATTTGACAGATCTGTAATCGCTTAATGGGAGTTCACATACGGTTCTCTTGGGTATTCAGAAATGACTGACTCACTTTTCTTAGTCATCAATCTTCATTCAATTTTGCTGGATTCCCGGCCATGTTGTTATTTGTGGAAACGATCCTGAGAGCACTGCATCTCAATCCACCGAATTTGGTACTCTCGTCTATGAGAACTAAAAACCTATCACCAAGACACAGCTACACTCCAGTTGACAGTCGACTTGAAGTGAGTAACATTACAACAAGCTTTTACAAATAAAGCGTACAGTTGTTGTTTGGACATTTAGTTTCCATAAGGACTAGAGAGAGGGAGTTATCTTGTTTAGACTATGCATTGGTCACAGCTTTTTAACTCATCGTGTTCTATTATAAAGGACTCATTCGCCAATGTGTGGTCTTTGTGACACTCAGGTCATAAATGTCCACGTTTTACTTTCATGTAGTCACTATGTATGGTTGCGAGCAGCAGAGCCATTTTAAATATATTTTTTCTAAGGGTTTAATTTTATCGTTGGACAATGTAATTGATGATTTCAACGCAGTTTGAAGTGATCGTGTTTTAAACTATTTACTGGCCACTGACCTTTTTAATTCTATTTAACATTTAATCTCATTTTAAGCATTGCTCTATTTTTGGTTGATTTTATTATTATTATTATTAGTTTTACTTTTTTTGCAAATTTTAGTTTTCTTTTAGTTAATACCTGTTGTTTGGTGCAAAATAGCCCAGCTGCTTTGAGCCTTTAAACGCCAAACAATCAAAATTCTAAATAATAACACTTACATTAAGCACTTACATTAAAACATAAGCAATGTTTCCTTCAATTTTATTCTCAACGACATGCCCCCCCAGTGGCTCAGCGGTATGTCTGCTTATTTACAATGCTAAAATCCGGATTTCGATACCAGTGGTTGGCAGAGCACAGAGAGCCCATTGTGTAGCTTTGTGCTTAATTCAAAACAACAACAACAACTCAACGACGTACATGGAGCACTATCAAAACTCTGGAACTATAAATAGCGAGGCCCCGGCATGGCCAGGTGGTTAAGACGCTCGACAGGTAAACTGAGGGTAGCGGATTCGAATCCCCATCTCACCAAACATGGTCGCCCTTTCAGCCGTGGGGCATTGTAATGGTACGATCTATTCCACTATTCGTTGCTAAAAGAATAGCCCAAGAGTTGGCGGTGGGTGATGATGGCTAGCTGCCTTCTGTCTAGTTTTGCATTACTATACAGATAATAATATAACTTCATTCTTTACTTAATGATTCATACTTTAAACATTGTTCCACTTATTATAACTAGATGTAAGTAGATCAAGCGAAGAGTGTAGTTCAGGAGCCACACTATGAATATTTCCAGTATCGTACAAGAACAAGCCACTATAATACTCACGTATTGTTCATAGGATTCTTAAAGATGTGCTTAATTTTTCGTTATGTTTCACATAATAATTAAAAACCTCATCATCACAGAAATACAAACTGTGATTGTTTGTTCTATGTCATTCTTAGTACTCTCTAGTAATCTCGTCCATTTCATTCAGACCTTGTATGTTCGTGATTGAACATACTGGGCTGGGTCTCGTCCATTTCATTCAGACCTTGTCTGTTCGTGATTGAACATATTGGGCTGGGTCTTGTTCATTTCATCAGACCTCTTCTGTTCGTGATTGTATATATTGAACTAGGTTTCGTCCTTTTCATCAGACCTTGTCTGTTCGTGATTGTATATATTAAACTAGGTTTCGTCCTTTTCATCAGACCTCTTCTGTTCGTGATTGTATATATTGAACTAGGTTTCGTCCTTTTCATCAGACCTTGTCTGTTCGTGATTGTATATATTAAACTAGGTTTCGTCCTTTTCATCAGACCTCTTCTGTTCGTGATTGTATATATTAAACTAGGTTTCGTCCTTTTCATCAGACCTTGTCTGTTCGTGATTGTATATATTGAACTAGGTTTCGTCCTTTTCATCAGACCTCTTCTGTTCGTGATTGTATATATTAAACTAGGTTTCGTCCTTTTCATCAGACCTTGTCTGTTCGTGATTGTATATATTGAACTAGGTTTCGTCCTTTTCATCAGACCTCTTCTGTTCGTGATTGTATATATTAAACTAGGTTTCGTCCTTTTCATCAGACCTCGTCTGTTCGTGATTGTATATATTGAACTAGGTTTCGTCCTTTCATCAGACCTCGTCTGTTCGTGATTGTATATATTAAACTAGGTTTCGTCCTTTTCATCAGACCTTGTCTGTTCGTGATTGTAAATATTGAACTAGGTTTCGTCCTTTTCATCAGACCTCGTCTGTTCGTGATTGTATATATTAAACTAGGTTTCGTCCTTTTCATCAGACCTCGTCTGTTCACGATTGTATATATTAAACTAGGTTTCGTCCTTTTCATCAGACCTCTTCTGTTCACGATTGTATATATTGAACTAGGTTTCGTCCATTTCATTCAGACCTTGTATGTTCGTGATTGAACATACTGGGCTGGGTCTCGTCCATTTCATTCAGACCTTGTCTGTTCGTGATTGAACATATTGGGCTGGGTCTTGTTCATTTCATCAAACCTCTTCTGTTCGTGATTGTATATATTGAACTAGGTTTCGTCCTTTTCATCAGACCTCTTCTGTTCGTGATTGTATATATTAAACTAGGTTTCGTCCTTTTCATCAGACCTTGTCTGTTCGTGATTGTATATATTAAACTAGGTTTCGTCCTTTTCATCAGACCTCTTCTGTTCGTGATTGTATATATTAAACTAGGTTTCGTCCTTTTCATCAGACCTTGTCTGTTCGTGATTGTATATATTGAACTAGGTTTCGTCCTTTTCATCAGACCTTGTCTGTTCGTGATTGTATATATTAAACTAGGTTTCGTCCTTTTCATCAGACCTCTTCTGTTCGTGATTGTATATATTGAACTAGGTTTCGTCCTTTTCATCAGACCTTGTCTGTTCGTGATTGTATATATTAAACTAGGTTTCGTCCTTTTCATCAGACCTCTTCTGTTCGTGATTGTATATATTAAACTAGGTTTCGTCCTTTTCATCAGACCTTGTCTGTTCGTGATTGTATATATTGAACTAGGTTTCGTCCTTTTCATCAGACCTCTTCTGTTCGTGATTGTATATATTGAACTAGGTTTCGTCCTTTTCATCAGACTTCGTCTGTTCGTGATTGTATATATTAAACTAGGTTTCGTCCTTTTCATCAGACCTCGTCTGTTCGTGATTGTATATATTAAACTAGGTTTCGTCCTTTTCATCAGACCTTGTCTGTTCGTGATTGTAAATATTGAACTAGGTTTCGTCCTTTTCATCAGACCTCGTCTGTTCGTGATTGTATATATTAAACTAGGTTTCGTCCTTTTCATCAGACCTCGTCTGTTCACGATTGTATATATTAAACTAGGTTTCGTCCTTTTCATCAGACCTCTTCTGTTCACGATTGTATATATTGAACTAGGTTTCGTCCATTTCATTCAGACCTTGTATGTTCGTGATTGAACATACTGGGCTGGGTCTCGTCCATTTCATTCAGACCTTGTCTGTTCGTGATTGAACATATTGGGCTGGGTCTTGTTCATTTCATCAGACCTCTTCTGTTCGTGATTGTATATATTGAACTAGGTTTCGTCCTTTTCATCAGACCTCTTCTGTTCGTGATTGTATATATTAAACTAGGTTTCGTCCTTTTCATCAGACCTTGTCTGTTCGTGATTGTATATATTAAACTAGGTTTCGTCCTTTTCATCAGACCTCTTCTGTTCGTGATTGTATATATTAAACTAGGTTTCGTCCTTTTCATCAGACCTTGTCTGTTCGTGATTGTATATATTGAACTAGGTTTCGTCCTTTTCATCAGACCTTGTCTGTTCGTGATTGTATATATTAAACTAGGTTTCGTCCTTTTCATCAGACCTCTTCTGTTCGTGATTGTATATATTGAACTAGGTTTCGTCCTTTTCATCAGACCTTGTCTGTTCGTGATTGTATATATTAAACTAGGTTTCGTCCTTTTCATCAGACCTCTTCTGTTCGTGATTGTATATATTAAACTAGGTTTCGTCCTTTTCATCAGACCTTGTCTGTTCGTGATTGTATATATTGAACTAGGTTTCGTCCTTTTCATCAGACCTCTTCTGTTCGTGATTGTATATATTAAACTAGGTTTCGTCCTTTTCATCAGACCTCGTCTGTTCGTGATTGTATATATTGAACTAGGTTTCGTCCTTTTCATCAGACTTCGTCTGTTCGTGATTGTATATATTAAACTAGGTTTCGTCCTTTTCATCAGACCTCGTCTGTTCGTGATTGTATATATTAAACTAGGTTTCGTCCTTTTCATCAGACCTTGTCTGTTCGTGATTGTAAATATTGAACTAGGTTTCGTCCTTTTCATCAGACCTCGTCTGTTCGTGATTGTATATATTAAACTAAGTTTCGTCCTTTTCATCAGACCTCGTCTGTTCACGATTGTATATATTGAACTAGGTTTCGTCCTTTTCATCAGACCTCGTCTGTTCGTGATTGTATATATTAAACTAGGTCTCATCCATTTCACTTAGAGTTTATCTGTTCATGATTTTATATACTGAATTAGGTTTCATCCATTTCATTTGGACCTTATCTGTTTCTGATTGTATAAACTGAACTAGGCCTCGTTCATTTCACTAAAACCTTGTCTGTTTTTGCTTGTATATACATCTTACTAAAAACAATAGCTATGACCCGTCAAGAACCTTATTTACTAGCATAAACTCAGACGACAGCTAAACGTGAGTAGACAGCTACAAACACTGGCCAATCAGACGTTCCTTGCTGGCTGCCCTTAGAAGTATTTGATCCATCGTCATCCACGGTCAGTCTAATGGCCAGGATCAGGAGGCACTTCAAGCACCAACTGAAGGACAGCAAGCCTCTCTCTCCACTTTACGTGAGATCTCTACCAAAATCAAAGTTAAGCACACTATAGTCACAATTGTTAATTGTAACTGAATCGAAGAAATAGCAAAATATGTGATTAGGTGAGATTGATTTAGGTTTAACGATAATTTGTAAAACAGCTCTTGAGTTTGAAATATGGCTGGAACGTTATGAACTTTTGGCCCGTGAACCTTTGAGGATTTGAAGTTCTCGTTTATTATCTTTGGTAACGATACTTTGACATACGTATCCTTAGCTTCATTGTAGTGAATTGTGGGATGGAAGATTCCCTTTCGTTAATATGGCTTTATATTGGTTTCAGGTGACATTCTGGAGCTCATAGCTGTCCTAAACGCTCTGTCGTACGAGTTTGTTTTTTTTAGATACCAAGGAGGGTCAGGTGCAAAAAACAACCTCTTCCTACACCCATAACTTTCATTTCAGCTACTACCATGTGGTAATTGTCGTGCTTTTGGGCCAGAGTAACCCACAGTACTCCGACCCTTTTCAACTTCCACGTTAAGGAGTTTAAAATTCGCAAAATAAATACACGGGTACTAAAATATCTCACTTGGTGTCATGAATCGTACTGGTGTCGTTACGTCATTATATGTATAGCTGGTTTCCAACAATGTGCGATTAGCATCACGTGGTTTATGAAGATGTTTCGTAGCCTCTGATTGATCCTTGTAAATTTGTAGCTAATTATCTTATTACCAGTAGGCTTTAATAGACAAATGACATATTAAACTAGAGAAATCACGTGGCATAGCTTCTGCAATAATATCTTTATTTTAGAGTTATACGACACCTTTAGGTAGCAGATAAATAATTATTTACGTGTACGTGAGTCGTACTTTATAATAGTTTATGGCAAATAAGTACAACTTGAAAAATTTTTAGCAAAAATTGACGTATTTCTAATAGCTAGATTTGCCAATGTGTTTCGTACGAGCCATGAAAGCTTATCTCGTTTACCCTCTAACAGGTATGCTGGCTTCCTCTCTAAATGGGTTCCTGTCTCAGAGACTTTCACCTATCCGATCAAATAACTTCGATTAGACTGGATACGTTCGGTAATTGAAAAGAATAATAGTTATTTAAGCTTTTAAACTTTGGTGGCTTTTTTTTTACCAATTTTAGCTAGCATTACGTAATAATAATGACAGTTATTTGAGTTTAACCAGTAATAATGTTTCACTGTGTATTTTTTGTTGAATACAAATTTATAATATTATTAGTTTACTTACGATAGTTAACGTAAACAATGGAAAAATAGTAGTAAGAATTTGTGGAATGTTAAGAATAATACAAAGACTAATTATATGTACATTCTGTATATATGTACATTCTGCTGTAACATTGTCATACAACAACTGTTAGCAAACTTAATTAAAGAAGGCAGTGGTCTGAAGGTAAGAAAACGTCAACATAGTAAACTTTGTGTGTCCAGTTTTTTGCAGGTTTAACTGCCTCTGATAAACTAATTTATACAAATATTTTAAAAAGTTAGATTACAGAAACGAATATGTTAAATGAATTATCATGGGAGATTTAAACAAGGATGGGTAATATATTTAACTCAACTGTCATTATGCACGAGTTTTTCTCTGGCAGCCAATCACAGAAACGTTATTAACATAGAGTCGTAATTATGCCTTATTTGAACACATTATATGTACTAGTACAGTGGCTAGAAATTAAAGGTTATTCAAGCAAATGATGAAGAATGCGGAATGGAGGGTATCAGGTGTATTAATGATAGGGCACATCGAAGTATGTAAAAACAAAAACAAAACACCGTAAACTAACCGTAAGAGGAAAGGACGTGAAATGTTGTTTTGTGTACCGGACTTTAAAGTTAATGATTTATGATTGGCGTCCCGTTGCGACAAAACTACCCTTAAAGTTATGGGCTGTAAGAGTTGTGATCAAATTTCAACTTATAAGTTTGTTGTTGATAAAGAATTTCCCCCTTAAATTGATCGTTCAATTATAACAGAAGATGGAGCATTTGTAGGTTTACACGAATGTTCGAAACAAATAAACGAACCTTAGAATTTTGAGGTTGATTTTACAACTAGAGAAAAGCGTAAGTTTAGTTGCAACGTAATACAACTGAACGTTCAAAACTTAAAAAAAATTATTTTGTATTATAGTACAACTAGAATAATTCGCTCCACCAAAACTCTACCCGATGGTTTCACGTTTTCTTAATATTGAGCGAGAGTAAAACACGTGTCAATGTACTTTAGCACAACCTATAAAAAAAAAATTAGGCTTGAAGATGACTTATCAGAACCGCCGCTAGAGAGCGCGTTACCTCAGTTTACTGTTCACAATTAATAAACACATGCATTTAAAAGATAAGAGGTTACTACAAAAATATTTCATAATGCACTCCTGGGATGTCCAGAAAAGAATCTGCTTAGCCTTACGCATGGTTATCCTCATGCTGAGGAGCTACTAAAACTCACGCTGAGGTCCTGCTAGGTCTAATGATGAGGACCAGTTAAACCTCAAACTGACGACCTGCTAAGTTTCATGCTGAGAGTCTCCTGTTCCTTACGATGTGAACAGACTAAACCTTACACTAAATATCTGTTAAGACTTACTTTGAAGACCTACTAAACCTTACATTAAGTAGCTGTTAAGACTTGGAAGACTTACTAAACCTTACATTAAGTAATTGCTAAGACTTACTTTGAAGATCAAAGCCAGATCTGATATCCAGTACGTCTCTGAACTTACAAAATCCGGGTATTTGAAAAGGTCTGTTTAAAAAACTAAATTGATACTATGATTGAGAATACATTTTGTGAACATGTTATTACACAAGCACTGTCATGCTACTGTTCTGCACAAGTTGGTCCATTAACCATGGCTAAACTTAGACCTCAGGAATGTGAAACTGACGCTTATTAGGCTTACGTAACCCGATAACAAGTTTCATAGTTCTTTTGTAACAAACATAAAGTACACTTTCTGTGAAACACATTGGTTGTCTCTCCCTAATGACTACGTGAATCCCGTTACAATCTATCACATGCATTAACCACGCACGACATACACAGCCTGTCGTCGGATAAGGTAACGCTACAGACCGACATTAACGGAATCATAAAGTATCCGGACGACAAATTAGCAAACCTTGATTCAGGGAGAGAATGAAACGTAAAGCATGACGGCAATTAAACCAGTGTGGACATTGACGTAACCCTACATGTATTCAAGTTCCATGGAGAAAAATCATATTAATTCTTAAAATACCAGAAAAGTATTTGTGGTGTTTAATGGAATTATTGTTTACGCATAAAATTTATATATATAAATGTGTGTATATATATATATATGTAAAAACATTATTTCAACATTTTAGTACATATTAAGATCAAAAGAACTGACTGCGTTAAAAACACCAAACTGTGATAAAAACTTTTCAGTTATTTAAACAAGGCTTAAAACCTACAACAAAAACGTTCCATATGTTTAAAAATCACCAAGGCACATATTATATCCCACACTACAGTCTTTGTCCTTGTGTTGTTTTTAACACGCCCCCTAGTGACACAGCGGTATGCCTTCGTATTCGTTTCGATACCCGTGGTGGGCAGAGCACAGTAGCCCTTTGTGTAACTTTGTGTTTAATAACAAACAAAACTTTTTAACATATGCATTGTTTTTGATTTAATTGTCCAGGCTTATTTTCATTAGTTAAATGTATATATGTGCGTGTTTTGTTTTGAATTTCGTGCAAAGTTACACGAGAGCTGTCTGCGCTAGCCGTCCATAATTTAGCAATGTAAGACGAGAGAGAAGGCTGCGATTCATCACCACCCACTGCCAACTCTTGGGCTACTTTTTTACCAACAAATAGTTGGGTTGACCGTCACATTATAAAGCCCCCATAGCTGAAAGGGCGAGCATGTTTAGTGTGACAGGGATTCGAACTTTCGACCCTCGGATTACGAGTCGAACGCCTCAACTCACTTGGCCATGCCGGGCCATGTGCTTGTGTTTGTCTGTAAATGTGTGTATATACATATACACCATTGAGAATAAACCATTCAATAGAGTTTTGTTCATTCGTACTGTAACATAAGTTGTAGCGTAATCGGTTTCAAACCATATCAACTCTTTTAACCCATTGTATGCCCCAGTTTTAACATCGTGTTTCTTGTTGGAATCTCATTCGTATCCTGCTGTCATACGAAACCGTAAATTGGGTAACTCACAGTAAGTATACAAGTTGAATGAATCATATGTTAACAAATATTAATATTCCAAATCAAGGGTTCCCAAACTAGGGATCGCGGACCCATGGGGGGTGGGGAGCGTCGTCGAAAATATAAAAAAAAACGTTAAGGTACTCAGTATATATATATATATATATTTACTGGGTATGTGAGGGAGGGAACTCAGTCAGGATGCAAAATATTCTGGAGTGGTTTGCACTGAGAAAGTTGAATCCGTGTTCTAAATTCTCCCTAGTGTCATAATTAGATAATTTCGCTCAAACCGACAAAAAAAAAGAACATTCTAAATCTACCATTTGTTCTAAATAAAACTTTCTTTTTGTAAACTTACTGTCAAATATTTCAAAAAAAAATGTTGCCTATTAAAATATAACTTTTATTTTTAAATTTACGACTTATTATATCCCTACCTTTTTACTGGGAAACACAAAAACAAATGAACGCCACCGCCATAAAAAAAAATTCTTCCTATGTTCGTGCTACAAAACACGCATCTGAGTCAAAACCGTCGTGACGCTGGATGCCTTAGAGCATTTTGTAAATAGGTTTTTTATTCTGTTCTTTGCCGCTAACCACGCGGTGAATCGAGACAATCTTAGTTCACTTAAACGATATCTCTAAAATATTAAATTACTTCACGAATGTTAAACCTGTTGCGCTTTGGGAACGCTGGATTTGTCGCTAACAAAAGTATGATTGAGTTCTGAAAGAACTGATAAGCCAATCCTAAAGAAAATAAAATAAGTAGAGATTTAGGCTTCATCTTTTTCGAAAAAAAAATGGAAAACGTCCGTCTGTCAGTAATGTATCGCACTATAAGTAGACTTAGGCAGAACTTGACAACTAGTGCCTTTAAATGTATCGTTACCTGTAACATTTTGACAAGTTGAGTCACTGTTTAATACTATCACCGAAAGTTAAAACACTGTGCGTGTTAATACCACGTGTTTATTGTTATAAGCACTAAACCCGATAAGGCAGATTTAAAGCTGGCTTAGATCGCACAGCTGTATACGGGATAACATTTGTAAATTTTGTGTCACTTCCAATAAATATGCTACAAAGAAAACATTACACGAAACTTTATATCATTTTATGTAGAGCAGTAAAAACCACAATAATCTTCTTACATCTATCGTTACTAAGTTATCTTCCGTCTTTCTAGCACAAGGAGTAAACAATAGCCTACCAGCGCTCTGAGGAATCGAGTCATGAATTTTAGTTATACATCGCTATATGATGCATGACTTCAGCACCTCCCCTCCTCCTACTAGTGACATAAACGGTATGTCTGCGGACTCACACCATAAGAACCCGGATTTAGATACCCGGGTGGGCAGAAAAGCACAGAAGGCCCAATGTGTTGTTTTGTGTTTAACTGTAGACAAATGAACAAAGCATTACTCAAGACTTCCAGCTTGGAGTAGCGATATCACGTCTGCTCACAAATGTAAAAAAGAGGTGTAATAAGCTATATATCAATTCGAAAGTAAGCACTTTTGTACATAAACAAAGGTCATTAAAAGGCTTAAGAAAATAAAACTTAAATTTGCTGGAAATATATGATTTTTATTCAACGTTTTGATCATCAAATGTCGCCATAACTTTGTTGATTTTTTGTTTGAAACCTACACTGATCTATTTGCTAATCCTAAGATATGCTATACTCTTCTGATGTTTGCTCATCCAGAGATTCCCTACATTGAGGAATATCACAATATCATAGAATTTGTTTATTGTCAATGGTTTATTGTATTAAATATCTGAGTGAATATATATATTAAAATATAATGCCTCTAGATTAGTCAATTTCTGGATAAGCAGCCACCTCAACAGGAAAAAATATTTGGTTTAGCAAGTATACATTTAACCTTAATAATATATGTATAAATGGACAAGCACCCGAATGCAGCAAATTTCTGGATTACGAATATTCCAACGTAACAAACCTTCACACAAGCAGCATTAAAAGTTGTAACTTTTCAGATTAGGGCTGTCCAAACAATAAAATATCGCTGTTTTTTGTGGGTGTTTTCACTCCATAATACACTTGCGCATGCGCACATTTCACACTACACTCGAATGCGTTTTAAAACTTATTGGGTACAACTAGGAGGAAGAGGTCTTGTGCACCTGACCCTCCTGAGTATTTATAATTCAACATACCCAAATACCCACAAAAAAAAAAGAAGCGTACAACTACGTCCCTCGTTGGTATAGTGGTAAGTCTACGGATTTTGTTTTTTTGTTTTGTTTTTTAATTTCGCTCAAAGCTACTCAAGGGCTATCTGCGCTAGCCGTCCCTAATTTAGCAGTGTAAGACTAGAGGGTAGGTAGCTAGTCATCACCACCCGCTGCCAACTCTCGGGCTACTCTTTCAACAACGAATAGTGCGACTGACCGTCACATTATAAAGCCCCCGCGGCTGAAAGGGTGAGCATGTTTGGTACGACGGGGATTCGAACCCGCGACCCTCAGATTACGAGTCGAACGCCTTAACCCATCTGGTCTTGCCGGGCACCCTACGGAAATACAACGCTAAAATCAGCGGTTCGATTCCCCTCGGCTGACTCAGCAGATAGGCCGGTATGGCTTTGGTATAACAAAACACACACACACTCGTACCACTAGTTTTAAACACAACAAAGCATCCAACACGCGCGGGTTTTGTTCGTATTTGATTCCTGAGAATGCGTAACGGTAGAAACGACAAAAAGGTAGCCTTAAAACATCATTAGACATTTTAACAGCAAATATATACTTTCTGTGGATGTTATGGATCTAGTAACAGTTGTTAGAGTATGTTTAAGAACAGAATTAGGTCAGTTTCAGAAGGAATGTTTATTGATATAAGATAAACATTAGAAGGATTTCGTGTTTTGTAGTTAAAAAACTGGATGCGTGACTCTACAGCATCGAAAAAGATATTCTATTAAAACTTTAATAAATCGCCTCAGCATAAAGCCAAATTATAAAGACTGAGAGATGTACTGAATAAACGATATAATGATCTTAAACACGTTTCATATTCTTCTGTTCTCTCCACATAAACTGGGCCCGGCATGGCCAGGTGGGTTAAAACGTTCAACTCGTAATCTGAGGGTCGCGGGTTCGAATCCCCGTCGCACCAAACATGCTCGCCTTTTTAGCCGTGGGGGGCGTTATAATGCGACGGGCAATTCCACTATTCGTTGATAAAAGAATAACCCAAGAGTTGGCGGTGGGTGGTGATGACTAACTGCTTTCCTTCTAGTCTTACACTGCTAAATTGGGGACGGCTAGCGCAAATAGCCGTAGTGTAGCTTTGCACGAAATCCAAAAAACAAAACAAACACTTAAACTGGAACGATTTTATCAGTTCTCTCTCACAAAAGAAGTGAAAGATAAACCAATACAATTAACTAATAATAACAAATGTGTTTTATCTACTGCTTTGCACAAACACCACTGGAGATTTATCAGAGGAACTGACAGTCACCTGGTTGAATGATAATTTCTTGTCCCTAACTTATGCAACCATCCCTCTCTCGTGAAAACAAACACTGCTTTTGAAATAAACCATGAGTTTGATAATTTGAAAAACTTCAAATCAAAGTGTATTATAATTTAAAAACTACCGAGAGATATGCCCAGCTCCATGTAAACGGATCTTTGATCTAAAAGGTTTTCCCTTGCGTCATAGTTTTCACTTTACGTATTTGGGCTTACTCTGTGTTGGCTTGTGATGTGGTATACTTCTAAAACGTTGGACAGCTAGCTTTTTCTTGATTTCATGGAGAAAACCAAATAATCCTTCCTTACTTGTGTTGTGATCCTAGGATTTACATCATCTCGCACAAACTGCACAAGGGATATCGGCGCTGGCTGTCCCTACTTTTGCAGTGGTAAAGTAGAAGGAAGACAGCTAGTCAATAATACCCACCAACAACTCATAGGTTACTCTTTTACCAGCGAATAGTGTGGTTGAAAATCACAATATAACGTCCCTACGGCTAAAAGGGCGAGCAGGTTTAGTGGGACTGGTATTCGAACCCGCTACCTTAGGATTTCGAGTCAAGCGCCCAAACTATCTAGCTACGCCGAACTATTCTTCAGGGACAACACTTCTGATTAACAATAAATAAATAGTAAGCTAGCATTCTGTTTCACTGACTTAAAATTGCATGGCTTTTAATGGATGCTCTGAGTAAATTTTCTATTACGCTACAACTATTGTTGTAATAAACAATTTAGTAGAATATCTAAAGGTATAAAAACTAACTACTTGGAACAGTCGAATATTTTAATTTTTAAAAATGGTCCGTCTTCGTAAAAAATACTATAATGACGAAGTAAATGAATCATTTACATTGATAAAAAAATTAGTGTTATATTAATAGGGACATTAATCCTTTATACTGATGACAAAATATTCATTCACGATCCACGGATGATTAAGCACGAGTAAGAGTTGAATTTGAGAAGGGTAAGGGGTCAACTGTGAGGTGTCAGGAGGGGGATTTGTCCCCCATCCAAGAAGATCAGAAGAAATAAATTACCAATTTTACTGTTGAGCTGTAGTACATTTATTTACTGAGTCACACGTTGCTGTATTATTATTTATAACTTGGTCCAACAACATTCCCAGGTTATGTGTGAAATGTAGTTTATGAAAACTAGGTCCAACAACATTCCCAGGTTATGTGTGAAATGTAGTTGATGAAAACTAGGTCCAACAACATTCCCAGGTTATGCGTGAAATGTAGTTGATGAAAACTAGGTCCAACAACATTCCCAGGTTATGTGTGAAATGTAGTTTATGAAAAGGAGGTCCAACAACATTTCCAAGTTTATGTGTGAAATGGGTTGATGGAAACTAGGTCCAACTACATTCCCAGGTTATGTGTGAAATGTAGTTGATGGAAACTACATCCAACAACATTCCCAGGTTATGTGTGAAATGCAGTTGATGAAAAGTAGGTCCAACTACATTCCCAGGTTATGTGTGAAATGTCGTTGATGAAAACTACGTCCAACAACATTCCCAGGTTATGTGTGAAATGTAGTTGATGAAAACTAGGTCCAACAACATTCCCAGGTTATGTGTGAAATCTCGTTCCAACAATATTCCCAGGTTATGTGTGAAATGTAGTTGATGGAAACTACGTCCAACAACATTCCCAGGTTATGTGTGAAATGCAGTTGATGAAAAGTAGGTCCAACTACATTCCCAGGTTATGTGTGAAATGTCGTTGATGAAAACTAGGTCCAACAACATCACCAGGTTATGTGTGAAATGTAGTTGATGAAAAGTAGGTCCAACAACATTCCCAGGTTATGTGTGAAATGGGTTGATGGAAACTAGGTCCAACTACATTCCCAGGTTATGTGTGAAATGTCGTTGATGAAAACTAGGTCCAACAACATTCCCAGGTTATGTGTGAAATGTAGTTGATGAGAAGTAGGTCCAACAACATTCCCAGGTTATGCGTGAAATGTCGTTGATGAAAACTAGGTCCAACAACATTCCCAGGTTATGTGTGAAATGTCGTTGATGAAAACTAGGTCCAACTACATTCCCAAGTTATGTGTGAAATGCAGTTTATGAAAAGTAGGTCCAACAACATTCCCAGGTTATGTGTGAAATGTAGTTGATGAAAAGTAGGTCCAACAACATTCCCAGGTTATGTGTGAAATGTAGTTGAGGGAAACTAGGTCCAACAACATTCCCAGGTTATGTGTGAAATGGGTTGATGAAAACTAGGTCCAACAACATTCCCAGGTTATGTGTGAAATGTAGTTGATGGAAACTAGGTCCAACTACATTCCCAGGTTATGTGTGAAGTACAGTTGATGAAAAGTAGGTCCAACTACATTCCCAGGTTATGTGTGAAATGGCTTGATGGAATCTAGGTCCAACTACATTCCCAGGGTTTGTGTGAAATGGCTTGATGGAATCTAGGTCCAACTACATTCCCAGGTTATGTGTGAAATGCAGTTTATGAAAAGTAGGTCCAACAACATTCCCAGGTTATGCGTGAAATGTCGTTGATTAAAACTAGGTCCAACAACATTCCCAGGTTATGTGTGAAATGTAGTCGATGGAAACTAGGTCCAACAACATTCCCAGGTTATGTGTGAAATGGGTTGATGAAAACTAGGTCCAACAACATTCCCAGGTTATGTGTGAAATGTAGTTGATGGAAACTAGGTCCAACTACATTCCCAGGTTATGTGTGAAGTGCAGTTGATGAAAAGTAGGTCCAACTACATTCCCAGGTTATGTGTGAAATGGCTTGATGGAATCTAGGTCCAACTACATTCCCAGGTTATGTGTGAAGTGCAGTTGATGAAAAGTAGGTCCAACTACATTCCCAGGTTATGTGTGAAATGGCTTGATGGAATCTAGGTCCAACTACATTCCCAGGGTATGTGTGAAATGTAGTTGATGAAAACTAGGTCCAACAACATTCCCAGGTTATGTGTGAAATGTCGTTGATGAAAACTAGGTCTAACTACATTCCCAGGTTATGTGTGAAATGCAGTTTATGAAAAGTAGGTCCAACAACATTCCCAGGTTATGTGTGAAATGGGTTAATGAAAACTAGGTCCAACAACATTCCCAGGTTATGTGTGAAATGTCGTTGATGAAAACTAGGTCCAACTACATTCCCAGTTTATGTGTGAAATGCAGTTTATGAAAAGTAGGTCCAACAACATTCCCAGGTTATGTGTGAAATGGGTTGATGGAAACTAGGTCCAACTACATTCCCAGGTTATATGTGAAATGCAGTTGATGAAAAGTAGGTCCAACAACATTCCCAGGTTATGTGTGAAATTCAGTTTATGAAAATTAGGCCCAACAACATATCCAGGTTACGTGTGAAATGGGTTGATGGAAACTACACCCTTGTGCAAATTAATTGAAACAAATGGTCATTTTACAATATTTTCAGCATGGCGGCCGGTGTAGGCTCGCTGGACCCGCTGATTTCCTTTAATAGTCATTTTAAACACAGACGGCGTCATTAGCTGTGTTTTGCAGTACGGTCCATCTATTTTTGGGATATATGACGAAAGTTTGAGGAATATTACGTCATTCGAAATTGCGTTAGAAGGGCAAGGAGACCAGTCAAAAAACAACCTCTTACCAACTCAATGAAGAAAAAACGATATCAATGGGGTCTGAAATACAAGAACTGGACACAAAAACAATGGAGGAAGATGTTATTCAGTGACGAGACTCATTTCTTCGTACAGGGTCAAAAAAGTCTACATGTTCGCAGATCTCCAGGTGAGAAACTTCGAGAATCTCACATCAATCAGTTCGTAAAACATCCCTTGAAGAAGATGTTTTGGGGCTTTTTCAACTATTATGGCGTCGGAGGCTTACATATCGTAGAAGGTATGATGCGAGGACCACAGTACATCGAAGTTTTGCAGAGAAGAGTCGTTCCAGAATTGAAAAAGAGATTTCCAGATGGATCTGGCATTTTGCAGCAAGATCTGACTCCGTGCCATACATCGAAACTTGTGAAGAATTTTATGACTACAACGCAAATAAAGGTGCTGGACTGGCCTGGAAACTCTCCGGACTTAAATCCTATTGAAAATCTTTGGGCGATTTGTAAAGAAAGACTGTACTACGAAAGATAAGCTAATTGAGGCCATAATTGAGGTGTGGTACCGCGATACAAAAATTAGTAAAGATTGCAGTCAACTCGTGGACTCGATGCCAAGATGGATTAATGATCTGCTGAAAAATAAAGGCGGTCATATCATGTATTAATTTGTGAGTAATTTTTGGATTCTCAGAAATAAAACGCAAAAAAATTGAAAAAAATCGTAATTTTCCGTCTTGTTTCAATTAATTTGCAAAAGGGTGCATGTCCAACAACATTCCCAGGTTATGTGTGTAATGGGCTGATTGAAACTAGGTCCAACAACAAAATTACAGGTTATGTCTATAGACCAAGGATTAGGTAATGGTCTGAAGGTTCTGACTCATTTTGTCATCACAGATTTGATCTTATACTCTTTCCACACAGATTCAATTGTAACAGCTCAAACAAGCAGATAGCTGGTCCAGATCAAAAACAGCCGAAACATATAAGTAGCTAGTCCAGAAGACCAACTGTTGTAAGTATTAGCTTAGCTTCATACTAGTCGTATGTTTAGGGTAAATAAGCAAAGTGGAATAACTTTATCAAACGTACCATTGAAGGATGAACAGGAACATACCCTGTCTTACTAAATATTGTTAGTAACCACGTACCATTGAAAGATGAACAGGAACATACCCTGTCTTACTAAATATTGTTAGTAACCACGTACCATTGAAGGATGAACAGGAACATACCCTGTCTTACTAAATATTGTTAGTAACCACGTACCATTGAGGGATGAACAGGATCATACCCTGTCTTACTAAATATTGATAGTAACCACGTACCATTGAAGGATGAACAGGAACATACCCTGTCTTACTAAATATTATTAGTAACCACGTACCATTGAAGGATGAACAGGAACATACCCTGTCTTACTAAATATTGTTAGTAACCACGTACCATTGAAGGATGAACAGGATCATACCCTGTCTTACTAAACATTGTTAGTAACCACGTACCATTGAAGGATGAACAGGAACATACCCTATCTTACTAAATATTGTTAGTAACCACGTACCATTGAGAGATGAACAGGAACATACCCTGTCTTACTAAATATTGATAGTAACCACGTACCATTGAAGGATGAACAGGAACATACCCTATCTTACTAAATATTGATAGTAACCACGTACCATTGAAGGATGAACAGGAACATAACCTGTCTTACTAAATATTGTTAGTAACCACGTACCATTGAAGGATGAACAGGAACATACCCTGTCTTACTAAATATTGTTAGTAACCACGTACCATTGAAGGATGAACAGGAACATACCCTATCTTACTAAATATTGTTAGTAACCACGTACCATTGAGGGATGAACAGGATCATACCCTGTCTTACTAAATATTGATAGTAACCACGTACCATTGAAGGATGAACAGGAACATACCCTGTCTTACTAAATATTGATAGTAACCACGTACCATTGAAGGATGAACAGGAACATACCCTATCTTACTAAATATTGATAGTAACCACGTACCATTGAAGGATGAATAGGAACATAACCTGTCTTACTAAATATTGTTAGTAACCACGTACCATTGAAGGATGAACAGGAACATACCCTGTCTTACTAAATATTGTTAGTAACCACGTACCATTGAAGGATGAACAGGAACATACCCTATCTTACTAAATATTGTTAGTAACTACGTACCATTGAAGGATGAACAGGAACATAACCTGTCTTACTAAATATTGTTAGTAACCACGTGCCATTGAAGGATGAACAGGAACATACCCTGTCTTACTAAATATTGTTAGTAACCACGTACCATTGAAGGATGAACAGGAACATACCCTGTCTTACTAAATATTGTTAGTAACCACGTACCATTGAGGGATGAACAGGAACATACCCTGTCTTACTAAATATTGTATCTGTGTACAATACTATTCTGAATGGTTAAATTACATATATATATCGCAAACTTGATTTTGTTTTACCAAACGGAGACCAATCAAATCATAATTAGTGCACTTGTAAAGTAAATATTGTATATTGTGTAATAAATAAAACACCTCAAGTGTGAAGAAAAACACGTGTGACCAACAGAAACATGGAGTGTGGTTTGGTTTTGGTTTTTTTAATTTCGCGCAGAGCTACACGAGGGCTATCTGTGCTAGTCGCCCTTAATTTAGCAGTGTAAGACTAGAGGGAAGGCAGCTAGTCATCACCAACCACCATCATCTCTTGGGCTACTCTTTTACGAACGAATAGATCTGGGTTTAGCTGTCACATAATGACGCTCACACGGCTGAAAGGGCGAGCATGTTTTGGTGTGACAGGGTTTCGAACCCGCAACCCTAGGATTACGAATCGAGTGCCTTAACTACCTGGCCATGCCGGGGCGGTTTTGGTGTGAAAAAAGAAATTGGAAGACACTCAATAAAAATTGGAGATGTTATGACTCAGGTGTTTCTTGAAAGTTGGTGTATTTATTATTACATGATAACTAAAAAATTAAAACATCTTGTATTATTGAATAAAGAGTAATCACAAAATTCATTATAATGATATATTCAATAACAAACTGAAGTAGACCAAGCAATTAACATAAGATATATCATGGGGTAGATAAGTTCTCTGGACGACAACACTCATAAAGTGAAACAATATAAAACAATGTTTATCTGGGTTTAAGTTATTTAAGGGGGCGTGTATTAATTTACAACAGAATTATGACAAAA
The DNA here is from genome assembly GCF_004210375.1 of Tachypleus tridentatus. Classification (NCBI taxonomy): domain Eukaryota; kingdom Metazoa; phylum Arthropoda; class Merostomata; order Xiphosura; family Limulidae; genus Tachypleus; species Tachypleus tridentatus. The sequence goes on along the minus strand of NC_134829.1, from coordinate 51,609,199 downwards.
GAATTAGCGGTCAAAGAGTTAGTTGGATGTTTTTATAGACAAAAATTAAGAAAGTAACAAACGTGTATTTATGTACAAAATAAAGCTAGATACAATAGTCAGGGTTCCGTGGACTATTCGTCTAGTAACAAACGTGTATTTATGTACAAAATAAAGCTAGATACAATAGTCAGGGTTCCGTGGACTATTCGTCTAGTAACAAACGGGTATTTATGTACAAAATAAAGCTAGATACAATAGTCAGGGTTCCGTGGACTATTCGTCTAGTAACAAACGTGTATTTATGTACAAAATAAAGCTAGATACAATAGTCAGGGTTCCGTGGACTATTCGTCTAGTAACAAACGTGTATTTATGTACAAAATAAAGCTGGATACAATAGTCAGGGTTCCGTGGACTATTCGTCTCTACCGTCTTTCTCTCCTTCTCGCTTTCTTTTTTATTCTAATTTAATTAACTATAAGTTATTACTTCCTTTGGCTTTAGTAAGCTGCGTTTTAACCAATCAGAGAATAGAATAATAATATAAAGTTGCCTGTGGTATACTGTACTCACCAAAGCAGAGCTCAAAGCACAACGATTCGTATTTTTCATAAATCACGCAACAGTTTGTTCCTCATAACCCATGCAACAGTTTATTATGTCTGTAATAAATCGTGCAAGAGTATACGTCTCTCACATGTTTGTAATAAATAATGTAGATTTATACGTCTGTCACAAAACATAAAACAGTTTATATTTGTCACACACCATCCAACAGTATATGTCTTTTCATAAACTTCGCAACAGTTCACGTATTTCATAAGACGTGCAACAGTTCGCATTTTTCGTAAACCACACAACAGTTTATGTTTATCACAAACCACACAGTAACGAGTTACATTTCGTGAACAGCGTCAACAGTTTGTTTTTCATAAATTATTCAACAGATGAAGATTGTTATAAATCATGTAACACTTTAAGAAGTCTTAAATCACTTAAAAAAGTTTGTACTTATTCCAAGGATTAATATATATTACTGAGGACAAACGAAAGATCCCATGTTACATACTTAACATAAAGACAACCGTTGCTGAAGTACAATAATATCAGATAAACAAGAGAACCAGATAACCTAAACAGCAGAGAAACAGTCTACCAGGGGTTTAAATTATCTACTTTCGAGAATCTCTATAATTTACAAGTACTTTGAGTGTGTTTTCTTAGAGCAAAACCACATCAGGCTATCTGCTAAGCCCACCGAAGGGAATCGAACCCCTGATTTTAGGGTTGTTAATTCGGAGACATACCGCTGTATTAGCGGGGGGCAAGTATTTTGAATCTAGGGCATAATTGATATCCCTTCTTTAAATGCAATATTTTCAAATATATACATCCTACACCTGTATTCAAATTAACATTGTCTCGTATGGTTGTCAATTTCAATTTCTCTGGGTCTCGGTGATGTGAGTTATTAAAAACTCTATGTTTCTAAAAGCAATGAAAAATGACACGAAAACTGCATGTTTCAAACAATAACCTACACAAATGTTCTCGACATACACAGCACTATATGTGCTGTCTTTACTTGGTCATGTGACATAAAGTCTTGAGTACATATAAATACTTCTATAATCATACATATAGTTAGTAGATAAGTTCTAATCTTGAGATGAAACAAAATCAGGCTATAAGAAAGCTACTTGAGTTAAGAAAAACCTTAAACGGAATAATAAAAAGATTTTAAAATTATTCAGTGTTTTTCGTGTCTGAAATTTTAGCGTAACCAATGTACTTGAATTAATTTCCGAAACATATTTACTACTGCAAACTAAGCTATTAAATAAAACACACTACACAAAGAAATACACTCATGATATTTCCTAACACTAAAAACATTTCTTTTTGCTGTATTTATTATAATTACAAATTAATACCAAAACGTTCGTCGTGTTTCAACGTCACAAGCTTTGCAAAGAGTCACGTTTGTCGTCCGTTCAGGTTTGTTATAACTTATTAAACATAAAAACAAAACCAAGACTCCTTAAAGGCACCTAATTTTTCTGATATAGATCCTCTTATTTGGATAATTGGACAAACTGAGAACGAGAGTCCGTTTAAAGCTTACAAAGAACGAATGTTTCTGTAGATTGTGAAAGAGTTATTGCTAACATCTTGATGAACCAATTGGAGGAGAGATACAGACATCGGTTTGCCTTTTATCTGATACATTGGAAGGTTCAGTCTTGTTTAATAGAGAAACCTCTAATAATTTTCAAACCAGATCATTTCTAAGAAGCTTTCAATAATATTCATCTGGCTGTAAAACATCTGTCAGGTTTAATCTACACATTCTCTTGCATATAGTAAGATTTTTCTCCTGTTGTTACAATAATGTGAAAGATAAAAAGGTTTAGTTTCAATCAAACTGTTTTCAAAGTGGTAAAATATGTTAATAAACACGCAGTATAATACTGGGTTGTCAAAAATATTTTAGTGAAACATTATAACTCCATAAAAAAGCAGTGTTCTGTTTTATATTTTTTAATTCGTTTTGTTAAAGTATATAAAGTGGTTGTTTTATCTTCAAGGTTCATGGTTCGTTCTGTAAACATGAAATGATCTATAATTTTCTAACCTCAAGGTTCTAATTTTTGTTTCGTAAATAATTATTGCTCTTCTTATGGTGTGTATGAATCTAATGTATAACTTTACTTCTGTCTTATAAATATAGAATGGTTTGTTTGTCTCATTCTGTTTCTCCAATGTATATTCTTTTATTCTAACGGTTCTCGTTTACTTCCTTTTGTACTATAAATATAGAATGGTTTGTTTGTCTCATTGTGTTTCTCCAATCTATAGTTTCTATTCTAACGGTTCTTGTTTACTTGCTTCTGTTCTGTAATTATAGAATGGTTTGTTTCTCTCACTGTGTTTCTCCAATCTGTAGTTTCTATTCTAACGGTTCTTGTTTACTTGCTTCTGTTCTATAAATACAGAATGGTTTGTTTGTCTCACTGTGTTTCTCCAATGTATATTTTTTATTCTAACGGTTCTTGTTTACTTGCTTCTGTTCTGTAGATATAGAATGGTTTGTTTGTCTCATTGTGTTTCTCCAATGTATAGTTTTTTATTCTAACGGTTCTTCTGTTCTATAAATACAGAATGGTTTGTTTGTCTCACTGTGTTTCTCCAATGTATATTTTTTATTCTAACGGGACTTGTTTACTTGCTTCTGTTCTGTAGATATAGAATGGTTTGTTTGTCTCATTGTGTTTCTCCAATGTATAGTTTTTTATTCTAACGGATCTTGTTTACTTGCTTCTGTTCTGTAGATATAGAATGGTTTGTTTGTCTCATTGTGTTTCTCCAATGTATATATTTTTTATTCTAACGGTTTTTGTTTACTTGCTTCTGTTCTGTAAATATAGAATGGTTTGTTTGTCACATTGTGTTTCTCCAATGTATAGTTTTTAATTCTAACGGTTCTTGTTCACTTGCTTCTGTTCTATAAATACAGAATGGTTTGTTTGTCTCATTAAGTTTCTCCAATGTATAGTTTTTTTTATTCTAACGGTTTTTGTTTACTTGCTTCTGTTCTGTAAATATAGAATGGTTTGTTTGTCTCACTGTGTTTCTCCAATGTATATTTTTTATTCTAACGGTTCTTGTTTACTTGCTTCTGTTCTGTAGATATAGAATGGTTTGTTTGTCTCATTGTGTTTCTCCAATGTATAGTTTTTTTTATTCTCACGGTTTTTGTTTACTTGCTTCTGTTCTGTAAATATAGAATGGTTTGTTTGTCACATTATGTTTCTCCAATGTATAACTTTTTATTATAACGGTTCTTGTTAATTGCACTGACGAATGTGAGAACATGTTTGTTAGTTGGATTTGGTTGTTGTTAATCACAATTCTAACTCATTAGTTATCTGTGCTTTACCCACCACGGGTATCTAAATCAGTTTTTAGCGTCGTAAGCCCGTAAACCACAATTTTGTGGTCATACAATTTGGTGAAGACTGGATTTAAACTGGACTAAAAGTATTCGTACTGATGAAACTTTGTTTGTAGAATGGACGACAACTGCCTGTTGTGGAGACACAAGCGTAGAGAATGACGTATTGAAAGTCCATTCTACAAAGCTTCATCATGAATACTCTACCTGAACACTCTATCAAAGGGTATCCATACTCTCGTACTAGATGCTTCTGAGCTTCATAGGAAGCACGTTTCTCTTCCTATTATTTTCTTTGTTGGTTTTTAAGTTTTAAGTTAGATTTATCTTCATATTGTCTTATTCTGCATTCCTTACAGATGTTGGAAACTTCAGTTTATTTCAAGTCAAAGTCTCTCATTTCTAGTAGACGATCGGAGAGTTTCTTGATTGAACGCGAACAAGTCGTAAACCCACATCAATAAGTGACAGCAGAACCTATTCAGTGTTGCTTTCAAAGGTTTTCTCTACATATCTTTTTAAAATATTGTTGGCACAACTCTCTTATAGTCATTAGAACACACGCATATTCACATATAGATGTTTACACACAAACATATCCATGCTAACACAGGTATATTCATATACACGTGTTAACGCACACATATTCGTATATACACACACATGTATATATATATATTCACACACACCCAAGTTAGCACACAGCATGGTCACATTACGGATAGGGCCCGGCATGGCCAAGCGTGTTAAGGCGTGCGACTCGTAATCTGAGGGTCGCGGGTTCGCATCCCTGTCGCGCCAAACATGCTCGCCCTTTCAGCCGTGGGGGCGTTATGATGTTACGATCAATCCCACTATTCGTTGGTAAAAGAGTAGCCCAAGAGTTGGCGGTGGGTGGTGATGACTAGCTGCCTTCCCTCTCGTCTTACACTGCTAAATTAGGGACGGCTAGCGTAGATAGCCCTCGAGTAGCTTTGTGCGAAATTCAAAAAAACAAACAAAACAAACATATTACGGACGTTAAGGAAGCTGGTAGCGAAGATGCGTGATTCGCTTGTAGAATCTGTACAGCAGATAAACAGAAAACAAGTGTAGACTGTGTGAAATGGTAGCAGTATTATGGAAGGAACTTAAGCTTTCATACACGAGGGATACATCAGCTAACAATTACTTTCAGGAAGTTAGAAACAGTGCTATTAGGGCTACAAATAGTAGATTTAATTGTAATAATCCCTTTATACTGAACAACAGATTTCAGCTCTTTGATTCTGCAGATGAGAAACGATTGGAGGGAAGGGGAGAAAAAGGGGTCACAGAAGAAGGTGGATAATAAAGAGGTTATAGATGTAGGTTAATCCAAGTCAAGCTATGTGGATAGAATAGTCTGTGGGTAAATAGGGAGAAAATAATTGGATTATGTTAACCTGGGGTAAAGGTGGAAGTCAACCGACAGAGCAAGAGATATCATGAAGGGGAACGGAAATGATACAGTCTTTGTCGTGCATATGTGGGCTAACGATATTAGGAAGCGTAAGTCAGGAGAACTAATCAATAAATGTAAGAGGTAGATCACATCATTTAAAGACAAAGGCCATAAATTAATTGTGTCGAGGATACTACCAAAAATTAATTGTGGGAATAAAAGTTTGAGTAGGGTTAAATGCTGGGCTTAAGTTAATATGTAAGGATGAGAAGACAGGCTGGTTGGACTTGTAGGATCAGTTTACTGGTAGAAGGAAGCTTTTGGAAATGTATGGTTTACATTTAAATAAGGGAGAGTCTGACTTGTTTGCAAAAGCTATTGATTCAGCTGCAAGGGTAGTTTTAAACTTGTAAGGACCAGGATAAACTAAATTTAATATATATATAAAGTATAGCAAAGGAAATCAGTAAAGAAGTGGTTCCCAAGTTTAGGCTTAACTGTTACTGTTGTGTTGCTGGATGACTTCAGGACACTGGTAAGAATGGAGGATCTTGATATAATGAGAATAACTGAACATGGTTAAATCTAGAATATCTTTATGAGAAAAATGTCTTTGAAATACAGTGTTATAGATTATCTAATAGTAGTAAAGAGAGAGGAATGGTTTTATAATGTGAGTTACATCCTGTTGAAGTTCATGATATCGATGAGATCCAATTCATTTGGGTTTCTACTAGCAGATATAAAAGTCTTTTAGCGGGACTTTGTTACAGACCACCAGGTGACACTGATGAAATTAGTGAAAAACTTTATAACGAGGTAAAGATTTTAGTTATTAATGAAGTCATAATTATGGGTGATTTTAATTTCAGGCATACAGACTGGGAAGTTTTAGTCAAATCATGGGATAGAAAGTTTTGTTTGGAAACTGTTTAAGATGGTTTTGTTAGCAAAGAAACCACCTAGAAACAATGACGTTTTAGATTTAATGTTAACTTCAAATATAAAAATTATTATAAGGGTGGAAACATCTGTTCATAAGTGATCATTTGCATATTACGTTCAATGTTTTGCTGCGCGTGGAGATAAGGAATAACGGTAGACTGGCTTCAAATTTCATAAAAAGCATATTTTGAGGGCATGCAACAAGAATTATCAGTTGTGAATTACGCAGCTAAGTCATTTGGAGATTTTGACCACATATAAAAAAATATTTAAAAATTCAAGGTAAACATATTTCTTATCGAAAGGAGATGGTAGCTGGAAGTAAAAAAAAAAAACAGTTTAGTTCACAAAGGGTGTGAGAATAGAATGACAGAACAGGATCATAAATCTTCGAAATTTAAACTGACTGGTATGACAGGAGACTTGTAAGATTATCGAAGATCAAGAAAATTGGTGAAACAGGAAATTAGGACATGAATAAGAATGCATGAAGAAAAGTGGACAGCAAGTTTTAAAAATTACAGTAAGTATTTCTTTAAATACACCAAGGGTAAACAAAATGTTAGAATGGGGTAGGATCTTTGAGGGATGACAAATGAGGACTCATATCTGATGATTATGTCAATGCTGGGTTATTAAATTCTGCTTTTTCTTCGGTTTTTACGAAAGAAGAGTCAAACAATATTCTTCATCCTGAAGAGTTAACAGATGGAAACAAGATGAGTACATTAATTCTAAGTTGGTTAAGAAAAATTTGGAAGTTCAAATAACGTTAAGGCTTCTTGGCTGGAGAATATTCCCTAAAGGTTTTTAAGGAGGTTAAGGATTGGATACGTGAACCACTTGGTGCTGTTTTTTGTAAGTCCTTGAATGGTGGGCAGATGACAGAAGATTACAACTTAACTAATGTCACTCCTCTTTTCATGTAAGGTGATAAAAATTGTCCCTGTAATTATAGGCCTGCTAGTATTACATGAGTTGTGGGAAATGTTTTGGAAACTATGATTAAAAGATGTTCTACGAAATGATTTAAGAAAGTTTATAATTTTACTAAATAATCAACGTGGTTTCTTGCCTTAAAAATCTTTTGACATTCTTTGGAAAGGTTACTGCTTATGGGTATGAAAATAAGAGTATTGACTTGATATACCTGGATTTTCAGAATGGAAGAAAAATAGAGGGTCATTATAAATGGAGTTCAGTCAATGTCACAAGTAGAATACCTCAGGGCTCAATCTTAAGACCTTTGTTCTTTTTTATTTTCTGAATAAAGGAATGGTTAATAAATTACTTAATGTTGCTGATGATTTCAAAGTCTTGGCTGTTACTGGCTGTGAAGAGGATGCTGCTACTTTATATGAGGATTTAGAACATTTATGAGTTGGACAAATAAATGATAGATGGATTTTAATTATGATAAATGCAATATAATGCATGTGGGTTACCACAATTTCAATTACAAATATAATTTGAATGGTACTAACCTTAACAGTGTCATGAAAGAAAGGGATTTTGACTGGTACTTGATCAGTCTCTTAAACCATCCAAGAAGTGAACTGTTGTCAGTGTTAACGTAAATAGAAGTTTAGGTTCTATCTACAGAGAGTGAAGTGAACACAATAGAAACTACTACACCAGGAAATCAAAGAAAGCGAAGCGGACTGAGCATGATGAAAACTAGTATTCCATGAACTCAAAGAAAGTGAGGTGGACTGAACACAATAAAAACTGCTATTCCAGGAAATCAAAGAAAGCGAAGCGGACTGAGCATGATGAAAACTAGTATTCCATGAACTCAAAGAAAGTGAGGTGGACTGAGCATGATGAAAACTACTACACCAGGAAATCAAAGAAAGCGAAGCGGACTGAACATGATGAAAACTGGTATTCCATGAACTCAAAGAAAGTGAGGTGCACTAAACACAATAAAAACTGCTATACCAGGAAATCAAAGAAAGCGATGCGGACTGAGCATGATGAAAACTAGGATTCCATGAACTCAAAGAAAGTGAGGTGGACTGAACACAATAAAAACTGCTATACCAGGAAATCAAAGAAAGCGAAGCGGACTGAACATGATGAAAACTGGTATTCCATGAACTCAAAGAAAGTGAGGTGCACTAAACACAATAAAAACTGCTATACCAGGAAATCAAAGAAAGCGATGCGGACTGAGCATGATGAAAACTAGGATTCCATGAACTCAAAGAAAGTGAGGTGAACTGAACATGATAAAAACTACTATACCAGGAAATCAAAGAAAGCGAAGCGGACTGAACATGATAAAAACTACTATACCAGGAACTCGTTGAAAGTGAAGAGTACTGAACATAAAATAAAGTACTATATGAAGAACTTAACGAATTACTAAACTTCAAACACTAACAAAATATAACTCGTTTTAGTAAGTATTAGCACTATTTATGTGTTAACACATTGTAGTTTCGGTAGTGATTATAAGTAAGTGCTGAAGGTGTAATTTGTTTTGTATTTCGCGCAAAGCTACTCGAGGGCTATCTGCGCTGAAGGTATAATAAAGATTATTTGTTATCACATTAATGTAAGTGCAGTTTTAGTACTGATTACCAGTGTTGAAGGTATATTAAACTTTATATGTTATCACATTAGTTCAAGCGTAGAACTGTAAACAAACTTGTTTGGTGTACAAAGCGTAGTTTACTACAGTATATATCAGAGAAAGGACGGAAATGGATTACTACAGTATATATCAGAGAAAGGAAGGAAATGGATTACTACAGTATACATCAGAGAAAGGAAGGAAATGGATTACTACAGTATGTATCAGAGAAAGAAAGGAAATGGATTACTACAGTATATATCAGAGAAAGGAAGGAAATGGATTACTACAGTATATATCAGAGAAAGGAAGGAAATGGATTACTACAGTATCTATCAGAGAAAGGAAGGAAATGGATTACTACAGTATCTATCAGAGAAAGGAAGGAAATGGATTACTACAGTATGTATCAGAGAAAGGAAGGAAATGGATTACTACAGTATATATCAGAGAAAGGAAGGAAATGGATTACTACAGTATGTATCAGAGAAAGGAAGGAAATGTATGGCAGATATTTCTGTTTGGAATTATTTGACCCCAAGAGTTTGGGGTCAGTTGCAACCGTAGTTGTCCAGAAATTACTTTCTTTTCGCTCCACTCATGTTTTAAAGGGGCCCGAAAACTTAATTGTGAAGAGACACAACAGAAGAGAAAAAAACTATGATAAATAAACAGTAAAGGTTAACTGAAGGTTAAATGAGCTGTAAGCAAAGGCGAAAAACCAAAAGATGGGCAGAATAAAATAAACGACAGATATGGGACTTATGTTTCTTCAAGACGGCAGATTTATAGATCCAATGCCAAGAATTAGATATGGGGGAAAACGGGAGATTCCAGATAAAATCCACTTTCACTCACTGACGCCAATGCTTGCCTGTTGATGCCCTCTTAGACCGTTCTGGATGAAGAAGGAAGGAGACAAGGGCTGAAAGGGTCAGTCGTGATATTCAGGCCCCTGTAGCTATGTTTCTGATAGGCATTAAGGTGGGGTAGGCTTTCCTCATCACAGGAAGGAAGGTGGCGGAAATAGGAGAACCGAGTGTTTGATTCCACTGTATTGTTGTTTGTTGTCAGAGAATGGAATAATGAAACAGGCTTAGTTGTTAAAGGACATTGATCGACAAGAGAGAAGCAGTTAGAATGTTTGGCATATAGGACAGTTGATCATCGAAGAACTCACGTGTCTGGGTGGATTCTTCCTTTCGGAGGGTTTTCTGTGAGTAGACAGAGTGGTTATAGACTATGAGACTTCAGTTTGGCAATATTGGGGATTCCGGTTGTCAGGTTCTTTGAAGTGAAGAGATGAACTGGTATTAAAGTAATTATTTTAACAATACTTTGGAATTGGCAGAATGCGGACAATACAAGCAGAACAATAGAATTGTAAAACTTAGATTGTCAGAACAATGCAAGCAACAAAGCAGTAGAACTTTATGTCCTGGTTTATCTATGTAATTAATGTAGGAAAAAACAACATTGTCGACAAAACTGTAAAACTTAGATTGTTTTAAAGTTTCATAAAAGTGAACAGACTTACATCTCAAGATATTAAGTTCAACTCCCCACAGTGGACTACACGTAGATAGCTTTGAGCTAAAATAACAACAAACAAGCCAATAATCATAAAATCATTTCAGAGGTCTTGTTTTCTTTTGTTGTTTTCTTTTACTATTCCTACTAACAGCTCCTAACGGACAAAACTTAATTTTTACTGTTCCTACCAACAGCTCCTAACGGACAAAACTTAATTTCTACTCTTCCTACTAACAGCTCCTAACTGACAAAACTTAATTTTTACTGTTCCTACCAACAGCTCCTAACTGACAAAACTTAATTTTTACTGTTCCTACCAACATCTTTTGACAAACAAAACTTAATTTTTACTGTTCCTACTAACAGCTCCTAACTGACAAAACTTAAATTTTACTGTTCCTACCAACAGCTCCTAACTGACAAAACTTAATTTTTACTGTTCCTACCAACATCTTTTAACAAACAAAACTTAATTTTTACTGTTCCTTGTAACAGCTCCTAACTGACAAAACTTAAATTTTACTGTTCCTACCAACAGCTCCTAACGGACAAAACTTAAATTTTACTGTTCCTACAAATAGCTCCTAACGGGTAAAACCTAAATCAGTTTTTGGAATAAATCATTATTTTTGTAATGAACTGGTAAGAATGTGCCGCTTGGAAGGAAATGGACATATTTCACTTTATATGAGGATTTAGAACATTTATGAGTTGGACAAATAAGCCAACTTATCACATTAGGATAAGTAATAAGTTACTTACCACAAGTAAGTAACTGGTCTTACTTGTCTGATAAGTACTCTTATCAGTAGTAACAGATAAGACATATATCCTTAAGTATTGGATATTTTTTCCATATTACGAAAGGGTACATAACTAATTTGTTAATTATCATATTCAAATTAATCTGTATTTGATTTTATTCGGAACATAAAGCCACTGTTACGTGTTTAATAATACTAGCTGACGTACCCATTGAACGCACGGAAGAAGACGCAGGAGCGCACAGGGAGGTGACGAAAGTAGGGTCAGATCCTAAAACTCCTCACTGTGTCATTTCCAAAAGAATATTAAAGTTGCAGGTAATATTTGGAAACAATAAGTCCCGCGGTTCGCCAGTTATAATCAGTCAAAAAGATACTTTATGAAAAAACAATGGTTTTGATAAATTCGATTTTTATGAAACAATGGTTTATATAAAAAAATTATCAAACAATGATTATGATAACTAAGTGTTCTATCAAAGAATGATTATGATAATTTAGTTTCTTTATCAAACAATGATTTTGATAACTTAATATTTTATCAAACAATGATTTTGATAAATTAAGTTTTTATCAATGGTTTTGATAAATTAGTTTTTATCAAACAATATTTTTATAAATTAGTTTTTATCAAACAATATTTTTTATAAATTAGTTTTTATCAATGATTTTGATAAATTAGTTTTTATCAAACAATATTTTTATAAATTAGTTTATTTTATTAAATAATGATTTTGATAACTTAATTTTTTACCAAAGTATGGATTTGATAAATTAGTTTTTATCAATGGTTTTGATAACTTAATATTTTATCAAACAATGATTTTTATAAATTAAGTTTTTATCAATGGTTTTGATAAATTAGTTTTTATCAAACAATATTTTTTATAAATTAGTTTATTTTATTAAATAATGATTTTGATAACTTAATTTTTTACCAAAGTATGGATTTGATAAATTAGTTTTTATCAATGGTTTTGATAACTTAATATTTTATCAAACAATGATTTTTATAAATTAAGTTTTTATCAATGGTTTTGATAAATTAGTTTTATCAAACAATATTTTTTTATAAATTAGTTTATTTTATTAAATAATGATTTTGATAACTTAATTTTTTACCAAAGTATGGATTTGATAAATTAGTTTTTATCAATGGTTTTGATAACTTAATATTTTATCAAACAATGATTTTTATAAATTAGTTTTTATCAATGGTTTTGATAAATTAGTTTTTATCAATGGTTTTGATAAATTAGTTTTTATGAAACAATATTTTTTATAAGTTAGTTTATTTTATTAAATAATGATTTTGATAACTTAATTTTTTACCAAAGTATGGATTTGATAAATTAGTTTTTATCAATGGTTTTGATAACTTAATATTTTATCAAACAATGATTTTTATAAATTAAGTTTTTATCAATGGTTTTGATAAATTAGTTTTTATCAAACAATATTTTTTATAAATTAGTTTATTTTATTAAATAATGATTTTGATAACTTAATTTTTTACCAAAGTATGGATTTGATAAATTAGTTTTTATCAATGGTTTTGATAACTTAATATTTTATCAAACAATGATTTTTATAAATTAGTTTTTATCAATGGTTTTGATAAATTAGTTTTTATGAAACAATATTTTTTATAAGTTAGTTTATTTTATTAAATAATGATATTGATAACTTAATTTTTTACCAAAGTATGGTTTTTATAAATTAGTTTTTATCAATGGTTTTGATAACTTAGTTTTTATCAGAGATTGGATTTGATAACTAAGTTTTTATCAGAGATTGAATTTGATAACTAAGTTTTTATCAATACTGATTCTCTTAGATCAGTTTTATCCCTGAAAGAGAAATATCAGTAGAGAGAACAAAAAATGACTAGACTTGTACCACTCTAAACAAATATAAAAAATACTTGAAACCTTCGGTACTTGGTGAAACCCCGTATTTACATAATTGAAGGAAACAAAAAAGATGGTTTGTACGTTTCATAATAAGTTCATTTATTAAAACAAACATGGTTTCTCTTGAAGGTGCCTTTAGTGGATTGTCTTACTCGGTGCTGTGAATGATGTAATTACGTTCATATCAATGCACATGAACTGTTATATATATTTATATGTATGAAATTTTCAACCGTTCTAAACGTGCCCTTATTTCGCAGATGTTTTATATTTATACAGTACACAACTGTTCCTATGGTCGAGTGACTGGATAATGGTGTCTATAGTACGGAACATTGAATAACACAATAGGTTAGGCCTACTTGTTCAGTTAATGTATAGCAGGTATTTAATCACCTGATAAGATATCCCCGTACTTTTCTGTCAGAAAAACAGCAGTAGGTCTATTGTCTTTCGCCTTTCAGTATTCATATAAAGAGCTTCAGCTGTCAGTTCACCTAACCGTTTCCTCTTGGTTCCGTTTATTGGTTGTCTGTATCCATGTTTTTCTTTCTAAATAAAAGTTGGTCTCCTCTCCATTTGGCCTGGCATGGCCAAGCGTGTTAAGGCGCGTGCGACTCGTAATCCGAGGGTCGCAGGTTCGCATCCCCGTCGCGCCAAACATGCTCGCCCTTTCGGCCGTGGGGGCGTTATAATGCGACGTTCAATCCCACTATTCGTTGGTAAAAGAGTAGCCCAAGAGTTGGCGGTGGTTGGTGATAACTAGCTGCCTTCCCTCTAGTCTTACACTGCTAAATTAGGGACGGCTAGCACAGATAGCCCTCGAGTAGCTTTGTGCGAAATTCAAAAACAAACAAACAAAAAAAAAACTATCCATTTTTTCTCTACAGCTATATCTCGGTCCGCCTACTCCTATAGTCGTATGTATGTATCTTTATGTATGTTTGTCTGAATGATTCAGTGTTAAACGTTATCTCATCTTCAATTATGTAATCAAGAAGATATATAGGTCCAATTCTTTGTGGAAGCTTTTAGTTTATTACTTGTGAAAAATTATTTTGGGTTTTCAAATCATCTTTACTCTGCTTTCATTTTCGCTATTTTAGCACGTCCTTTTTTAGCTATCTTCTACCTACATACAAATAACCTCTTAAGTTCGTTGTCTTAACTCGTCCTTTTAAGACATCTTGTAGCTACATACAAACAACCTCTTAATTTCGTTGTCTTAAGTGGTCCTTTTTTAGCTAGCTTGTACCTATATAGAAATAACCTCTTAAGTTCGTTGTCTTAACTCGTCTTTTTCTAGCTATCTTTACCTGTATACAAATAACCTCTTACGTTTGTTTTCTAAGCTCGTCCTTTTGTAGCTATCTAGTACCTATATACAAATAATCTCCTAAGTTCGTTTTCTCAAGTTGTCTTTTTGTTAGCTACCTTGTACATACATACAAATAACCTCTTATGTTCGTTGTCTTACCTCGTCCTTTTTTAGCTATCTTGTACATACATACAAATAACCTCTTATGTTCGTTGTCTTACCTCGTCCTTTTATAGCTATCTTGTACCTACATACAAATAACCTCTTATGTTCGTTGTCTTACCTCGTCCTTTTTTAGCTATCTTGTACATACATACAAATAACCTCTTATGTTCGTTGTCTTACCTCGTCCTTTTTTAGCTATCTTGTACATACATACAAATAACCTCTTATGTTCGTTGTCTTACCTCGTCCTTTTTTAGCTATCTTGTACCTACATACAAATAACCTCTTTAGTTTGTTGTCTTAACTCGTATTTTTCTAGCTATCTAGTACCTATACAGAAATAACTTCTTAAGTTCGTTGGTCTTATCTGGTCCTTTTGTAGCTATCTTATACTGATATGCAAAAGTTTCTGATCACACGTTCTTGGAATTATTTTACTGTACATGAATCCTGGTAATGCCATAAACTGTCCAGGTTGTCTGATAATGATTTCACGACCTTACTATATATAGTCCTGGACAAACCACATGTCTCAGTGTTTGGTCAGTGCACAGAGTTTGAACAAAACCTGCCATCAAAACTCCAAACAGAGATGGATGAAGTACCTTACAAGTTCACGTGAACGAAATAAGTTTCCGTATGGGATTATTACATTACCTTCGTCTTGTATCACTCTTGCCTAATTAGTTGGTAACAATTATGTAAATTAATGCCACATTTGGTGAATGTCGATCCACAAGAAGGAAACTAATAGTAAAAAACGCCAATAAAAACCTCGACACGCAAAATGTAAAACCGAAAACTTGTATGCATCTATCCACGAGTTAGTTAACCTCCATGTGCAAATTCATCTACAGGGGAAGAAACAGCAGTTATAAATGCTCTCCTACAAACGGCAAAACCGAGAATTTGCATGTACACTAACATTTACCTAAAGAACATCCATAACAATTTTGTTTGAGATCCATCCGCACCATGTGAAATAGTTACATGGATATACGACAGACAGTACTCAATATTTATATAGATAACTAGCTATATGGCCATACAACAAACAGTATTGTTATATTTATATAGATAAGTAGTGACATGGACATACAACAGACAGTACAGTTATATTTATACAGATAAGTACTTACATAGACATACAACAACAGTATTTTTATATTTATATAGATAAATAGTTACATGGACATACAACAGACAGTATTGTTATATTTATACAGATAAGTAGTTACATGGACATACAACAGTATTGTTATATTTATATAGATAAATAGTTACATGGACATACAACAACAGTATTGTTATATTTATATAGATAAATAGTTACTGGACATACAACAGACAGTATTGTTATATTTATACAGATAAGTAGTTACATGGACATACAACAGTATTGTTATATTTATATAGATAAGTAGTTACATGGACATACAACAGACAGTATTGTTATATTTATATAGATAAGTAGTGACACGGACATACAACAGACAGTACTATTATATTTATATAGATAAGTAGTCACATGGACATACAACAGACAGTATTGTTATATTTATATAGATAAATAGTTACATGGACATACAACAGACAGTATTGTTATATTTATATAGATAAGTAGTGACACGGACATACAACAGACAGTATTGTTATATTTATATAGATAAGTAGTTACATGGACATACAACAGACAGTATTGTTATATTTATATAGATAAGTAGTCACATGGACATACAACAGACAGTATTGTTATATTTATATAGATAAGTAGTTACATGGACATACAACAGACAGTACAATTATATTTATATAGATAAGTAGTCACATGGACATACAACAGACAGTATTGTTATATTTATATAGATAAGTAGTTACATGGACATACAACAGACAGTACAATTATATTTATATAGATAAGTAGTCACATGGACATACAACAGACAGTATTGTTATATTTATATAGATAAGTAGTTACATGGACATACAACAGACAGTACAATTATATTTATATAGATAAGTAGTCACATGGACATACAACAGACAGTATTATTATATTTATATAGATAAGTAGTTACATGGACATACAACAGACAGTACAATTATATTTATATAGATAAGTAGTCACATGGACATACAACAGACAGTATTGTTATATTTATACAGATAAGTAGTTACATGGACATACAACAGTATTGTTATATTTATATAGATAAGTAGTGACACGGACATACAACAGACAGTACTATTATATTTATACAGATAAGTAGTCACATGGACATACAACAGACAGTATTGTTATAGTTATATAGATAAGTAGTTACATGGACATACAACAGACAGTATTGTTATAGTTATATAGATAAGTAGTTACATGGACATACAACAGACAGTACAATTATATTTATATAGATAAGTAGTCACATGGACATACAACAGACAGTATTGTTATATTTATATAGATAAGTAGTTACATGGACATACAACAGACAGTACAATTATATTTATATAGATAAGTAGTCACATGGACATACAACAGACAGTATTGTTATATTTATATAGATAAGTAGTGACACGGACATACAACAGACAGTACTATTATATTTATACAGATAAGTAGTCACATGGACATACAACAGACAGTATTGTTATAGTTATATAGATAAGTAGTTACATGGACATACAACAGACAGTATTGTTATATTTATATAGATAAGTAGTGACACGGACATACAACAGACAGTATTGTTATATTTATATAGATAAGTAGTTACATGGACATACAACAGACAGTATTGTTATATTTATATAGATAAGTAGTCACATGGACATACAACAGACAGTATTGTTATATTTATATAGATAAATAGTTACATGGACATACAACAGACAGTACAGTTATATTTTTACAGATAAGTACTTACATAGACATACAACAACAGTATTTTTATATTTATATAGATAAATAGTTACATGGACATACAACAGACAGTATTGTTATATTTATACAGATAAGTAGTTACATGGACATACAACAGTATTGTTATATTTATATAGATAAATAGTTACATGGACATACAACAACAGTATTGTTATATTTATATAGATAAATAGTTACTGGACATACAACAGACAGTATTGTTATATTTATACAGATAAGTAGTTACATGGACATACAACAGTATTGTTATATTTATATAGATAAGTAGTTACATGGACATACAACAGTATTGTTATATTTCTATAGATAAGTAGTGACATAGACATACAACAGACAGTACAATTATATTTATATAGATAAGTAGTCACATGGACATACAACAGACAGTATTGTTATATTTATATAGATAAGTAGTGACACGGACATACAACAGACAGTACTATTATATTTATATAGATAAATAGTTACATGGACATACAACAGACAGTATTGTTATATTTATATAGATAAATAGTTACTGGACATACAACAACAGTATTGTTATATTTATATAGATAAGTAGTGACACGGACATACAACAGACAGTACTATTATATTTATATAGATAAATAGTTACATGGACATACAACAAACAGTATTGTTATATTTATACAGATAAGTAGTTACATGGACATACAACAGTATTGTTATATTTATATAGATAAGTAGTTACATGGACATACAACAACAGTATTGTTATATTTATACAGATAAGTAGTTACATGGACATACAACAACAGTATTGTTATATTTATACAGATAACTAGTTACATGGACATACAACAACAGTATTGTTATATTTATACAGATAAGTAGTTACATGGACATACAACAACAGTATTGTTATATTTATACAGATAAGTAGTTACATGGACATACAACAACAGTATTGTTATATTTATACAGATAAGTAGTTACATGGACATACAACAACAGTATTGTTATATTTATACAGATAAGTAGTTACATGGACATACAACAACAGTATTGTTATATTTATACAGATAAGTAGTTACATGGACATACAACACACACTATTGTTATATTTATACAGATAAGTAGTTACATGGACATACAACACACACTGTTGTTATATCTATACAGATAAATAGTTACATGGACATACAACAACAGTATTGTTATATTTATATAGATAAATAGTTACATGGACATACAACAGACAGTACAGTTATATTTATACAGATAAGTAGTTACATGGACATACAACAACAGTATTGTTATATTTATACAGATAAGTAGTTACATGGACATACAACAACAGTATTGTTATATTTATACAGATAAGTAGTTACATGGACATACAACACACACTATTGTTATATTTATACAGATAAGTAGTTACATGGACATACAACAACAGTATTGTTATATTTATATTGATAAATAGTTACATGGACATACAACAGACAGTACAGTTATATTTATACAGATAAGTAGTTACATGGACATACAACAACAGTATTGTTATATTTATATAGATAAATAGTTACATGGACATACAACACACACTATTGTTATATTTATATAGATAAGTAGTTACATGGACATACAACAACAGTATTGTTATATTTATATAGATAAATAGTTACATGGACATACAACAGACAGTACTATTATATTTATATAGATAAGTAGTTACATGGACATGCAACAACAGTATTGTTATATTTATACAGATAAGTAGTGACATGGACATACAACAGACAGTACTATTATATTTATATAGATAAGTAGTTACATGGACATACAACAACAGTATTGTTATATTTATATAGATAAATAGTTACATGGACATACAACACACACTGTTGTTATATTTATACAGATAAGTAGTTACATGGACATACAACAACAGTATTGTTATATTTATACAGATAAATAGTTACATGGACATACAACAACAGTATTGTTATATTTATACAGATAAATAGTTACATGGACATACAACAACAGTATTGTATATTTATACAGATAAATAGTTACATGGACATACAACAACAGTATTGTTATATTTATACAGATAAATAGTTACATGGACATACAACACACACTATTGTTATATTTATACAGATAAGTAGTTACATGGACACACAACAAACAGTACTAATACATTTATATAGATATGTACGTATATGGACATACAAGAGACACTACTATTATACTTACATAGATAAGTAATTACATGGGCATATAACACCCAGTACTGTTATATTTATACAGATAAGTAGTTACATGGACATACAAAAGACACTATTATTACATTTATATAGATAAGTAATTACACAGACATACAACAAACAGTATTGTTATATTTATATGGATTAATAGTTACATGGACATACAACAACAGTATTGTTATATTTATTTTGATAAGTAGTTTAACACTCATTTGACAACGTTCTTGTTATTTTTTCAGTACAGGGTTTCTCACGGGGAATCAAACTTTGGATTTTTTTGCTGTAAATCATTACAGTTTCCGCTCCCCCTGCGGTTGTTATTTGCACTTAATGACAATAGTTATTTGATATTTATCATTGCTTCAACAGATGGCAGCATAAGACAGATTTCAATCTCCGTTTGTCCTCATCCCACACTTGAGGTATATTTAGTTTCTTAATCTGTGTTTGTCTTCGGTTCGGTTTGTTTTGAATTTCGCACAAAGCTACACGAGGGCTATCTGCGCTAGCTGTCCATTATTTAACAGTGTAAGACTAGATGGAAGGCAGCTAGTCATCACCAACCACCGGCAACTCTCGGTCTACTCTCTTACCGACGAATTGTGGGATTGACCGTAACATTATAACGCTCCTACAGCTGAAGGGGAAAGCATGTTTGACGTGACATAGGGCTCGAAACCGCGACCCTTAGATTACGAGTTGAGTGCATTAACCACCTGGCCATGACGAACCTTAATTTTAGGCACCAACATTATTAACGTTGGGCACATCTTTACCTGATTCGTTTTTATTAATCATTACTATCTGGTCCAATCTACTCTCATATTGAAATTTTTTAAAGCAAGGTCGAAGTAAATCAACCTGTGAGAATTTGGGGTGTGGTCAAATACATCAATCAAAAGGGCTTCACCTCCCGAGTCCAAAACTGTGACCTGTTTAGACCTTAAATAGGGATAGAAATGACGGAACTATGAGAAACAAAATGTACTTGAATGAAATAGTGAAAAAAACAACACAAAATTAAACTCAGAGCTGCTCTATGAACCGTAATGCCGTGGATAAAAAATATATTAATTACTATTAATAACAATTCTGAGTTATATTTCATTCGCACAGATAACAGGTTATGCAGTTTGTTCATGTATGATTTTCCTAATACAAGTAATTTGTAATTCACCGATACTGCTTAAAATTTACTTTGTAAAACCACGTAAGATTACTTCTGCAAAATATATTTTTAATTGTCTTTAATACTTTTCAAATGTAAACAAAAACCAAGACATTTTTCTTAGCTGTGTTTATATAACAATGTTTGTTTGTTTTGGAATTTCGCACAAAGCTACTCGAGGGCTATCTGTGCTAGCCGTCCCTAATTTAGCAGTGTAAGACTAGAGGGAAGGCAGCTAGTCATCACCACCCACCGCCAACTCTTGGGCTACTCTTTTAGCAACGAATAGTGGGATTGATTGTAACATTATACACCCCACGACTGGGAGGGCGAGCATGTTTAGCGCGACGCGGGCACGAACCCGCGACCCTCGGATTACGAGTCGCACGCCTTACGCGCTTGGCCATGCCGGGCCATTTATATAACAAACCCTCATCAACATGAAAACAAAACTTTTAGAGATTTAGCCCTACCCCGTGTATATACCAGATTCCTGTTAACATTGAAACACAACTTCTCGCAGGCTAAGCCTTACTTTGTTTATGTAGCAGATTATAAGCAACATATAAAGACAACTTCTAATCTAGATTATTTAGTCTTACCCTGTTTATGTTGCAGACTCCTGGCGGGATATAAGGCAACCTCTCCCAAGTTCCATTAAAAAAAAATCTCTTCTTTTTCTTGTGAAATATACGTATTAAAGATTAAGTGCAGTCTATTTTACTGGTTGGCAGGTCTATTACCCATTAGATGTTACCTTACAGCCTTGTCCTCGTTGTTCTGAAGTCCAAACTGCAATAACTAAAGAATAAACGTCAACTTCGTCGCCACCACGCATCGCATGTTCTCTTTACGGCACGTGATTTTATTTGAGGTAAGTCGCCCACTTAAAGCACGCGCGCGCGCAGTATTGACATTGTTCAAAAAGGTGATCTGCGAGACATTAGATTACAACAGACAGAAACTGTCTGCAGTTTAAAGAAAATGGGTTAAGACATAAACTGAACGTAAATCCGATTTGGCAGTATTGAACAAGTATAATAACCCATTGTTGTTTTGAAATTTCTAGAAGGTCCTTATGTTTAAGATTTTAACTGCAAAACAGTGGTATCAACAATCTGTGTATTTATGTGTAAGGATATTTCAGACGCCTAGAGATAGATACATCCGTTTATTCACAGAGAGTTCGCTTTCCTTTTATCTCGTATTTGCGTCGAATCAAAACGCAGTTTGTTGTCGTTTATCCACTAATACGTAATCGTTTTGCATCTTTATTTTTTAATTGTGTGGGTAACAGCTTTCCTTCAAAAAACCACCTCTCGGTCAAATAACATCAACTTTAATGAAATGTTTTGAATGTATTAACAATTTAAACACGTGCACTTCAAAAGACCTTCAAGAGTGGAATACGTTAAGATCATATCACGACGTTCCACTTTATTCCCCGGTCTGGACAGCGGCCAGTCTCCGGACTTAATACACCAAACTTCTGGGCTCGATTCCCCGCAGTAAACGCAGCAGAAAGACCAATGTGGTGGCTTTGCTCCAAAGCGAAAAATATTTAGACATTATAATAACTTTGTAACATATCACGAAATGTCATTTACTTTTGTTCGATGTTTCTGTGTAATGAGTTAACAATTTACGACTATTTATCTAGTTAAAAATCAGGACAAATTAATGATTTTCGTTACACACAGTGTCGACCTGAACTGTCTACTAATGAGAACGTTATTTATTGTTCGTGAAAATTTAAACAAACTGGGATCAACTGTGTGACAGTGAATTCATTCTTATCACTCAAAACACTTGAACGAAACGTTGGTCCTCGTGCAATGTGGAACTCACCCTCACATTGTACGGACTATAAGAACATTGCTGGGTCGTGCTATCGAAAATAGAATGGCCAGCAGGCTATTTCTTCTCACGTGACAAGAACGGTCTCCAGACAGACCTCATCCTTACTGGTGTTTGGCTCTGAGCCAAGAATGTCGCAAACCAGAAGATTTCTTCAGAAGATCATAAGAACGTTTAATAGACGTTGTCTTCTGACTTATTAAATAAAATATATTATAAAACTGTTACAGAACCCGTCGTTTCCTAATGTATTCTTATGTAAACGTTCTTAAACAACAGTTATTGTTTATTCCGGTGTTTTAATACAGATACACATACACGGTATGTATTTTTCAGATGCGTGTTCATAAATACATATAATAATACGTTAAGAGAGTGTCTTTTTCAAGTACATCAGACGACAGTGCTACTCTTTCTTGTAAAATTTAATACAGGTATTCATAAACACGTGAGTCAAATACAAAACCAAGCAAATACAATCACTGGTAATCTATACTTGATTAATTATAAGAAAACCAACGCAAACAAACAATGCAAGAAGTTCATTTGCGAGTACAACCCAGTAACTGATATTACGGAGTACGGTCTGAAGAGGTAGTGGAGTTCAATCGAACTGATGAAAATAGATTTGTGATGGAACTAGAGATATATGCTCTAAGTACCACTCTTGTAGAACTTTATTAAAGACTCCTGCCCTCGGCAAACTCATAAGAAGAGAAAATAACACTTGTTATGTTGTTTATTCACCGACACTGACAAGCCAGTAAATATGATAATTTTGAGAGAACAGAATTTTATCTATTGCAACACTATAATGTTTTTTTGGGACTGCGTTAAAAGTTCATATATTGTTTAGGAAGGAAAATATTCCGTGAAAATGTTCGGAATATTGTTGATACTATGCTGTGTACTTTGGATCTAACAATTTGTTTTAATAAAATATATTGTATAATCTCTAACAGTTTTCGATACATTGCAGAATAACAATGCATAATTAATACTCAACAATATTTCGCTCAGTTTCATATTGAAAATAAAAGAGAAGTTAAAACATTTCGTGTAAGAAGAAAGAGTCTTCTAACATCAGGCTTCAAGTTAGGAATATATTGTTTGTTTGTTTTTTTAATTTCACGCCAAGCTAAACGAGAGATATCTGCACTAGCCGTTCGAAATTTAGCAGTGTAAGACTAGAGGAAAGGCAGCTAGTCATCACCACCCACCGCCAACTCTTGCGCTGCTCTTTTGCCAACGAATAGTGGGATTGACCGTTACATTATAAGGCCCCCAGGGCTGAAAGGGCGAGTATGTTTGGTGCAATGGGGATTCGAACCCACGACCTTCAGATTACGAGTCGAGTACCTTAACCACTTGACTCACAATTATAAGCAAGCCAGCTGATAACATAAGGACACGCGACTTCAGGAGAGAGTCATGTGAGAGTCTTGTGAGTCCATTGGAGTATGACTCAAGTTACTTTTGAGTGTATACTGCGTTTGTTGAAGCAAAACTTTAAATGCACGTGATTACACTATGGTTGTTTGTGAGCTTGGAAGAAGTAAAACTGTACATTTTATCAAGTGAGGAAATAAAAAACTCGATTGCTTGTGCGTTTCCATGGGTATAAATCTCCTTGTGTCTAAACGAAACATGTATCTCTAATAACAAATCAAAGGCCCGGCGTGACCAGATGGATCAAAGCGTGCGACTCGTAATCTGAGGGTCGTGGGTTTGCATTCCCGTCGAACCAAACATGCTCGTCTTTTCAGCCGTGGAGGCGTTATAATGTTACGGTCAATCCCACTATTCGCTGGTAAAAGAGTAGCCCAAAGGTTGGCGGTGGGTGATGATAACTAACTGCCTTCCCTCTAGTCTTACACTGCTAAATTAGGGACGGCTAGCGCAGATAGCCCTCGAGTAGCTTTGCGCGAAATTAAAAAAAATAAACAAATCAAAACACGATAACCGTCTACGATGTATTTTGGAAGAAAAACCTTCGAGTATTCTCTAGTCTTACAATTAAAAAAAAAAGAAATAAAACATGTTATTTGTTAATTTTTATGAACACAATTTGTTTTCTCGTGCAGTTTGTGTGGGAATAAAATTATTTGTTATCTGTCGTCATTATTTCTTTTGTGAATAAATTGTTCACAATAGCCTATTTTTTGTAATTAAAAATCCTTTTCATTTCTCCTTTCTTTTAATAAAACCTTTTGTTAAGGTCGACTCAGTTTGGTGAACAGGGTAATTAAATGAACTGGAAATAATTTCTGCTCCAAATTCGAAAATCCGCTTAAACGCGCAAAAATTACTTTCTATGAACAAAGAAAGGACTTGATACGTCTGAGTTATCTTCTGTCATGAACAATACTGCTCTAAGAAAAGAATCAGTTCTTAGGCGTCGAGACCACATGCACCTAACTTCCTCTGAAAAATTCCGAGATAATCTACATCTTAGCTTCAGTAGCTAGAAACTTTTAATATACTAAATGAACACTTCCGAGCCATAGTTTCAAGAGAACCAAGTAAATCGATATTTAGATCATGATAACCATTGTCATTATCCGGGATTTCCGCTCTCTAAGGAAAGTTCGGAATATTTTGTATTTGTTTGTTTCTTTGAAGTTAAGCACAAATCTGTACAGTGGACTGCCTGTGCTCTGCTCACCACGGGTATTAAAAACCGGTTTCGAATGTCCGAAGACTTACCGCTGTGCTACTGGGGAGAAAATGGATAATAAATTACAGGTTTTGAAACTAAACACAATGGGCTATTTGTGCTCTGCCCACTGCGAGTATCGAAACCCGGCTACTAGCGGTGTGCATATCTTGCAGTTATATCAAGAAAGGTGATCCTCAATCTCAAAACCAGGTTTGATTTTAGATGATAAATTCCCTGATCATTTGGTCGGTATCAAAACGAAGTTTTATTTTGAAACTAAAAATATGAACCTTTACATTATTGTATTTAAATCTGTTAATAAGTGCAAACTGGCGACTATTATGTGAGAACAATTTACAGTCACACTTAAAGAGTTGAAAAGTAATTTCATGAATATGTTACACTAAATATTCGAGTATGATCGTTCAGATGAAATCCTTATAAATATATTACACCCCTGGTAACAATATCTGGAAGAAACTGTACAAGCGAGGCCAAGATGATAGGATTTCTACGTACTAGTTTGTTTTGTATTTCGCGCAAAGCTACTCGAGGGCTATCTTCGCTAGCCGTCACTAATTTAGCAGTGTAAGACTAGAGGAAATGTAGCTAGTCATCACCACCCGCCGCCAACTATTGGGCTACTCGTTTACAAACAAATAGTGGGAATGACCATCACATTATAACGCCCCCGCGACTGAAAGGGCGAGTATGTTTGGTGTGACATGGATTCGAACCTGCGACCCTCGAATTACGAGTCTAGTGCATTAACCACCCGGCCATGCCAGGCCATGTACACACTTGAGAAATCAATTAATAACATAAATATAGGCAACCAAGTGAATAACATATAGATACACAACTATAGGCAAGGCTGTTAATAACATATGGACACACTACTACAGGCAACATAGTTAATAGTATATGTAACACACAATTATAAGCAAGTCAGCTGATGAGAAATGGACACACGACGTCAGGAGATAATATAATCATGTTTCGATGAAGAAGAAAGAAAATAGTCATAGCTCGATGGAAAGGAGGAAGTACAACCATGTCTTGATGGAAAGGAGGAAGTACAACCATGTCTTGATGGAAAGGAGGAAGTACAACTATGTCTTGATGGAAAGGAGGAAGTACAACCATGTCTTGAGGAGGAAGAGCGAGTATAACAATGCCTTGATTAAAAGGAGGAAGTACAACCATGCCTTGATTAAAAGGAGGAGGTACAACCATGTCTTGATGGAAAGGAGGAAGTACAACTATGTCTTGATGGAAAGGAGGAAGTACAACCATGTCTTGAGGAGGAAGAGCGAGTACAACAATGCCTTGATTAAAAGAAAGAAGTTAAACCATGCCTTGATTAAAAGGAGGAAGTACAACCATGCCTTGATTAAAAGAAGGAAGTTCAACCATGTCTTGATGGAAAGGAGGAAGTACAACCATGCCTTGATTAAAAGGAGGAGGTACAACCATGTCTTGTTGAAAAGGAGGAAGTACAACCATGTCTTGATGAAAAGGAAGAGGTACAACCATGTCTTGATGGAAAGGAGGTACAACTATGTCTTGGTGGAAAGGAGGAAGTTCAACTATGTCTTGATGGAAAGGAGGAAGTACAACCATGTCTTGATGGAAAGGAGGAAGTACAACTATGTCTTGATGGAAAGGAGGAAGTACAACCGTGTCTTGGTGAAAAGGAGGAAGTACAACTATGTCTTGATGGAAAGGAGGAAGTACAACCATGTCTTGAGGAGATAGAGGAGGTACAACAATGTCTTGATAGAAAGGAGGAAGTACAACTATGTCTTGATAGAAAGGAGGAAGTACAACTATGTCTTGATGGAAAGGAGGAAGTTCAACTATGTCTTGATGGAAAGGAGGAAGTACAACTATGTCTTGATGGAAAGGAGGAAGTTCAACCATGCCTTGATTAAAAGAAGGAAGTTCAACCATGTCTTGATGGAAAGGAGGAAGTACAACTATGTCTTGATGGAAAGGAGGAAGTACAACCATGTCTTGATGAAAAGGAGGAAGTACAATTATGTCTTGATGGAAAGGAGAAAGTACAACCATGTCTTGAGGAGGAAGAGGAGGTACAACCATGTCTTGATGGAAAGGAGGAAGTACAACCATGTCTTGAGGAGGAAGAGGAGGTACAACCATGTCTTGATGAAAAGGAGGAAGTACAACCATGTCTTGAGGAGGAAGAGGAGGTACAACCGTGTCTTGATGAAGAGGAGAGTTGAATCACGTTTTGATAAGAAGAACAGAATACAACCATGTCTTGATGAAAAGGATGAATACATACCTGGATAAGTGAAAGATAAAACTGATATAGATTTTAAAATGATAAACGTCTCATCCGGATTTCCAAAATAAACAAATTCAATAAATCTAATCAACGGTTGCGAAGCTTAATCGTGTGGTGTTTTTTCATTCCATTTCGGCTGTTTATATGTTTCAAGTTTTTAAACAACATGACATATCTTCATCAGGGATATAACGTTAAATTTTAAATTTAAAGCCTAGAGTCTCTAGCACTCATGTGAGACGAACTTGGGCACTTAGAGATAAAGATTTGTGCAACATTTATCGTCATATATTCGTTTAAAGTTACATCAATGTTATTGTCAGAGAGAATCCGGCATTAATAAATTATGCTTGCGTTCATTAATAGTTCATGATTATCTCTGTGCACGCGCTGTACACGTGTCTTTCGTTTGAAATCATAACGGTTTACGGGAAGCCGGGAATTAAAAACTTCGTTATAAAAAAATACTTTCTTTACCGTAATGTCTATTGTGTAACTTTGTAAAATTTAGAATTGGTCATTAAAACGTTCGAGCTAATGGAAGAGATGAATAGACTTAAAAGTCCGCAATCCACATGGACGGTTGAAGGAAATGAAACTCGCTGACAAATTACAGTTCACAGTTTATTAACGTATGATTTGCTTCATTATGAATATTCGTGTCACAAGCCACTCTTACCGCGAAATAGGCATTCGGGAGTCTTGAACAATAGCCGATAGAATTACGAAGTACGCCCCCCACGTGCATCCCCGTGCCACAACGTCAGAAGTAGGTAATGTTAACACACACGAACCTCGCATCCCTCATCAAGCACTTTCTCGAGCGGGATCCAAACAAAAAGATGGTTTAATGACTAATCTCTGTAGCAAAGGTTAAAAATGTTCGACTATTAGGGGGTGTGCAGTCCAAACGTTCAAATGTGCACCATAAATATGCAAATGAAGTTCCTTTTTTCACGAGTCGGGAAAAAAAAACGGATGTGCAGTTCGAACTCGTGAGGAAAGGTATACACAAGATAGGCTTGTAAAATTAGAGTGCGAATAAAGATACACATGTAACTTATAAAAAACTGAGCGCTCACTCATTCACTATGTTAGTAGTTTTAACAAATTATTTTACTTTAATTTTTAACTACGTTGTTTTATCCATCTAGTATTCTGTTGGTTTAGATGATAAATACATTGTATTGTCTATCTTGTATTCTGTTGGTTTATGTGTTTAAGTACATTGTTTTATCTATCTAGTAGTCTGTTGGTTTAGGTGTTTAACTACATTGTTTTATCTATCTAGTAGTCTGTTGGTTTAGGTGTTTAACTACATTGTTTTATCTATCTAGTAGTCTGTTGGTTTAGGTGTTTAACTACATTGTTTTATCTATCTAGTAGTCTGTTGGTTTAGGTGTTTAACTACATTGTTTTATCTATCTAGTAGTCTGTTGGTTTAGGTGTTTAACTACATTGTTTCATCTATCTAGTAGTCTGTTGGTTTAGGTGTTTAACTACATTGTTTTATCTATCTAGTAGTCTGTTGGTTTAGGTGTTTAACTACATTGTTTTATCTATCTAGTAGTCTGTTGGTTTAGGTGTTTAACTACATTGTTTTATCTATCTAGTAGTCTGTTGGTTTAGGTGTTTAACTACATTGTTTTATCTATCTAGTAGTCTGTTGGTTTAGGTGTTTAACTACATTGTTTTGTACGTAGCTTGCTATTTGTTTAAATGCATCATCTATCTGCGATCTACCAGTCTCATTATATATGTAAAAACGACTCGTTTGGGTTGAGAAAATTTTTTACGTAGAGGAGTGAACAATATTTCGACCTTCTTCGGTCATCGTCAGGTTCACAAACAATGACAGAAGAAGGTCGAAACGTTGTTCACTCCTTTACGTAAAAAATTTTTTTTCTCAACCCAAACGAGCCGTTTTTACATATATATTTCTCTACAAGTGGGTTTTCTCGACATCACTGATTACCAGTCTCTTTGCCTATGAGCTATCAATCAATCGGATATCATTACATAAGGTATTGACTGACGTAGGGTTAAAACAATAACTTTCTTTTAATGTGTTATCAAAGTTAAATCAAGAACTTATCCCGTTAAAACCAGGAACTACCAGAAGAACGGAAACGGAAATAGACACACTTCAAATTACAAACAGTGACCTTTAAATCTGTTTCTTTCTCTTGTCTTTACCTTCTCACACTCACCCATAAACAGTGGATGACAGCTGTACATGTGAGACGTACATACAGACAGTAGATGACAGCTGTACATATGAGACATACCCACAGATAGTAGATGGCAGCTGTACATATGACACTTACCCACAGATAGTAGATGGCAGCTGTACATATGACACTTACTCACAGATAGTAGATGGCAGCTGTACATATGACACTTACTCACAGATAGTAGATGGCAGCTGTACATATGACACTTACTCACAGACAGTAGATGGCAGCTGTACATTGACACTTACTCACAGATAGTAGATGGCAGCTGTACATATGACACTTACTCACAGATAGTAGATGACAGCTGTAATATGAGACCTACCCATAGGTAGTAGATGGCAGCTGTACATATGATACTTACAGATAGTAGATGGCAGCTGTACATATGATACTTACAGATAGTAGATGGCAGCTGTATATATGACACTTACTCACAGATAGCAGATGGCAGCTGTACATATGAGACTTACCTACGGAGAGTAGGTGGCAGCTGTACATATGACACTTACTCACAGACAGTAGATGGCTGCTGTACATTGACACTTACTCACAGATAGTAGATGGCAGCTGTACATATGACACTTACAGATAGTAGATGGCAGCTGTACATATGACACTTATTTACAGACAGTAGATGACAGCTGTAATATGAGACTTACCCACAGACTGTAGATGGCAGCTGTACATGTGATTCTTTGTGGGGTTTATCCCCATGTCTGATTCATCCGATAAACGGTACCTCTCACCACTCGGTGGGTTTTTACCAAGATGAATTTTCTCACCAGGGCGCATTTTATTTTTACCTCAGCGTAGTGTAATGCTTCGTTTTCATTTGTTAATTGTTATGCGCGATATGTTTTTTGTCTGCATCCAAGATAAGTAGTTACTGTAGTGTCGTACTCTCGTTCTATGTTAAAATCATTATATTTGTTGTTAGTTAAAAACACAATCATAAAGAGACTGAGGCACGCAAGTCGTGCTTACCAAGGAACAGGTAAAACTATACGATTACACACTTCACATTTACAATATACCTAAATATAAAGAGACATTAAATAAGCTATAATTCTAGATTTATCAACAGTATGTCAAGTAATTCTAGTTGATGTGTGATTTAGTTAAAGAAATTAAGTATAAAAAGAGCAAATTAAAAATATATATCATGATTAATAACAAAACATATACTGTAAACCTGTCAAACTATGCATGTTTGTGATCCTTAGTTAAGTATGTTCGCTGATAACGGTGTTTTCGGCCACAATCCCAACAATGCGTCATGACTGGCCAAGTTAGAGTTCTAAGTTAGACTCTATCTTATCTGAAGATTGTTGCTTCATTTTAGGATTATAGTGTCTTCTAATTTCATCTATGATATTGATTATATATATATAGATACTATATATACATTTTATTAAAAACAACCAAACTAGTGTTTACAAGTTTGACGCACAAAAAAAGCAGTAATTACAGCAAGAAAAAAACATATTATCCATTATACTATTATAGATTACCATTATACCCACAGTATGTAATACCTTTAGCTAAATATTAAATTCTCACAAATGTTTAAAATGAATAACAAATGAGGTTTTGTTTTATTTTTTCCGAAATAAAGTCGCAATTTCTTTCATCCTTTGCTATATTTTCAGACGCTACTGTTGGTAATAGATGCACGGTCATAGTAAGCTAATCACTTTAAGGGAGGGAGGATGCTAAATTGTTCAAAGTGAGCCAAAACCGCCGTAAGTATCTGCAGTTCAATGTTACATTCCTTTCTTAGCTATAATTCCATTGTTTCTAAAGTTATTAAATATTTGATGAAATCGACCACTGCGCGGAAACAACTCTTAATAAAGGCTCAAGTTGTTTTCAGTAGAATCTGTACCATCCAGTGAGTAATGATATACTGAGTGATGACATACTGAGTTCACGTTCAGATGGTGTCAGTTTAATGATTAGTTTAGCACCGCGTCAAATTTATTGTTCGATTCTGGGTGCAGTATCATGTGGAATATACACGAAGTTCGTCTTCGTCGTGTATTTCTTAACAAACCAACAGGTGAACAAAGACGATAGTTTACGATGATGCTCAATTTCATAATGTTTGTTTGTTTGTTTTTGTTCTTTATTCAAAATAATTCTTTCAGTTTGTTTGTAATTAAGAACAAAGTTGAACAATGGGCTATTTGTGATCTGCCCACCAGGGGTATCGAAACCTTCTTTCTAGCATTGTAAGTCCGCTGTGCCACTGAGAGGGGAGGCTAGCTAATTTTTCATAATTCTTACGATAACTACAGAAAGTTTTCGTTGTTAGTAATTTTAAAATCACATTTTCTACCGCAGTTTGACCTGACATCGCCTGGTGGTTAGAGTACTCGACTCGTAATCTGTTGGTTGCGAGCTCCAATCCCGCCATCTAACATACTTGCCCTTTGACATGTGGAGGCGTTATAATGTGACGTCCAATTTCACTATTCATTGAAAAGTTGGCGGTGAGTAGTGTTAATTAGCTGCCTTCCCTCTAGTCTATCATTTTAAAATTAGGTATGTCTCACGCAGATAGCCCTCAATTAGTTTTCTACAAAGTTCAACAAACAAAATGTGACAGTAATGTTAACGTATGTAGCAGTAAAAACGTTATTTGCCCATGATATAAATGACAATAGCACAGATAGAATGTGTTTTGAATGCAATGCAGTACCCCGTGAAACATGTAGGTGGACATATGGCTTTCGTTTAAATGAATTATCCAGACTAAATGCATAGAACTTATGGAACCATTAGCTCTCTATTAGTCCTACAGTAAACTATATTAGTGTTTCATTAGTAGTCCATTATACTGCAATAGTGATCATTACTAGTCCAATACACTAAGTTCGTTATTAATCCATTACACTACATTAGTTGTCATTATTAGTCCAGTTCAGTACATAAGTGTTCGTCATTAGTCCATCACACTACATTAGTGGTCATTACTAATCCATTACACTACATTAAAGTTTTGTTATTAGGACATTACAGTACATTTGTGTTCGTTATTAGTTCATTATATTACATTATTTTACACCATCTAGCCGAGGTCCTTGTGCAATGTGTTCTCTATCTTCATGGGGGTGGAAGGGCGAGGTGCGTGGGTTTTATTTACATTGAAAGTGCACTAAACCCTGGAATAAACATTTCTAGAACTTCATTCTTTCTGATCGGTATATCTATTTTAGCATATTATCTGTCTGGAACTTCTGGATGTCTTTGAGATGTGAGATAGACCCAAGAACCCCAGTTTCGTGTTGATCACCGTTAGAAAGTAGACAGTCATTAACTTAAATTGAAATACCTGAAGAAATGAGAAATATGTGAAGTTTTAGGATCTACCCAGAACATGATCATGAACTTCTGAAAGTTTTATGGTGATCACAGTTGGGAAAACAAACATTAAAATAGAAGTTAGCAAGGCGAAAATTAAAATGCCATTAAAGCCTGTAAAAATGAGAAAATAAACGAAATACGAGTATTTACAACCTTTATGAGGTGTATCCAGAAAACCTGAAAAGTACATCATAATCAAAGATTAAGAATGTGGACAGTGTGTTTTTGCTTATAGCAAAACCACAACAGTGTATCTACTGAGCGCACCGAAGGGGATCGAATCCCTGATTTTATCGTTGTAAGTCCGTAGTTGTACTAGGGGTGTGCTGGTCGGGACAGACACAAACTATTTTAATCTATAAAAAAATTATACTTTTCATTACTCGACGAGGCTTAAGAAAGATTTGCCTTCGTCTCGATAGACGAGTGCAAATGTTTAATACACAGAGCTTTACAATAATATAAAACATTTATATAACATTTGCCACGTATAAAAATTGTAGTTTCTACGAAAATCGGACGTTTGACAAGTTATTATTACAATTTTGCTACATGTCTTTTAACACTTTTATTACTTTACTTTTTGATAATGGCCGTAATGACACATAACCCGGAACCAGGACTGGAAAGGCCAACTTCAGGTGACTGACGGTGGTTCTTGTACTTACCTGTTAGTCTTCCTGGTGAGTTATGATCCTTACTATTCTGCTACAGGAAGTTCTTTACAACTTTATAGACTGGATATCAACATCGGTTTTATGCTTTTCATGTTTTTCAATGATGTTTTGTTTTACCTTCATTTCCTTTTATGAATTTTACTACATTTACTTCAGTTTACCTTTTTACCGGAGTTGGCGCAGATAGCCTAGCTGCTTTGTGCCATAAAACACTAAATCAACCAATCAACCAAACCAATTCTACGAAAATACATACATTTTAAACAGTTGTCTAATCCAGCTCAGCGTTCTTTTAATATTCACCCGACCACTGTGCCTGCAAGAAATAAGATGCAGGTATTTTGATTACCCATTGGCTACATACTTATTACATCATAGAAGAGCTCTAACAGGACCGTTCTTTAACATAATTTATTTTGATCACCCGTTGGCTACATACTTATTACATCATAGAAGAGCTCTAACAGGACCGTTCTTTAACATAATTTGCTATTTTATTTCATTTTAGTGGCAGTGTGTCTTCAAGGTGAAGCAGGAATATTTTCTTATAAAATTTATATTTCTTGATGACGAGAAACTCACTTGAAATAAAAATGTACCTCAGAACGGCTGGTATGAGTATTTATTAATCTGAAGATGACATAAGAAGGTCGAAACGCTGTTCTCTGCTTATCAGTAAAAGTGTTAATACCCATATCAGCCGTTCTGAGATACAAAAGTTATATTTCTCCAAATAACTCGTAAATCTCAGCAAAACTGTTTTCTGAATTATTATGTACTGGAAAGTCCTGTCTTACAAAATATTTTCTATTGTTAGCAGAATTTTTTTATCGACTTTTCAGAAAGGTCGTTTAAAAATGCGACAAATAGCTCACTATTTTTTATTCACGTTTCAAGTAGCACTATTGAAAATATTATTTTTACCGGTGAAATTACAGGTCTACGAAAAATAATTTTTATTCAGTAGTATCACTTCCAAATACGCAGATAAATAATTGTTTCCATATTCAATTTTAGGTAATAGGTATTATTATACGAACATACTTTTAGAATAAACAGACTTTGATGACTTCTAGTTAGTCATAATGGTTTTAAATTGAAATAATAGCGTAGGATTAAGTTTTGTTTTGAATTTCGTGCAAAGCTACACGAGGGCTATCTGCGCTAGCCGTCCTTAATTTAGTAGTGTAAGACTAGAGGGAAGGCAGCTAGTCATCATTACCACCCACCGACAACTTTCGGGCTACTCTCTTACCAACAATGGGGCCTGGCATGGCCTAGCGCATAAGGCGTGCGACTCGTAATTCGAGGGTCGCGGGTTCGCGCCCGCATCGCGCCAAACATGCTCGCCCTCTCAGCCGTGGGGGTGTTATAATGTGACGGTCAATCCCACTATTCGTTAGTATAAGAGTAGCCCAAGAGTTGGCGGTGGGTGGTGATGACTAGCTGCCTTCCCTCTAGTCTTACACTGCTAAATTAGGGACGGCTAGCACAGATAGCCCTCGAGTAGCTTTGTGCAAAATTCCAAAAAACAAACAAACTTACCAACAAATAGTGGAATTGACCGCAATGTTATAACGCCACGGCTGAAAGGGCGTGCCTGTGTGGTGGCAGGGATTCGAACCAGCAACCCTCAGATAACAAGTCGAGTGCCTTAACCACCTGGCCATGCCGAACCCTTGTATAAAGGAAAATTCTGTTTATACATTGACCTACATAGCAACTTGAGAAACAAAGTATGTGTGATTCCCTAATTGATTGATCTAGATCTATCAATACCCAGGACAAGAGAAGTTTAGTGGCTTCCTTGGTCGACATTCTATACGAAAAGCAGACATTCGAATCCGCGACCCTCAGATTAGGAGTCGAGTGCCTTAACCAC
Organism: Tachypleus tridentatus; assembly: GCF_004210375.1. NCBI lineage: Eukaryota > Metazoa > Arthropoda > Merostomata > Xiphosura > Limulidae > Tachypleus > Tachypleus tridentatus. Next base: position 51,573,288 of record NC_134829.1, on the reverse strand, counting down.
CTGGTCATGCCGGGTTACTTAGAATTAACTATTAGTCGGAATGTATCATATTACTCATTGTTGGTTCTGATGAAAGATATAGATGAATAATAATTGTATTGTTCTATTCTTTGTTCGGTCTCATTGAAGAAACAGAACACATCTATTACACTGAGCTTCAGGTTAAAGGGTGCATAAAAGATGGAAAACAAACAAAAAATACCACAAAATAATTAACTCCGCTAGGTGGCTGCTTTATTAAAAACATAAAAACTTATCATTACGTTAACAACAATACAAACAATAAAAAGACTCGATCCAAGATTTCATAAACCCTTTTTTTCTGGGTCGGGGGTCAGCAGCGAAATGTCACACAGTTTAGTTTCCTTTTGCTTTAAAGTGTTTAAAATTTATTCACATCCGGAAAATATCTGAAGAGGGTTTTTTTAATGTCAACACGTTTCAAAACAAAGCTGAAAACTAACGATCTGAGAACATAAAGCTTTTTGAGTAACAGTCAGTGTGTTATACCAAAAACCTGTCTGTCCATGCAACTACTTATCTATATAAATATGATAGTACTGCCTGTTGTATGTCCATGTGATTACTTATCTATATAAATATAGTAAAAATGTCTCTTGTATGTCCATGTAACTACTTATCTCTATAAATATAATAGTGCTGTATGTCGTAAGTCCATGTACGTACTTATCTATGTGAATGTAACAGTGCTGTTGTTGTTTGTTTATGTAACTACTTATCTATATAATTATAATGGTACTGTCTCTTGTATGTCCATGTAACTAATTCTCATGGTGTAGATGGATCTTCTCCAAAACTGGTATGGAATTTCAGTAGGTTTATGCGGAGGTACACACTTATTTTCAGTTCTGCATTTTGCGTTTTGTAATTTTTTACGGGGGGGAATTTTACCACTACTTCTATGCCCCCCCCCGTAAATGGATCTTTGCCAAATTTGGCATAAAGGTTTGTTGAATTCATGCGGAGTTACATAGAAAGCTGCGGTTTAATATCTTATGTTTTGTAGTTTTGGGGGCGATTTTATGTTTTTCACAATTACGTATAACAGAAGCAACATTTCATGTCTTTAAATAACGTTTTATTAATTATAAATGTACATAACTTCCGTTTAGAGGACGGGTGCTACAACTAGCATAATAGTATAATTATCAAAGTTATAGGATTCACTGTTTCTTAAGTTATAAAATCCTGCATTCGTTGAACGTTTGTTAACACTACTTAACACTGAGACGTATATTTTTAAGTGTTAATAAGCCACAGATGTGGTTGTAAGACTTACGGCTGTCTAATATTATAAACTCGGTTGTATCTTTTTATTCAAAAAATGTTTTAACATATTTACAAAATCCAAAATAAAATTCTAAGTTGAAAAACAAAATAACGAAACTAAAAAAATAATTAAAATATTCAGTTAATTAATCTAAATATCTTCCCAGATGTGTGAGGGATACGTTTACAGAATTACAAAGTCTGGGGTTTGATTTTCATTGCACTAAAAGAAAAACAAATAAACAAAATATGAATGACAAAGTGATTAACTTTTGAAAAAAAATCAGTTCTTTGATATTAAGCCCAAAGCTACGCAATGGGCTATCTTTGCTCTGCCCACCACAGGTAGTGAAACACGTTTCCTTACTGTGAGCGTGCCGATATCACTTTGATCGATTACACTATGTAACACAAATTATGTTCCTGGATAGGATGTGTTATTACACTATGTAACACAAATTTTGTTCCTGGATAGTATGTGCTATTACACTATGTAACACAAATTATGTTCCTGGATAGTATGTGTTATTACACTATGTAACACAAATTTTGTTCCTGGATAGTATGTGTTATTACACTATGTAACACAAATTTTGTTCCTGGATAGTATGTGTTATTACACTATGTAACACAAATTTTGTTCCTGGATAGTATGTGTTATTTCTTAATTGTTTATGTTGTAAAGGTACAGAAAATGACCATTATTCCCTTCAAACTTTGCTTTTGCGACCTGGATAATGAAATTTAGAAATTAACCTATTTTCTACGTAAAAACGGGCAAATTTGCACATTTTCATTTACATAAGGTCTGAATAAAACAACATATGAATCAAGATTTACATGTATTTATACTAAAGTTATACAAATTGAACAAAAATGTTTAGAAGTGAATAGTTTTTCGAGATTTGCGACTCTAATGTAAAACACTTTCATATATCAACCCCCAAATATAGTCTTCCACTATGTTTTCGTTATACGATCGTTGGTAGAGGTGTTCCTCTGAGTATGCTTCCATGTTCTCCTTGATTTTATCAAGATGAGCGTCAAGGATATGGACTTTCAGGGACATCTTGCAGTCCATTTTGCCGTAGTTCTTCACCAGAGCCTTAACCAGTTCACATAATTTTCGGCCTTGTAATTGCCCAAGAAGCCCAGAACCACTGCGACAAAGGTGCCTCAAATTTTTTTTCCCTCCTACTGAGCTTCTTAGGAAATTCTGTGCACTCCAGGATCTTCTTTATTTGTGGTCCAAACGAAGACACCAGCTTCGACATTTGCCTCAGACAGCTGAGGGAAGAAGTCTCGAAGGTACTTGAAGTCTGCAGACTCCTTATCAAGAGCTGTGACAAATTGTTTCATAAGACCCAGTTTTATGTCCAATGGTGGGAACAACACCTTCTGGAGGTCCACTAGTGGCTCACACTTGACATTGTGCCTCCACACAGAGAACTCAGTCCGTTGTGATCAGTGCTTCCTATTGTAGTGCGCTGCAGTGTCCCTGCTGTCCCAAAGGCAAAGATAACAGGAAAACTTGGTAAAGCCTCCTTGGAGACCCATCAGGAATGCCACCATTTTGAAGTATCTGATAACCTCCCAGCCATATTCATCATACTTCAAGACTTCCAGCAAGGTCTTGATGCTGTTGTATTTTTCTTTGAGGTTCACCGAATTTTAAAAGTTCTAAAATTTGTATAATATAAAATCTTACTATTCAAGCAAGCAAAGTTTGTCCGTCTTATCTTCTAAATTTTTGTCAGTGCTCGCAGGTAAAATGAGGAACCCAGGGTTTGTCTTGGTCCCAGACAGGCAAGCCTTCTGGGTTTCACGCATTTTCGCAAATGCTGTCACAGAGGTCTTTTCCATTTACTTTAGGCATAAGCAATTAGGAAGTAACACTTTCTGCCCAGGAACAAGAAAAAGTAAACATTTTGTAACATAATGTTATAACTAATTGAAATAAATTGTTTGAGACTAAAGATATCTTATAACACCTTTAATACTTTATACAGTGTGACACATAAAAATGTTAGTGTGTCACATCTGATGTTATCTAACTTATTGTCAGAGAATTCCTAAATGAAACAAAATATGATATGGAAATCTACGCTTCAGCCTCAAGGAGAGAATTACTGGGAGTATCAAACAGGGTATGTAAGTTTTACCATGTTTTGTGAAGTAGCCCCAGGCTTACCTAAAATTAATTAAAAGGAAAGGACATCCTAGTACCAATACAGCCCTAGGCTTACCTAAAATTAATTAAAAGGAAAGGACATCCTAGTACCAATACAGCCCGAGGCTTACCTAAAATTAATTAAAAGGAAAGGACATCCTAATACCAATACAGCCCGAGGCTTACCTAAAATTAACTAAAAGGAAAGGACATCCTAATACCAATACAGAGTCTGTCTGTCAGGCGAAGATGACATCCTAGTACCTATACAGAGTCTGTCTGTCAGGCGAAGATGACATCCTAGTACCAATACAGAGTCTGTCTGTCAGGCGAAGATGTAACAAACCAAATTCTGTTCATGCACCGAAATCATAAACATTCAATCAGCGACAGAGATTTTCTGGTATGGAGTTCATCAACCAGATCAAATCACTGGCCAAACTAAAACGTGGTAAACACGTGATGTGATTGGGTTATGATTACAATAAACACATTCGTTTTTGCTGAAAATGTGAGTTATTTCACATCCTTAAAGGTGTGAATTTAGAGCAAAAAGTCAAAGTTTCTGATCCATAAATGAAGTTCTGAATTTATAAACGAAGTGGAAAGTCATATAACAAAAACAAGAAAATAAGTTTAAAAAAACAGCTCATTCAATAAGTAATGGAAGTTTACGATTACTGCAACAAAAATGTACAACCATGATGTGAGAACAGCGACTCTTCAAAATACACACAATTACAATTAAGCTTGCTTGTTCGGAGCATGTCTTCTTCTTAAAAAAATTAAAAATAAAAATAAATAAAAACATAGGCCCAGCATGGCCAGGTGGTTACGGCGCTCGACTCGTAATCCAAGGGTTGCGGGTTTGAATCCCCGTCACATCAAACAAGCTCGCCTTTTCAGCCGTGAGTGCGTTATAATGTGACGGTCGATCCTACTATTTATTGGTAAAAGAGTAGCTTTGCGCGAAATTAAAAAACAACAAAAACTTTAAAAATACTCGTTAATATTTCACAGTTCTGGTACGGGAGTGAAATTACTCTTACTGAAGAGGAACAGTTCTTGTACGGAAGTGAAATCACTCTTACTGAAGAGGAACAGTTCTGGTACGGAAGTGAAATCACTCTCACTGAAGAGGAACAGTTCTGGTACGGAAGTGAAATAACTCTTACTGAAGAGGAACAGTTCTGGTACGGAAGTGAAATCACTCTCACTGAAGAGGAACAGTTCTGGTACGGAAGTGAAATCACTCTCACTGAAGAGGAACAGTTCTGGTACGGAAGTGAAATCACTCTCACTGAAGAGGAACAGTTCTGATACGGAATTTACAACGCTAAAATCAGGGGTTCGATTCCCCTCGGTGGGCTGAGCAGATAGCCCTTTGTGGCTTTGCTATACGAATAACACACACCCATGTTTTGACACAACCGTTTTCTAATTCATAAACATAGTTTGGTTACGTTATTCACCTTCAATGACCACGTAGTGACCACTACCTTCTGAAAAATGTATATATATATATACCTGTCGAACTGAAGACAATAATTTCACATGTGTCAATGACAAAATTAGCCATTTGTGTATTTTTAATGTAATGTCCTACATTTATAGGAAGAACAACATATTCTGTAATACAATCGGTTGTTTATAACCTCAAACCAGGTGGCTCAGCAGTATAAGCTTATCAGCTTATAGCACTTAATCTGTGATTCCATTCACGTAGTGAGTACAGCATATATAATCCATGATGTGGATTTTCGGTTAAACACAAGCATACCTTACTTCAGTTACAGTAACAATACTCACAACACTCTCTAACCTATTCTATTATCTGTATCTCGTGATGGGTTTCCTGACTTCTATTAGCTATCGTCTCGCACGTGCATTCAGTTTAGTTTTGGTTATAAAACTGGTTGAGTAAAAATCGGTTTTAAAAATAGTTGAGTCTAGTTTTGGTTATAAAACTGTTTGAATGTAGTTTGGGTTATAAAACTGGTTGAGTGTAGTTTGTGTTATAAAACTGTTTGGGTATACTTTTGTTTATAAAACTGTTTGAGTCTAGTTTCGACTACAAACTTGTTGAGTTTTATTTATAAAACCATTTACGTTTTAATTTTGTTTATTAAACTGGCTGAGTTCAGTTGTGGTTGTAATACTGGTTGAGTCTATCTAGTTTTGGCTAGTAAACTGATTTAGTTTCGTTTGGGTTATAAATCTGGTTTTATGAACTATGATATTTTTCACTCGACTCGTGTTTAACATTCTCAGCGAATTGAGAGTTTATTGTTTGAATACCCATCATAAACTGGATTTTCAGGTCATAGAAAATCCACCATATCGTTTTCAAACGATTCCTCCGTTCGCAAGAGACACGTTCCTGGAACCACTGGCACCTCCAGTGTTTGGCACTAACATTTTATAGTCTTTGAGAATACATTAACCCTAGCTTCAGGGATTTTAATTATGTGATTGTCACAAACAATGTATTATGGTTTTCTCGTTGGTGTCCTAAATGTTGAAAACTATAAACTTTTAGATGCAACGTAATAGTGTTCTATATTACACTGCACTATATTATATACTCTGTATTACACGACAGCGCTCTATACTATACTACAATACATTAAGATAGACTTCACTACACTACATAATACCATACTATCACATATTACTCTGTACTAAGCTAGACTACACTACACCATATCGTATTAACGATAACACAGTACACTACGACGAAACTACACAACAGCTATACGACACTATAAAACTACAAACCTTCAAACATCAATACAAAGTTTTAGAATAATTACACTACAAAGCTCGACCGTTGAAACGTAGCTTACAGTTAGACCTTCATTCAATACAAGTTAAAATTGTTCCCTGAATAATATGCTTTAGGTTCTCAAAGAAGCATTTCTTGGGATAAAACATTTTATTACACGAATCACAAGTCCTGAATTCTGTGCTCTATGCATGTCTGTGAAATAAATCCTGCGTATCACGTGCCAAATCTGTTTGGATTATAGACCTTGTGTATTCTTTTCCAAGATATATTTGTATTACAAAACCATGTTTTGAAATCTCTTTGGATTACAAATCCTGCACTTTATATTTTCTGTATCTCTTTATAATCGGCCCTGCATGGCTAGGTGGTTAAAGCACTCAGCTCGTAATCTTAGGGTCGCGGGTTCGAATTCCCGTCTCACCAAACATGCTCGACCTTTCAGCCGTGGAGGCATTATAATGTTACGGTCAATCCCACTATTCGTTCGTACACGAAATAGCCCAAGAGTTGGCGGTGGGTGACGATGACTAGCTGCCTTCCTTCTAATCTTACACTGCTAAATTAGAGACGACTAGCGCAGATAGCCCTCGTGTAGCTTTGCGCAAAATTCAAAACAAACCAAACTCTCTGTAATCTAAATCGTGTATGTCATATTCCGAAACTTCTTGGATTACAAATCTTTCGTACCATGTCACAACATGTACTTGGTTTACAAATCCTTTAAAACGATTTGAGGATTTTAACCTCTAAGTTCACCAGCAAAGTTAAGGTTGTAGCAACTGTTCTTAATATATTATATTATTACTATTCTCACGAAAATGAATGAGATAATGGTGAGGTATATTTTGAGCAACGTTTTAAAGACCACTGGTGCCAGGGAAGTTGAGAGAATGTAGAGATAATAACAGAATATAAATTAAGTCAAGAATGATACAAGAAAGAGGATAGTGAATCCTGATTAGTGGCTATAGTTTTCGAACGCCAGACACAAGAACTACCAATAATATATGGCCATCAATAGTGGGTTTAAGCAAGAGGAAAACACGTACAATAAATATCATTCTTAGACTATGTCACTAGACACGGTTCAAGGAAGTAGTTGACAATCCAACTTTACACCATTATGTCTGGAAATAAAAAGAGACCTTGTTTATTTATCCGTAGATCTTGTTTATTTATCCGTAGACTTTGTTTATTTATCCGTAAAGGAAAGGGGTGACAGAAATATTACCTTCTTCTATACCGTCACAGAGTTTCGACTTTACGATATGTTATCGACAATGAAACGTAATTATATGGTGTTTGCTTCTTCGCCCTGGGAAATACGATAGGCAACTCAAGTACATTAAAATAAGACATGTAATCTCTCTAGTTGAGATATTTTATAACTACTGACCTCTAGTGGTAACATTTTGCTCTGTCTACCAATTTAATCGTACTGTGTGTGTATAATATACGTACACAAGCTAGGATAGACAGGTGAAATAAAACTAATTTATGATAAACACAATAAGCACTACAGGGTAACGAAGATACATAATTACATCATTACAGAATCATGGGTACATTTTAATACTGAGTGGCGTAAAGGATTTAGAAAAGAACTATTAGTCATAGAACTAAAACTTGTGTCCATACCCTACCTGTATTTCAAACACAGTGTTCTGAGCATTATTTTAGTGAGTCCATAACTTTATGGGCCACCGAATCCCTAGTATCATATAAGTGACAACACAATACCGTGAATCCAACATTTATTCCCATTAATTACTGTTAAGAGTTCCCTTCGTTTTTTACATAGAAAATAAATAATTACATTACAGTGAATAGACATAAACAACAACATAAAACTACTTGTTAAAATACATAAAATAGATCATACTGAGAATGAATAGTATGTTTGTTTCTTTTGAATTTCGCGCAAAGCTACACAAGGGCTATCTGCGCTAGCTGTTCCTAATTTAGCCGTGTAAGACTAAAGGGAAGGCAACTAGTCATCACCAACCACCGCCAACTCTTGGGCTACTCTTTTACCAACGAATAGTGGGATTGACCGTCACGTTATAACACCCCCACGGCTGAAAGGGGGAGCATGTTTGGTGTGACGGTTAATAGATTAAAATCATTTCAAATAAAATTAATTTTATACTATGAGAAAGCTTGTACTGGATATAGTTGAACTGTGCATAACTGAATATGTAAATAAAAAAATAGTTTATTCATCTTTACACTGAGTACTGCAACAAGGCAGAAATAATACATAAAACCACTTAATACAACACATCACCTAAGTAATGAACTTCATGAAGTTTCTCTTCTCATCAACACTAAGCGGCTCACCTGTTATCCTGTGGTCTTATAATGCTGCTACACTTGGTTTAGATACCTGTGATGGTCGCTGTACAGATATCAAATTGTGTAGCTTTGTGGTTAACGATAAACAAACAAACTGCTGTAAAAATATTTATATAGAGCATCTTTATTAATACGTTTATATTATTTAAAACACCCGAATCTATAGTGACGGTGAAAATGTTTCTATGTATCATTTTAATTATACAGTGAAATTGTTTCAACACAACGTAAATAATGTCGATTTTATTTGTTTCTGAATTTAGCGCAAAGCTATACGAGGGCTATCTGTGCGAATTATCCCTAATTTAGCAGTGTAAGACTAGAAGGAACGTAGCTAGTCATCACCACCAACTCTTGGGCTACTTTATTACCAACGAATAATAGAATTGATTGTATTATTATAACGCCCACATGGATGAAAGGGCGAGCATGTTTAGTGTGTCGGGGATTATGAGTTGAGCGTCCTAACCACCTGGTTAGGATCCTCCTCTAGCCGCAAGAGGAATGAAAGACGATCTGTCTGTTTCTATGATTATTAATCATCTGTACAAAGAGCGCCCCACAGATTTCCTACTATAATTCTCCCTAAAACACACATACACACACCTTGTCCTCACAATAACATTTTAACAAGTACAGTGTTTGTGAGTTAGCTCGTACCATTTTAATGTTGTCTACGTATTACTGCTGGCTAGCAAAATATCTGTTAAAAAGTGTTCACATTGTGTGTTTCTTAAGGGTGGATATTTTTAGTGTGACGTGGATTCAGTGGTGTGCCTTAATCACCTGGAAGTGAAAGTGTTGAAATTTCATGTTTATTATTATACTGTGAGATATTAAGAAACGTATAGTTCGGAAATGTTTGAGGCCCAAGTTTTAAAGAAGGTTCTTTAGAATCCCACCCTATTAACCAGCACGTTCTTTAAACAGCTAATGGACATCATTTTGTGTGAATTTGAAACTTACTTCATTTTAGATCTGTGAATATATGAGTTTTGTATTACTTTATCAGTATGTTTATCTGGTCTGTAAATCGTTTTATTAAACGATAAACCCAATTAAAGTTTCAATGTTACACGAATTTTATGTCTGCATAAGGTGTAAAAATCCCCTTTTTAATCTCCGATCATTTATATTAAATGAACTAACTGTACTGGATGTTAAATAATGTTCGTGAGTCCCGAGCATCTATATTACATGGTTTCACTATTTTCCGCGTACAGATCTGTCTTAGTGCAACTGTAATCTATGTTTGTATAACGAATGTCTTTGTTTCTTTATCCCATGCACAAACCTTTTGGAAAACGTATTCGATGTAGTTATACGAATGGATATTCAAATTTATAGCCTGTGTAAGGTCACTGAGGATATTTTTATAGACTTATCATCAGCAAATAAAGACATGGAAAGAAAATTCAATAGTTTGTTGCTTTGTTAAAGTTTGTTTGTTTTCTAAATTTCGCACAAAGCTACTCGAGGGCTATCTGTGCTAGCCGTCCCTAATTTAACAGTGTAAGACTAGAGGGAAGGCAGCTACTCATCACTACCCACCGCCAACTCTTGGGCTACTCTTTTACCAACGAATAGTGGGATTGACCGTCACATTATAACGCCCTCACGGCTGAAAGGGCGAGCATGTTTGGCGCAACGGAAATGCGAACCCGCGACCCTCAGATTACGAGTCGCACGCCTTAACACGCTTGGCCATGCTGGGCCTTTTATTAAAGTAATATTAAACACGGATATTTGACAATCAAAGTTCAGAACTGTTCTTATCATTGAAATACTTATTAAATTCTCAAAGTAACACTTTTTGTGTTATTTTCTAGTATCAAAAGAGATTTGTTGAAGTGCTTTTAAACCTACTTACAAGCCCGGCATGGCTGAGGGCCGCGGGTTCGAATCCTCGTCGCACCAAACGTGCTCGCTCTTTGAGCTGCGGGGGCGTTATAAAGTAACCGTCAATCCCACTATTCGTTGGTAAAAGAGTAGTCCAAGAGTTGACGGTAGGTGGTGATGACTAGTTGCCTTCCCTCTACAAAGTTAGGGACGGCTAGCGCAGATTTCCTTCGTGTAGCTTTGCACAAAATTTAAAACAAACCTGCTTATAAATTACAATAAAACGCAAATAAATGATAAATACCAAATTTAAAAAAAGATGTTGATGGATTTACAGAGAAATTAACAAGATAATTTGAAGTAATGGAAAGACGAGAAAAAGATCCTCTTTGCTGATACGAAACTAATGATTAAATATAAAAATTTTTCTCTTTGTTTCATATTTCTTATTCTAGTCACTCCATCTATAAACCAAACAGCAAAACAAAAATTGTTCTAATGACAACTAAAATACACCAAGGAGAAACATGCTGTCGCAGGGAGTTTCTGTCAGCTTAGAAATATGTGTTTGAAACATTGTTAACACAAATCCTGAGGCTCTGTTATTATAAAACGCACGTGATAAACAGTGTTTATAATCTTTGACAGCGAACCAGAGCGTTGGAGTACTCGGTATTCCATTTTATGACATATTCCACATCTGCACAGCCGAAATCCCCGAGTTATTTCACTATTTGTTTGTGATGTACAGACGTTTGTAAATTATATTATTAAAACGATCTTTGACCCTCACCACGTCGTTACAGTTCATGTCTCTACATCCGGGTGCATTTCGATAATAGATCTGCAGCGTTATTTTAATAGCAAAAGGCCCTGCCATAAGGCTGTCATGTCGAAGACACGTTAATCCTTCATGCAGGCTTTCTATAATCCATCAAGTGATCGAGAAAGACCTCTTTCGAGCACCCATTTGAAATGTTCGATTACACAGAAATGCACAGACCCTGAGTCCGATCATAGGGCATAGCAAGAATAATTATTTCATTCTCTAGCTGCGTGAAGTATGCGACAAATAAACGGAAGGTAAGACTGGAAGTTTTATCTTGATGATCACATAACGTGTCTGGCCTTGTTTCCGCTCCTGATACATGCAGTTCAACCGTCACTTTATATCGGTTATGAAATACAAGTTCAAAATCGTTTTACTCTAACGTACTCGACCTTCTGTATACGCATATGCATGTATATGTATAGTTGAAAATTAACCACAACTCAGGCAATGATCTCTTATTGTTTTTCCTATTACCTCTTAATACATAAAGTCGATACAGTTAAACCAAACGATAACAATTCTATTTCAAGATCTGTCAGGAAGCTATGTAAGTCTATATTTGGTACTATTAACTTGGAAACAGTGAAGCGAGGTAAGAAAATTAGGAAAATACAAATACTCTAACATTTTAAAGAGGAGAGTGCATATTATTATAGGCTCGGTATGGTCAGGTGGTTAAGGCACTCAACTCCTAATCTGAGAGTCCCGGGTTCGAATCACACCAAACATGCGCGCCCTTTCACGTGTGAGGGCGTTATAATGTGTCGATAAATCCCACTATTCTTTGGTAAAAGAGTAGCCCAAGAGTTGGCGGTGGGTAGTGATGAGTAGCTGCCTTCCCTCTAGTCTTACACTGCTAAATTAGGGACGGCTAGCACAGATAGCCCTCGTGAAGCTTTGTGTGAAATTCAAAACACACCAATTTTTAATTACGTCATTATCACATTATAACTAGGTTATTAGCCTGTCTTGGTTGAAACATAAAACACTGTTGTTGTTTTTGTTGTGTTATTTGTATTTACAAATACAAACTTTGGTTTATTGTACAGTAACTGAATGTGTTTTTTTTCTGATTTTTTAAAATCAGTATCAATCCATTTGTTAATAATATGTAAGTTACTGTTATCTCAATACTTAATGAAGTAGAAATCAGAAGTAAAAGCCAGTAAAAACATCGAAACCTTACGAAACACATCTGAATCAAAACTTAATCCAATCCATAGTGGAATTTGTTTGGGCAATCTATGCAGACGTACTTTTTCTCATATGTAAGAATGAATTACCTTGGATCATGCCAAAGTATTCATGTAAAAATCGGGCTAGAGAAAGCGGGCTTGACTGATGTATTTGGGTTGTAAGAGCTGAAAATTCTTCTTGGGTATAAAGTCAAGTGCGATTTGAGAAGGTGGAGCCACAGCATCATTTTTATTTGATTAATACCAGTTGGTTATATGGTACATTTTAGGCTTACAAATATTCTATTTGCCACTAATACTCTCTCGTTTCATTAAAGAAAATAAAAGTTAATTAAAACCACATCAGTCTTTGTCATGAAATAATTAAAGGTTATTGATTGCCCAAAACCATGGGAAACGTTAAGCTTTCCTCACAATAAGTCAATCCTATATGACAATTTTAATACCCTATATGGAAGTCATCTGTCTTTAACTTTCATGATAATAGCTTTCAAACAAATATCTTAAGCCTAAGTAGGAGATTATCATTCGAGTTACCTATCTATGATATTAAAATTGTACATAGAATTTTTTTTATTCTGAGATTACACATGCCAAGAAAAGTGTGATACTTTTAGGCTATAACACGCTCCAAAACTGCAGTAATCCCGTAAGTGAGAGTAATTCTCACATACTTTCCACTTCTACTAAAGAAAGCAGACTCAGAATGAGCTCCTTCGATGTTGTTCACACAACACTTGTTTCTTGATGACGAGATGTTCGTGGATAGAGAGTATTGTTGTTCACACAACACTTGTTTCTTGATGACGAGTTGTCCGTAGATAGAGAGTATTGTTGTTCACACAACACTTGTTTCTTGATGACGAGATGTTCGTGGATATAAAGTATTGTTGTTCACACAACACTTGTTTCTTGATGACGAGATGTCCGTGGATAGAGAGTATTGTTGTTCACACAACATTTGTTTCTTGATGACGAGTTGTTCGTGGATAGAGAGTATTGTTGTTCACACAACATTTGTTTCTTGATGACGAGTTGTTCGTGGATAGAGAGTATTGTTGTTCACACAACACTTGTTTCTTGATGACGAGTTGTTCGTGGATATAAAGTATTGTTGTTCACACAACATTTGTTTCTTGATGACGAGTTGTTCGTGGATAGAGAGTATTGTTGTTCACACAACACTTGTTTCTTGATGACGAGATGTTCGTGGATAGAGAGTATTGTTGTTCACACAACACTTGTTTCTTGATGACGAGAGGTTCGTGGATAGAGAGTATTGTTGTTCACACAACACTTGTTTCTGGATGACGAGTTGTTCGTGGATAGCGAGTATTGTTGTTCACACAACACTTGTTTCTTGATGACGAGTTGTTCGTGGATATAGAGTATTGTTGTTCACACAACACTTGTTTCTTGATGACGAGTTGTTCGTGGATAGAGAGTATTGTTGTTCACACAACACTTGTTTCTTGATGACGAGTTGTTCGTGGATATAAAGTATTGTTGTTCACACAACACTTGTTTCTTGATGACGAGTTGTTCGTGGATATAAAGTATTGTTGTTCACACAACACTTGTTTCTTGATGACGAGTTGTTCGTGGATAGCGAGTATTGTTGTTCACACAACACTTGTTTCTTGATGACGAGTTGTTCGTGGATAGAGAGTATTGTTGTTCACACAACACTTGTTTCTTGATGACAAGTTGTTCGTGGATAGCGAGTATTGTTGTTCACACAACACTTGTTTCTTGATGACAAGTTGTTCGTGGATAGAGAGTATTGTTGTTCACACAACACTTGTTTCTTGATGACAAGTTGTTCGTGGATAGCGAGTATTGTTGTTCACACAACACTTGTTTCTTGATGACAAGTTGTTCGTGGATAGAGAGTATTGTTGTTCACACAACACTTGTTTCTTGATGACGAGTTGTTCGTGGATATAAAGTATTGTTGTTCACACAACACTTGTTTCTTGATGACGAGATGTTCGTGGATAGAGAGTATTGTTGTTCACACAACACTTGTTTCTTGATGACGAGATGTTCGTGGATAGAGAGTATTGTTGTTCACACAACACTTGTTTCTTGATGACGAGTTGTTCGTGGATAGAGAGTATTGTTGTTCACACAACACTTGTTTCTTGATGACGAGATGTTCGTGGATAGCGAGTATTGTTGTTCACACAACACTTGTTTCTTGATGACAAGTTGTTTGTGGATAGAGAGTATTGTTGTTCACACAACACTTGTTTCTTGATGACAAGTTGTTCGTGGATAGCGAGTATTGTTGTTCACACAACACTTGTTTCTTGATGACGAGATGTTCGTGGATAGCGAGTATTGTTGTTCACACAACACTTGTTTCTTGATGACGAGTTGTTCGTGGATATAAAGTATTGTTGTTCACACAACACTTGTTTCTTGATGACGAGTTGTTCGTGGATAGCGAGTATTGTTGTTCACACAACACTTGTTTCTTGATGACAAGTTGTTCGTGGATAGAGAGTATTGTTGTTCACACAACACTTGTTTCTTGATGACGAGTTGTTCGTGGATAGCGAGTATTGTTGTTCACACAACACTTGTTTCTTGATGACGAGTTGTCCGTAGATAGAGAGTATTGTTGTTCACACAACACTTGTTTCTTGATGACGAGATGTTCGTGGATATAAAGTATTGTTGTTCACACAACACTTGTTTCTTGATGACAAGTTGTTCGTGGATAGAGAGTATTGTTGTTCACACAACACTTGTTTCTTGATGACGAGTTGTTCGTGTATAGAGAGTATTGTTGTTCACACAACATTTGTTTCTTGATGACGAGTTGTTCGTGGATATAAAGTATTGTTGTTCACACAACACTTGTTTCTTGATGACGAGTTGTTCGTGGATAGCGAGTATTGTTGTTCACACAACACTTGTTTCTTGATGACAAGTTGTTCGTGGATAGCGAGTATTGTTGTTCACACAACACTTGTTTCTTGATGACGAGATGTTCGTGGATAGAGAGTATTGTTGTTCACACACACTTGTTTCTTGATGACGAGTTGTTCGTGGATATAAAGTATTGTTGTTCACACAACACTTGTTTCTTGATGACGAGATGTTCGTGGATAGAGAGTATTGTTGTTCACACAACACTTGTTTCTTGATGACGAGTTGTTCGTGGATAGAGAGTATTGTTGTTCACACAACACTTGTTTCTTGATGACGAGTTGTTCGTGGATAGAGAGTATTGTTGTTCACACAACACTTGTTTCTTGATGACGAGTTGTTCGTGGATATAAAGTATTGTTGTTCACACAACACTTGTTTCTTGATGACGAGTTGTTCGTGGATATAAAGTATTGTTGTTCACACAACACTTGTTTCTTGATGACGAGATGTTCGTGGATAGAGAGTATTGTTGTTCACACAACACTTGTTTCTTGATGACGAGATGTTCGTGGATAGAAAGTATTGTTGTTCACACAACACTTGTTTCTTGATGACGAGTTGTTCGTGGATAGCGAGTATTGTTGTTCACACAACACTTGTTTCTTGATGACGAGTTGTTCGTGGATATAAAGTATTGTTGTTCACACAACACTTGTTTCTTGATGACGAGTTGTTCGTGGATATAAAGTATTGTTGTTCACACAACACTTGTTTCTTGATGACGAGTTGTTCGTGGATAGCGAGTATTGTTGTTCACACAACACTTGTTTCTTGATGACGAGTTGTTCGTGGATAGCGAGTATTGTTGTTCACACAACACTTGTTTCTTGATGACAAGTTGTTCGCGGATAGCGAGTATTGTTGTTCACACAACACTTGTTTCTTGATGACAAGTTGTTCGTGGATAGAGAGTATTGTTGTTCACACAACACTTGTTTCTTGATGACAAGTTGTTCGTGGATAGAGAGTATTGTTGTTCACACAACACTTGTTTCTTGATGACAAGTTGTTCGTGGATAGAGAGTATTGTTGTTCACACAACACTTGTTTCTTGATGACGAGTTGTTCGTGGATATAAAGTATTGTTGTTCACACAACACTTGTTTCTTGATGACGAGATGTTCGTGGATAGAGAGTATTGTTGTTCACACAACACTTGTTTCTTGATGACGAGATGTTCGTGGATAGAGAGTATTGTTGTTCACACAACACTTGTTTCTTGATGACGAGTTGTTCGTGGATAGAGAGTATTGTTGTTCACACAACACTTGTTTCTTGATGACGAGATGTTCGTGGATAGCGAGTATTGTTGTTCACACAACACTTGTTTCTTGATGACAAGTTGTTCGTGGATAGAGAGTATTGTTGTTCACACAACACTTGTTTCTTGATGACAAGTTGTTCGTGGATAGCGAGTATTGTTGTTCACACAACACTTGTTTCTTGATGACGAGATGTTCGTGGATAGCGAGTATTGTTGTTCACACAACACTTGTTTCTTGATGACGAGTTGTTCGTGGATATAAAGTATTGTTGTTCACACAACACTTGTTTCTTGATGACGAGTTGTTCGTGGATAGCGAGTATTGTTGTTCACACAACACTTGTTTCTTGATGACAAGTTGTTCGTGGATAGCGAGTATTGTTGTTCACACAACACTTGTTTCTTGATGACGAGATGTTCGTGGATAGAGAGTATTGTTGTTCACACAACACTTGTTTCTTGATGACGAGTTGTTCGTGGATATAAAGTATTGTTGTTCACACAACACTTGTTTCTTGATGACGAGATGTTCGTGGATAGAGAGTATTGTTGTTCACACAACACTTGTTTCTTGATGACGAGTTGTTCGTGGATAGAGAGTATTGTTGTTCACACAACACTTGTTTCTTGATGACGAGTTGTTCGTGGATAGAGAGTATTGTTGTTCACACAACACTTGTTTCTTGATGACGAGTTGTTCGTGGATATAAAGTATTGTTGTTCACACAACACTTGTTTCTTGATGACGAGTTGTTCGTGGATATAAAGTATTGTTGTTCACACAACACTTGTTTCTTGATGACGAGATGTTCGTGGATAGAGAGTATTGTTGTTCACACAACACTTGTTTCTTGATGACGAGATGTTCGTGGATAGAAAGTATTGTTGTTCACACAACACTTGTTTCTTGATGACGAGTTGTTTGTGGATATAAAGTATTGTTGTTCACACAACATTTGTTTCTGGATGACGAGTTGTTCGTGGATAGAGAGTATTGTTGTTCACACAACACTTGTTTCTTGATGACGAGATGTTCGTGGATAGAGAGTATTGTTGTTCACACAACACTTGTTTCTTGATGACGAGTTGTTCGTGGATAGAGAGTATTGTTGTTCACACAACACTTGTTTCTTGATGACGAGATGTTCGTGGATAGCGAGTATTGTTGTTCACACAACACTTGTTTCTTGATGACAAGTTGTTTGTGGATAGAGAGTATTGTTGTTCACACAACACTTGTTTCTTGATGACAAGTTGTTCGTGGATAGCGAGTATTGTTGTTCACACAACACTTGTTTCTTGATGACGAGATGTTCGTGGATAGCGAGTATTGTTGTTCACACAACACTTGTTTCTTGATGACGAGTTGTTCGTGGATATAAAGTATTGTTGTTCACACAACACTTGTTTCTTGATGACGAGTTGTTCGTGGATAGCGAGTATTGTTGTTCACACAACACTTGTTTCTTGATGACAAGTTGTTCGTGGATAGAGAGTATTGTTGTTCACACAACACTTGTTTCTTGATGACGAGTTGTTCGTGGATAGCGAGTATTGTTGTTCACACAACACTTGTTTCTTGATGACGAGTTGTCCGTAGATAGAGAGTATTGTTGTTCACACAACACTTGTTTCTTGATGACGAGATGTTCGTGGATATAAAGTATTGTTGTTCACACAACACTTGTTTCTTGATGACAAGTTGTTCGTGGATAGAGAGTATTGTTGTTCACACAACACTTGTTTCTTGATGACGAGTTGTTCGTGGATAGAGAGTATTGTTGTTCACACAACATTTGTTTCTTGATGACGAGTTGTTCGTGGATATAAAGTATTGTTGTTCACACAACACTTGTTTCTTGATGACGAGTTGTTCGTGGATAGCGAGTATTGTTGTTCACACAACACTTGTTTCTTGATGACAAGTTGTTCGTGGATAGCGAGTACTGTTGTTCACACAACACTTGTTTCTTGATGACGAGATGTTCGTGGATAGAGAGTATTGTTGTTCACACAACACTTGTTTCTTGATGACGAGTTGTTCGTGGATATAAAGTATTGTTGTTCACACAACACTTGTTTCTTGATGACGAGATGTTCGTGGATAGAGAGTATTGTTGTTCACACAACACTTGTTTCTTGATGACGAGTTGTTCGTGGATAGAGAGTATTGTTGTTCACACAACACTTGTTTCTTGATGACGAGTTGTTCGTGGATAGAGAGTATTGTTGTTCACACAACACTTGTTTCTTGATGACGAGTTGTTCGTGGATATAAAGTATTGTTGTTCACACAACACTTGTTTCTTGATGACGAGATGTTCGTGGATAGAGAGTATTGTTGTTCACACAACACTTGTTTCTTGATGACGAGATGTTCGTGGATAGAGAGTATTGTTGTTCACACAACACTTGTTTCTTGATGACGAGTTGTTTGTGGATATAAAGTATTGTTGTTCACACAACATTTGTTTCTGGATGACGAGTTGTTCGTGGATAGAGAGTATTGTTGTTCACACAACACTTGTTTCTTGATGACGAGATGTTCGTGGATAGAGAGTATTGTTGTTCACACAACACTTGTTTCTTGATGACGAGTTGTTCGTGGATAGAGAGTATTGTTGTTCACACAACACTTGTTTCTTGATGACGAGATGTTCGTGGATAGCGAGTATTGTTGTTCACACAACACTTGTTTCTTGATGACAAGTTGTTTGTAAATAGAGAGTATTGTTGTTCACACAACACTTGTTTCTTGATGACAAGTTGTTCGTGGATAGCGAGTATTGTTGTTCACACAACACTTGTTTCTTGATGACGAGATGTTCGTGGATAGCGAGTATTGTTGTTCACACAACACTTGTTTCTTGATGACGAGTTGTTCGTGGATATAAAGTATTGTTGTTCACACAACACTTGTTTCTTGATGACGAGATGTTCGTGGATAGAGAGTATTGTTGTTCACACAACATTTGTTTCTTGATGACGAGTTGTTCGTGGATAGCGAGTATTGTTGTTCACACAACACTTGTTTCTTGATGACGAGTTGTTCGTGGATGGCGAGTATTGTTGTTCACACAACACTTGTTTCTTGATGACGAGTTGTTCGTGGATAGAGAGTATTGTTGTTCACACAACACTTGTTTCTTGATGACAAGTTGTTCGTGGATATAAAGTATTGTTGTTCACACAACACTTGTTTCTTGATGACGAGATGTTCGTGGATAGAGAGTATTGTTGTTCACACAACACTTGTTTCTTGATGACGAGTTGTTCGTGGATATAAAGTATTGTTGTTCACACAACACTTGTTTCTGGATGACGAGATGTTCGTGGATAGAGAGTATTGTTGTTCACACAACACTTGTTTCTTGATGACGAGTTGTTCGTGGATATAAAGTATTGTTGTTCACACAACACTTGTTTCTTGATGACGAGTTGTTCGTGGATATAAAGTATTGTTGTTCACACAACACTTGTTTCTTGATGACGAGTTGTTCGTGGATAGCGAGTATTGTTGTTCACACAACACTTGTTTCTTGATGACAAGTTGTTCGCGGATAGCGAGTATTGTTGTTCACACAACACTTGTTTCTTGATGACAAGTTGTTCGTGGATAGCGAGTATTGTTGTTCACACAACACTTGTTTCTTGATGACAAGTTGTTCGTGAATAGAGAGTATTGTTGTTCACACAACACTTGTTTCTTGATGACGAGAAACCCACTTCAAATAAAAATGTATCTCAGAACGGCTGGTATGGGTATTAACACTTTTATTGATAAGAAGAAAACAACGTTTCGACCTTCTTAGGCCATGCCTAGGTTAACAAGGGTTACCTGTTAACCTGAAAATGACCTAGGAAGGTCGAAACGTTGTTCTCCGCTTGTCAACACAACAATTGTTTGCTAACATGTTATACATATAGCTTTAACAAACATTTATAACGGATTAACAGTTCTTTGTAATAGCTATGATAAAATAATTTTATAAATGGTGTTGAGGGCTTCTTACGATTATAATTTGGAAACGTTTTTTGTAGCATGTTTGGTATTACGAGCTGATATCAATGTAACTTGGAAACATTCCCTTCTTCATATCTGTGTTTAGAAGCTGATATCAATGTAACTTGGAAACATTCCCTTCTCTATATCTGGGTTTAGAAGCTGATATCAATGTAACTTGGAAACATTCCCTTCTTTATATCTGAGTTTAAAACCTGATATCAATGTAACTTGGAAACATTCCCTTCTCTATATCTGGGTTTGGACGTTGATAGTAATGTAACTTGGAAACATTCCCTTCTCTATATCTGGGTTTGGAAGTTGGTAGTAATGTAACTTGGAAACATTCCCTTCTCTGTATCTGGGTTTGGAAGTTGATAGTAATGTAACTTGGAAACATTCCCTTCTCTATATCTGGGTTTGGAAGTTGGTAGTAATGTAACTTGGAAACATTCCCTTCTCTATATCTGGGTTTGGAAGTTGATAGTAATGTAACTTGGAATCATTCCCTTCTCTATATCTGGGTTTGGAAGTTGATAGTAATGTAACTTGGAAACATTCCCTTCTCTATATCTGGGTTTGGAAGTTGATAGTAATGTAACTTGGAAACATTCCCTTCTTTATATCTGTGTTTGGAAGCTGATGTTAGAAGCTTGTGTTAGAAGCTGATGTTAGAAGCTTGTGTTAGAAGCTGATGTTAGAAGCTTGTGTTAGAAGCTGATGTTAGAAGCTTGTGTTAGAAGCTGATGTTAGAAGCTGATGTTAGAAGCTTGTGTTAGAAGCTGATGTTAGAAGCTTGTGTTAGAAGCTGATGTTAGAAGCTTGTGAACCTCACTGTTTTTTCAGTTACTTTCTAAGTACAAAGTTCAAGTGATTCAGTAATTAAGGTTTCGTCTCCAGCAAATGTTAAAAGTACGGCTCGATATGGAAGCTTGGAAGAAGTAAGACTGTACATTTTATCAAGTGAGGAAATAAAACACTGGTGTTTTGTTAATAAAAGAACGACTCGATTGCTTTTGTGTTTCCATGGGTATAAAACTCCTTGTGTCTAAACGAAACTTGTATCTCTAATAACAAATCAAAGGCCCGGCGTGACCAGATGGGTCAAGGGGTTCGACTCGTAGTCTGAGGGTCGCGGGTTCGAATCCCCGTCGCACCAATCATGCTCACCCTTTCAGCCGTAGGGGTTTTAATGTTACGGTTAGTTCCGCTATTCATTAATAAAAGAGTAAGCCAAGTGTCGGCGGTGGGTGGTGATGACTAACTGCCTTCCCTCTAGTCTTACACTGCTAAATTATAGACTGCTAGGGCAGATAGCCCTCGAGAAGCTTTGCGCGAAAGTCAAAAACAAACACTCTTAAAGTACTTAAACTATTCTATAATTATACAAGTCTGCAGTATTTAGCCACACATTCACCAGTTAACATAGTTAGTTATCACCATTAGATTCCATCTTGGAACATAGGGCCGCAATCGCTTGCGGATTCGTCAACAACTCTTTAAGTGAGTAGATTGTTAGCCCACTGCACCGAGCCGTCCCTAATTTAGTAGTGTAAGACTAGAAGGAAGGCAGCTAGTCATCACCACCCACCGCCAACTCTTGGGCTACTCTTTTGCCAGTGGGATTGACCGTAACATTATAACGCCCCCCACGGCTGGGAGGGCGAGCATGTTTGGCGCGACGAGGGCGCGAACCCGCGTCCCTCGGATTACGAGTCGCACGCCTTACGCACTTGGCCATGCCAGGCCCCCAGTTAACATAGATGTTAGTAAAATACATTTTCAATGATTTAATTTATTAAGAGATGTATCGTATTAAGCACCACAAGGTGTCAGTTTCGAAGTTATTAAGTTGATGTCATCGCTTACACTACACAACACTGTTGGGTGTTCCTTATAGATTTTTGTCTGCTGATCATGAAAATCACATCCAAATTTGCCCATCACGTACCGTTTCATCGAAATCTTCAGTTTTGCTACAATGGAAAAACGATATCAGGGCAACTGGAATCCGTCAATGCTTGCTGACTACTGTTGGACACTGTGACGTGATGCACCGGACATTGAATACAAACGAAAATCAGGAGCAAAATACTTTTAGTTATGTTGAGCTTAATGGCGTATTAGAAACATAGACGTGATTGAATACGTTATTGCCGGCAAACAGTTAACTGTCTATTTCTCAGAGTTCCTACGTGATGAAGCAAAACCAAAACTATATTTGTGCATACCCAACATGTATCTGTCACAATCAGCAAAAACTTTTCAAAAAAATTGTTGTGCAGTGTTATAAAAAATTTATGCACAAGTAGTGTTTTTTGAAAAGAATTTTAGGGTATAATTCACTTTATCAGTAGTTAATAGTCTTAACGTCGGCCAGGTGGTTAAGGCGCTCGAGTCGCAATCTGAGAGTCGTGGATTCGAACCTCCACCCTACCAAGCACTCTCACTCTTTCGTCCGTGGGAGCGTTATAAAATAATGGTCAATCCCACAATTAGTTGGTTAAAAACACCCCAAGATTTGGCGGTGGGTGGTGATGAATAGCTGCCTTCCATTTTGTCTTGCACTTCTCAATTAGGGATGGCTAGCGCAGATATCCCTCGTGTAGCTATGCTCGAAATGTGGAACCAAATCAAACTTCATGTCTTCGTTGTAAAGAAAAGAGATAAAACGACAACTGTAATTATTTAACACAGTTCACATGTTTCTTGGAAAATGTTATGTTTAAGATTTCCTGTCCTACGTCAATTTTAATTAACAATAACGTATGGTTAACAAGTCACTCCGTTAGTTATTTAGTAATGTGTCATTTAGAGAACAGAGAAACGGAAAGAAAGATAAACCGGTGGGACTGATGAATAAAAGAAAAAAGATGAATTACCAATTTAACGCTTATGTTTTCATCTCCTGGAAATTGAAAAGTTCAGTGTGTGTTAAACCCTCTAAATAATAAAAAAAATCTCCATCAATAAGACAGAAAATTGTCCAGTTGTGCTCGTGGTATTTTAGTAGGTCAATTACAGTCTTAATGTCATTATATTCCTCTCGTAAATACACAGAGTGTCCAATTGGAACAGCTGCATAGACATTGCCAAACCAATAATCATTGTAAAAAAACAACAACAAAGAGACAGACAAACAGGTAAATAAAAAGTTTGGAAAATGACAAACAGGTAAAAAAACGTTTAAAAAATGACAAACAGGTAAATAAAACAAAGTTCACAAAATGTTCTGAAAGGGTAACTAACAGGTTTCAAAACTATATGTTTTAAATTAAACTTAAAACGATGTTCAAATCCAGACTCGGCCTTTTAGCTATTGGATTATTTTTTTTAAAAGCTTTAACTTCTTAAGGACATGAAATAGTTTAAGGTTAAAGTCTGCTCCAAAAATTACATAATGTCATAAATTCTTTAAGCACATTAAAATGGATAACTTTTAGCTTTCAGTGTGAGCTCTTGATGTTTCAACAGAAAATCACGCACGTGCATAAGGAACGCCAGCATTTTAAAACACGTCAGAACAAGTGGTTTCTTATTTTTTGATGTCTTAAGACGAGATAACTGAAATCCTTATATCAAATCTCTGATACCTCTATATGATGTCAAACAATATTATATCAAAATATGAATTGTTTTAAGGTTGGTTAAGGTGTTTCTATTTCATGCATAGTTTTGACAAAACTCTAATATACAGTCATGTGAAAAAGTTATGATACCCTATGAAAGCCTGTGTATTTTTATAACATTTGTGGATATATAGATATTTAATCTCAATTTTAACAATACTGAAAGATTATAGGAATATAACTAAACAATTAAAACTGAAGAAAAGACTTTTCAAGATCTTCTGTAAATGTAATTCTACAAAAATGCATATTCTAACTGAGGAAAAGTTAGGACACCTCCACATTTATTCCCAGTTAAAATGGCTCAACTCACACACAGGTGTATCACACCAGGTGCACATGATTAGAAGATCGTTACTCAGCATTGTGAATGAGGCTTGTTCTATTTAAAACTCAGACATGTAGTTTGGTGTGCTCCTAACTGTTGAAGTGAGAGTGAACACCATGGTGAGAGCAAAAGAGCTGTCTGAGGCATTCAGAAAGAAAATTGTAGCAACTTATGAGCCTGGTAAAGGATTTAAAAGGATCCCAAAAGATTTTGAAATCAGCTATTCCACTGTCCGGAAAATAGACAACAAGTGGAGAGCTTTCAAAACAACTGCCAACATGCCCAGGTCTAGTCGTCCAAGTAAGTTCACCCTGAGAGCAGACCGCAAGATGCTAAAAGAGGTCTCCAAACAGCCTAACATGTCATCACGAGACCTACAGCAGGCTCTGGCTACTATTGATGTGAAAGTGCATGCCTCTACAGTCAGAAAGAGACTGCACAAGTTTAACTTGCATGGGAGGTGTGCAAGGAGGAAACCTTTGCTCTCTAAGAGAAACATCAAGGCCAGACTGAAGTTTGCCAGAGAGAATGTAGACAAAGACCAGGACTTCTGGAATAATGTTCTTTGGACAGATGAGTCCAAAATTGAATTATTTGAATACCAGAATAGAGGACATGTTTGGCGTGAACCAAATACAGCATTCCAGGAAAAGAACCTCATACCAACTGTGAAGCATGGAGGTGGAAGTGTCATGGTTTGGGGCTACTTTGCTGCAGCAGGACCTGGACAGCTCACAATCATAGAATCCACCATGAATTCTACTGTGTATTAGAGGGTGCTTGAGGATCATGTGAGACCATCTGTACGAAAATTAAAGCTGAAGCGGAACTGGACCCTGCAACAAAACAATGACCCAAAACATACCAGTAAATCCACCAAGGACTGGCTGAAAACTAAGAAATGGAGAGTCCTGGAATTGCTGAGTCAAAACCCAGATCTTAATCCCATTGAGATGCTGTGGGGTGACTTGAAACGGGCTGTACATGCAAGAAACCCCTCAAACATCTCACAGCTGAAAGAATTCTGCATTAAGGAGTGGAGCAAACTTTCTTCAGACCGATGAATGCATCTCACTGCAGTTATTTCAGCTAATGGGGGTAACACTAGCTATTAGGGGTTAGGGTGTCCTAACTTTTTCCTCAGTTATAATATGCATTTTTGTAGAATTGCATTTACAGAAGATCTTGAAAAGTCTTTTCTTCGGTTTTGATTGTTTAGTTATATTCCTATAATATCTCAGTATTGTTGAAATTGAGATTAAATATCTATATATCCAAACATGTTACAAAAAGGCTTTCATAGGGTGTCCTAACTTTTTCACATGACTGTATTTGTGAAAGAACAATAATGGGGCTAAGTAAATATTTTTATTTCTATCTATTTTTCAATAACTGTTAGTCTTATAGCTTAAGAACTCGTTCTTCCACATTTTATATTTTGTAGAAAGAACATAAATCCAGAGCAGTTCTTTCTCAAACCGTAGAACTTTATCTTTTTTTTTTTTAGAAAAGATCTAAAGATAACACTTTTTGTTGTATGTTGTCATACCACTGTATCATAGAAAAAGATATATACATAATTACAAATATCAATTTCATAACAACAAAATCGGTGTTTGAAAATAACATTCTCACAGTTAACTAAGTGATTGAATATGTAATAACTGGAACGGAAAGAAGTGAAACAAAAAATCCTGATTGGGTCGAACATGAAAAATGTGATTTATGTGACCCGTTGATTTATTAACGTATTTCATTGAAGCAATATAAAGTCAGAGAAGCAAACCTTGTTGTACAAAGTGCTTGAACAGCTGCCCGTGTTCCACCAACAGCGAGGCTGTTTAAAACATCCAAAATAACGCAGCTTCAGGAAATGCTATACAGAAAATTACTTTGAAACCAAATGGCAAAGAAATACAAACAGAATCGACAAATAAAACAGACGTTTACTCATAACCAGTTTCAACGTTTATTTACCAGCCTGGTCGGCAAGAATCAAAGTTTCTATTTTCTGGACATTTTATTATATTTGTTTGTTTGTTTTTTGAATTTCGTCCCTAATTTAGCGATCATGTTTGGTGCGACCGGGATTCGAGCCCGCGACCCTCAGATTACAATGATTTATGAAAGCCTGTGATTCTAGTCACTTTATTACAAAGAAGTATTTATACTGTCTCTCCAATGTTTAAAGAGAGAGATGTTTTATTATCTTTCTTTACTCTTTCCGACAATTACAACTGGGTGTCATGTTTATTTCTGAACGAATCGTATTGAAACTTCGAAGGCATGTACCTACATTCAGTACCTCCGGGTAACTATTTTTATTTTTATTTAGACTCAGTGTCTGTTTAAGGGGGTCACAATTCAAACATCATAGACATATATTTGGCCTGCATAATTTGTGGTGATTCTCACAAACTAGATCAGCTAGGTTTGCAGTTTGTGCCTTTATTTTGACTTTACAACGGTCAAAGGTAAATATTTCATTTTTTTTTCTGTCTTGCTAGTTCCTTATATTTCGACAAATCTAGACAAGGCCTAGCGCAGAGACACCTTGGACAACACCCATGGATTGAAACAGCCAATAAGAGATTCATACCTTTTCTGAGATTTAAGAGGTCAAATGTTTAAAAAATAAAGTTTACAAAGCTAGAGCTTTAGGCCTATTATTTCTTTATATTCCAAGCAGTCTAGTTAAAACTTTGCAGAGAGATGGCTTGTAACAACCCCATATACTTGTGCAAACAAGTTTTGAATTTATGATAATCCTGTGGTTTTACAGGAGTCAACTTCTACATATTAAAACATACAAATGAGATATTAGTGTTTCTTGTTAGATTTTACAGGGCTCAGCCTCCATATATTAAAGCAGACAAATGGTAAATTTGCGCTTTTTGTTGGATTTTACAGGAAATAAAAACAACACACGTAGAAGGGAGCTGTAAACCTATAAATATTTTCTCTGCATGTAAACGTTTTTGTTTGCTCAAATATTACATGTAAAGATTTTATTATTGTTAATAACTATATTTACGCAGAAATTGGCTGTCCTATATACATATATATATTATGAACTCAGAATATAATATGATCTAAAGAAGTTTCAAGTCGATATTGTTTGTTTTTTGTGGTTACAAACAGAACTGCTCAATGGACTACCTGTGCTGCACCCATCGCATGTATCGAAACTCTATTTTAACATTATACGCCCTTGGATTCACTGCTGAGACACAGCCCCTCTTCAGTGGCACAGAGGCACACCTGAAGGTTTATAACGATAAAAACCGGGTTTCAATACCCATGGTAGATACAGCAGAAATAACCCATTTCGTAGTCTTATGTTTAACAACAAACATACAAAATGAGCCATTTACGGGTCTCAAGTTGATATTTTGTGTTAAATTGTAACTTGTACTCATTTTCCCTGTCTTATACAACATTCTTTCTTGAAACCTAATGTATCGTGAGGCTTTCGGTTTCTAGTTTTTAAACTTACTTTTGACCAGAAGTAACTGGTAATTAGGTATAAACCACATGGTAGCTTTTTAGAACCATATCCATCAACATGACAAGTTTCAAACAAATCCTGAACCACAAATTAACAGACAATCAATTAATTACTGATATAAACAAAAGTTACTGTTAGGAAAAACTGGAGAAACTGAAAAGTGAAACCCTGAGTGTTACGATGATGATGTCAATTCTTTGATACAGTTCCTTTATTTGTTAATAGCAAAACCGCGTTAAGCTGTCTGCTGTGTCCATCGCAGGGAATTAAACTCTGGATTTAAGTGTTGTGTGTCCATACGCTAACCGCTGTCCCACCCTTGGAACAAAGCTACACAATGGACTATTTGTACTCTGCCCATCAGGGGTTGGAGGACAAACAGAACTTATTTTACATTGTTAACTTCAGATGACTCTTCATCAGTCCAAACTTCGTGATGTTTTACTAGGATTACGGCTGAAAACGTCGTTTTGAGCGGGGATTTCAGACTGAGTAAAATACATTATAATTATAGATAAGAATACAATACTGTACATAAGAAAATAAAAACAGTTTGATTATATACGTGTCCACTACTGGGTTGATGTTTCAGTTAAGATCTAGCCTAATCCATTATTTGATAAAAGTGTGTGTGTGTGTCCACTATAACTGGTAAACGGCTGAACCTATTGTCACCAATCCTACCATATACCCTCAACAGCCCCTGAAAAGTAACAATCGGAGCTGGCGTTTTGATCTAACCCCCTTCTTTCCATGTTCCCTTGGCGGTCTCTGTATTGTCCCCCTGCATTGAACGGGTGCATCAGCTAATACAAATTTAATTTAAACAGAAGTCGATGGGTACGTCAGATGGTAGTAAGTAAACCTAAACAGAAATCAGTGAGTACGTCAGCTAATATTAGGTAATCTTAAACAGAAATCAATGGGCACGTCAGTTAGTAATAGGTAAACATAAACAGAAATCGATGGGTACGTCAGATAGTATTTAGTGAACTTAAACAGAAATCAATGGGTACGTCCGCGAGTATTAGGTAAACTTAAACAGAAATCAATGAGTACGTCAGTTAGTAGTAAGTAAACTCAAACAGAAGTTAACGTCGAAAGTTATAAACATTAAAAACTGAAACATCTGATTACTTCTACCATAATATTTGTTTCATACTAAACCTTTATTTGCGGACTTCTACATACAAAACTCTCTCTTTGACGTGAAATATATAATCAATATATTTTGTTGTTAACAAAATCTATAAATCGAAACAAAATTTTGTAACTAGAAATTGGAGTGCATAAAAAAAACTGAAAAGTTTTACTAAAGTGTGCTCGACTATTTTCCAGGCTAGATTCGAGGTATTTAACTAATATGATTTACCTTGCGTTAGCTACACTACAGTATCTCAAGGATATTTCCTCTCAATACTGATTGCATTAAGGTGGTTTACCCTAACCACTTTCTTTGTCTTTATCATTTTTGCTTCCTGTGTCAGAGCTCCTTCCTCGCTGGATCCATTACTCGAATAAAAATTAATTATCTATTTTAAAAAGTCTCCTTATACAGAAATATTCTTTGTTTTATTTTTCTACCGAAGAAAACATCCCGGTAGATGGCGTAGTTACTTTTTTAAAAAGTTCTCTGAAATGCGTTTAACATAGTTGCTACACTGATGAGTAAATGAAAACAAGTGGAAACAGCAAGATGAGTTTTGGTTTTTGTTTCACAACTGCTGGTTTAAAAGTACAAAAGTACTTTCTAGTACAATTACCATTAAATTATAATTAAATATAATATATAAATTATAATATTTCTGTCTTTTTTTTATCTATAAGTTTATCTGATCTTATCGTTCCCAAAGCAACTCTTTCTCAGTTGACGGTTGGCGCCATTTTTCATATCAAAGTTAATTTAGAATTGACGTAAATTGGTCACGAGGTACAGAAACGTAATAATATGATGCGTTTTTTAGCACTAAAATCTTCAATTAATTAAATCTTGAAAGGACACGTATGAACATTTTAATCTTTACTTAATGTACTTAACTGATATCTAGGCCTATCTGTAAAAGACGTTCAAAAGTTGAAATAATGGCTAATTCTTACACCTCATAAGAGTAATTGAAATCTAGATTGTTCAATTTTTATTTGAGGGTCATGATCTAGATATTGTAATAAAAAAGGCTTTAAAGGGGGAAGAACAAAGCCTATGTGTGTAAGAAGTCTCGTCCACATGAAAACTTTACCAAAAGAACCTTTTCTTTTGTTTAGAATACGAAGTGATTTCCATTTCATAGTTGTGTCATTAGGCCTTCTGCTACACGCTTGTTAGATTTAATCAGAAAAATTACAAGAGAAGAAAACTGTGGAAACGAACTTAGTGTTTCACCACATATTCTATAAAACTAGCAAAATATATTTTGTAGGTTTTAATTAAGCACAAAGCTACATAATGGGCTACTTGTGATCTGCCCACCACGGATATCGAAATTTGGTTTCTTGCGTTGTAAGTCCGAAAATAAACTGCTGTGCCACTGTTATCTGTTTGAAAGGAAAGCCACATATGGTTATCTGCTATGTTTATCTCGAGGAATCGAGCTTCGGGTTGTAGAATTATGAATCCACAGGCTTATCGCTGTCCCAACAGAGAACACATTTTGTACATGAAACATGTTCTGGTTCTCAAACAAAAATGCACACACATACTGATAAATCGATATTTTTGAATTTAGAAAACTTGTTAAAATATAAATTAAAATCTTAATAAATTGAATCTTATAAACAATTGACGTCATTTTTTGAACAGGTAGTGTTGGACAAAAATGACAGTGTTTACCTTTCGGTAAAGTATTCAGGAAAATGTCTTCTGTTTGAACCAGATGGGGGAGCTGCTGTCATTAGTACAGTACTTACAACTTTTGAGCTATTACTATTACACGTTGAATAAACAACCTAAGCCGCAAATTTCTTTTCAAAAGTCCTTTGCGAAGAGTAGAAAGTGCTCGATATCGACCTTAGGTCGCGGGCAAGGGGTTGGTAAACAAGAAAGAAAAGGTCCCTTATTTCTTGAGAAACTGAAAAGTTAGACAAGTAGAAAAAGTGTTCCGTACGAGCCACGGGAAACCGGAAAAAGTTTTAAAAAAAAAACCTCTCTAATTTACAAAGTGATTAAGAACCAAACTGGTTTGAGACTTAGTAGGAGGACAAATAAATGACGTAAGGTACAATTAATAAGTAACATTAACAATCTATCAGAAACAAACAGACTCGATACATATTATTAAATATTATATACCTATATCAAACAGTTAAAATTACACGGGATTTTTTCATTCCTTTTTCAAAATTATTATTGAGAAAACAAAACATTAAACACTAGTCTTATAATAAAGTTACAATCTCGTGCTTCGAAAGCAAACAAAAAAAGGTCGTTTTGCTTGTAATTAAGCAACAAGCTGCTGTACCACTAAGTGTTGAAAAAATATAAAATACAAATAAATAACTAAAAACACTCTTTTCTAAAATTAAATTATCTGAACTATTCAGAAAAGTTGATAACATTGTGATGTGAGGCCTAACACATAACAACAATGTGACAACATAAATAGTAAAATGTTTAGTAATATCGGTTCTACGTAAAATAACTTTCATTTACTACACGTGCTACATGTGACTAATAGGTTTATTACAGTTTAGATTTCCCATTTCTTCAAATCAGTAACCCTATTTCTCTTTATCTAGCTGCAACATTGTACGTTATAGCATTGATGTGAAGTATATATATATTTGTGTGTGTGTATGTAGTTATTGGCAATAATATATATATTTAGTCGTTATTACTGTTGTTAATAGTCTGGTGTAAGGTATATATCATCTAAAATTAATACTATTGTAAATATGATATAAATTATTATTTTCAAAGCAACTGTTATTATCGTATATATATTATATAATCTGAGCTAATTTTTGTTTTCTATTTATTTTAGAATTCTCACGCAAGAGTTAGCTTCACATATGCGTCCCTAATTTCAAGCTGATAACCCTAAAAAAAGCTAGTCAATGGCCCTAACGTGACGTTCGTTTCTCTAGTTACTA
This sequence comes from Tachypleus tridentatus, assembly GCF_004210375.1. Classification (NCBI taxonomy): domain Eukaryota; kingdom Metazoa; phylum Arthropoda; class Merostomata; order Xiphosura; family Limulidae; genus Tachypleus; species Tachypleus tridentatus. The sequence goes on along the minus strand of NC_134829.1, from coordinate 51,541,060 downwards.
GTAGAGAAACACGAATCTTTAGATCCATTATTTGACCCCACCCACCACTAGACGGCCCTGTATAGCCAGGTGGTTAAAACACTCGACTGGTAATCCAATGGTCGTGGGTTCGAATCCCCTTCGCTACAAAAAAATATTCGCCCTTTCAGTCGTGGGGGTGTTATAATGTGACGATCAATCCCACTATTCGTTGATAAAAGAGTAGCCCAAGAGTTGGTGGTAGGTGGTGATGACTAGCTGCCTTCCCTCTAGTCTTACACTGCTAAATTAGGGACGGCTAGCGCAGATAGCTCTCGTGTGGCTTTGCGCGAAATTCAAATTAAACAAACACCATCAGGCCACGCCCAACCACCACAATCGCAGTAACACAACCGTCATATTTCAGTTACTTCTGATCTTGGAGACGTCGATTGTTTTTTAGTTTATAATGATTAATACAACAACGATAACATAAAACTGATTATGAACGTGATTTAATAAACTCGATGTTTTTAAAAGTTATGGTGATTTTAATTTGCTAATCATTCCTTTGTTTTTCTTTTTTTTTTTACTCCCAGAAAAGTTATTTACTAAGCGATTTTCCCCCACCCTGAGTAGCACAGCAGCATGTTTGCGGACTCTGACCACTATAGCCCATTGTATAGCTTTGTGCTTAATTTCGAACACAGAAACAAACAAAACAATATTGTTTGGCTTGAGTGAATCACGATCTTCAAATTTTAAGAAAAATCCGAAAGAAATCCGTCTACTGTACGCAGAGGAAGACAATTGAAGGTAATTTATCTTTACGCAGGAGAAAGTAGTCCTTTTTTTGTTTTTGCTTTGCAGTGAGGACGATCGAAGAAAATATATTTCTCCTTAAAGAATAAAAACCTGGAGACTAGTTTTTTCGTCACTTTTATCTCTAAATTTAAAACAGTGCAATTAACACAAACATTACATTTCATTAACGAGTCCATGCACTTCTTTAAGCCTATTTCGTTTTTATTGATTTTTCGTATAAATTGTTTTTCTGCTTTTAGAAGCAAAATTAAAAACGTAATGGACTGACTAGCTACGCTGTGCTAACTGCTGAAATCGAGCCGCGAATTTTAGCGTTATAACAGTTAAATTATTGTAGTCTTTCATTTCCTGGCGTATCTTTATACGTTACTGAAAACGAATGCACAGTACCGTCTATATTATTAGCTAAAAAGTAATGGCTTTCCGATGTGGGTCAGCGGTAAATTTATGAACTTACAAGACAGCCCCTGTGTCACACTGGGCATAAAAAAAAATCAAGTAAAGATGAAGGTAAAATCTACATTATTATAATTTTATTTGAAATGTTAATATCATTTGAGTCGACTTGTTCCTGAACAAAAAAAATAACGTATACTTCGTTTAGATTGTTCCTCGATCGCTCAGAGGTTCGCCTAAGGGCCTATTATGTTAAAATACGAGTTTCAATCCTTACTGTGGGCACGTTGTAGATAGCCAGTTGTGAAATTATGGGCTTCTTGTTTTGTGTTATATGTTATCTATTGAAACTCTAAAATTATAAAATAACATATCAAAGAAAGATTCGAGTTTCATTAGTGACAAATTTTCTGACAACGCCTCTCCGGGTCAATGATTTCAAACAACTTAATTACTAATTCTGTCTCCGATTTCCGCCGCACGCTCTCGATCGACTAGACGTCGCGTGATTACGGTACCCTTGAAAGTGACAGCCAGAGCCGGGGAGACGAGGTGATGGTTCGGTCAACTTGCCTTTCACGTGTACAGAACAAAAGAAAACACGGGCGTCTCAGAAAGCTCACTTTCAGCTATTTATTTCGCATTTTTTTCTCTTGGATTATTTTCACGTGCACCAGGTGACAGTGTTATCTCCTGACTTTCAATCAAGTGAAATTAAAGTATCGTTTTATCTCTTTGTTCTTTGGAAAGGTGGAAAATTGTGTGATAACGTTATCTCTTGAATAAGTAGCTGAGTAAGAAACCGGAAACTTTAAAATAACATAAATATTACTTATTCTTGAAAAAAACAACAACAGATAAAGTATCGTGAAAGTAAAGATTGTTTGTTTTGAATTTCGCGCAAAGCTACACGAGAGTTATCTGTGCTAGCCGTCTCTAATTTAGCTGTGTAAGACTAGAGAAAAGGCAGCTAGTCATCATCATTCACCGCCAACTCCTGGGCTACTATTTTACCAATGAATAGTGAGATTGACCGCCTTATTATAACGCCCCCACGACTGAAAGAACGAAAAATTTGGTGTTTCTGGGATTCTAACCTGCGACTCTCAGATTACGAGTCAAGTACCTTAACAATGTCGGGCCAAGTGAAAATGAATAGCCCCTTCTAATACGAACCCAAACGGTTACTTATAAATGTTTTACATGATTGAAACTGTGACATTGATGTTATGTCTTGGAATTAATTACACTGCTGACCAAAATCTTAAGGCCAATGAACATAAAGAAAAAATATGCATTTTGCGTTGTTAGACTCAACCACTTATTTGAGTAGAGCTTCGAAAGATGAAAATAAGAAAAGGGAAAATAAAAATAAAAAACTTTTTAGCATTTAATAGGGAAAATGTGAACACTATGAAATTAGCCTAAATACTAGCTGGTCAAAAGACCATACTGAAACGAAGCGTTAATCGGTAAACACGTAACGAAATTTAGTCATTTGTGTTCAAGCATTAGCGTTGTCAACGTTTCCCACTGACATCTCCTGTGTTACATTGGGTAAAAACATGGCAAAGGCTAAAAAGTTGACAGAGTTTGAACGTGGCAGAATTGTCGAGCTGCAAAAGCGAGGTCTCTCTAAACGTGCCATCGTTAGTAAGATTGGGCATAGCAAAACTGTTGTTGAAAATTTCTTTGAAGAACCTGAGGGATACGGAACGAGAATTTCAAGTGGTTAGCCCAAGAAAATTTCGTCGGCGTTGAGCAGAAGCATTCGACGGGTTGTCCGGCAAGACACCAGCCGATCGTCGAACCAGATTAAGGCCCTCACGGACGCAGAATGCAGCTCAAGAACAATAAAATGGCATCTACGAGAGAAAGGCTTTAAAAACCATAAACGTCTTCAAAGGCCACGCCTCCTTTCACACCACGAAAGAGCTCTGGTAAACTTTGCTGAGAAGCACAAAACATGAGACGTAGAAAAGTGGACGAAGGTTTTGTTCTTTGATGAGAAAAAATTTAACCTGGATGGTTCAGATGGCTTCCAACGTTACTGGCACGATAAGGATATCCCATCGGAGACATTTTCTACACGACACAGTGGAGGAGGTTCCATCATGATCTGGGGTGCTTTCTCCTTCCATGGAACAATGGAGCTTCAGGTTATACTGGGGCGTCAAACAGCAACTGGCTACATTGGTATGTTGGAGAGATCATTCTTGACTGAAGGTCCTCGCTTGTGTGGAAATGAGTGGATCTTTCAGCAGGACAACGCTGCAATCCACAATGCCCGCAGGACAAAGGACTTTTTCATGGCGAATAACGTGATCCTTTTGGACCATCCAGCGTGTTCACCCGAACTGAACCCCATTGAAAATGTTTGAGGGTGGATTGCAAGGGAAGTCTATAGAAATGGACGTCAATTCCAAACAATGCATGATCTTCGTGAAGCCATCTTCACCACTTGGAATAACATTTCAGCCAGCCTTCTGCAAATGCTTATATCGACCATGCCAAAGCAAATATTTGAGGTTATTCGCAATGATGGCCGCGCAACTCTCTACTGAGACCTCTTCTTGGGCATTTCCCACCCTGTTTAGGACTTCTTTTCGATAAGATTTTAAACTTTTGGACAGCTAGAATTTAGGCTAATTTCATAGTGTTCACATCTTCCCTATTAAATGCTAAAAAAAAGTTGTTGTTTTTTTATTTTCCCTTTTCTTATTTTCATCTTTCGAAGTTCTACTCAAATACGTGGTTGAGTCTAACAACGCAAAATGCATATTTTTTCTTTATGTTCATTGGCCTTAAGATTTTGGCCAGCAGTGTATTATACGAAATGTATTGAAACAAACTCTTGGAGCGAAAACTGAATACAAATATATTTATCTCCTACCATTTAATAGGAGAGAACAGACAATCAAATATAAAGTGACTAATCCCCTATAGAGCCAACAGTGAAGCAATACAATGACTACTTACAAGGGTTAAAAATACGATAATAAAGTAGAAGCGGAGTCACAAGTTCCAGACATCAATCTTAATTATTCCTAATATATTTCACTGCCTTCATGTTTAAAGTTTCTTTGTAAGAAAGTTCGTGAGGGAGTCTATATGTTCTGACAATTTCCTATATTTCGCTCCTAACTTGAATATACGACATATATGTGGTGTGGCTCAGTAAACACGTCAGTGGAAAATCGAACTCGTTTCTTCCTCCACAATCCCACCCCCTTTATCAGTAGTATTATCAGAAATGACTGAAAAAAAAAATGACACGAATAATTACTGGATATCACATTATAGGTTAGGGTTAAAGAAATACTATGTAAACACATTACACAGAATTACAGGTAAGAGCTTAGCGTTAAAAGAACACTATGTAAACATTCTAAAAGCTATTGATTCTTTAACACTATATATACCTTCAAAAGGCTAAAGGTGAAGGAACAATAATGAAACATTCGAGAAGATAGCGTTAAAAGACTACTATATAGACATTTAAAACATCAGTGTTATATATTCGAGAAGTTAATACTAAAATAGCATTACTTAAATATGTAAAGCAATTAAAGCCGATGCAATGCTAATTTTGAGAAACAAATACTGCAGAAAAACACTTAGCATTTAGAGAACAAAAAACTAAGGTGTTTTGAAACGTTTCAGTATTCATAAGTTCAGCAAATTAGCGTGAACTACCAACAGTGGTTTTGTCAACCTCACTGCAGTTACGACAGAAAGTGTTCGTACCCCTGCGTCGTGAATAGTTTTTCCTCCTAACTTAAAAAGTATCACGATTAGGTTAATGAAAGTATGGTATATTATAAATATTATAAAAACACATAATTACATAATTTTTATGTAAATTTAACGACAACTAAACTGTTTATAAACAAATAACTAAACACAGGAGGAGCAGAAAGTGTTCGTGCGTCTACTTTAATGGTCAGTTGTGTCGCCTTTCAGGTGAATTACTTGGCGCAATCTCTTTTCATAGCCCTCCATGATCGTTTGACAGTACTCGACTGGTATTTTCTTCCATTCTTCTTCACCGAAGGCCTCCAACTCTTGCAAGTTTTCGGATGACGCTGGTGAACCCTGGTCTTCAACTCATGCCAAACGTTTTCAATTGGAATGAGATCGGGTGACTGCGATGACCACTTCAGAACGCTTATATGGTTCCTCTGCAACCATGATTGCACATATTTCGATATGTGCTAAGGGTCATTGTTGTGCTGGAAGATCCAACGACGCCCAAGCCACAAGTTCCGAGCATCATTCTTGATATACGTGCCTAATATATCAACGTACTCTTCTTTTTTCATGATTCCGTTGACGCGGTGAAGTCTACCTACACCAGAAGAGCTGAAGGAACCCCATAGGATGATCGAGCCACTTCCGTGTTTAACTGTAGTTACGGGTACGGTGTTCTTTGGAAGATTTCGTTCCCCCTTCTTACTGAAAATATTGTGAACATCATCGTAGCCAAAAAGCTCGATTTTACTCTCGTCTGACCAAAGAATACTCTTCTAATAGGTAAAGGGTTTATCTACATGCTTTCTTGCATACCTCAATCGTGCTTCTAAATAAACAGGCTTTAAATATGGAGTTCTACGAGGATGGCATACTTTGAACCCAGAAGAGCGTAACATGTTCGTAACTGTAGAAGTGCTTACTTTAACCCCAGTTTCCCTTACCAGTTTCTGCATGTCATTACGTGTTAAACAAGGGTTCCTACTAACTTCTGTGAGAACCTTCTTCTTGGTTCTCTCTGGAATTTTGGTGGGGCGTCCGGAACGAGGGAGATTAGTAGTTGATCCTGTAAGCTAAAACTTGGCAATTATGCTTTGAACAGTAGATTTCAACACATTAAGTTGTGTAGCAATACCGGAAAGAGACACACGAGACTTGTATTTTACAATAATTCGTTTTTTTTTAAATCACTGGACAGTTGTTTCCTGTTCGCAATAATGACCAAGCAGATAATGACGGAGACGGCGCTAAATTGCCGGAAGTACATTTTTTGCTGGCTAAATTCCAATAATTATGAACCCAGTGTCTAGTTCTTGAATGGTATAATGTAGTTTATTCGTCAAACTAAACAAAAGTTTTACAGGAATATCAGTTTTTTCACACGTTCTGAACTGTACGAACACTTTCTGCTCCTCCTATTTTTGATTATTTGTTTATAAACATTTTATTTGTCGTTTAATTTACGTAAACATTTATGTATATGTGTGTTGATATAATATTTATAATATACAATACGTCTATTAGCCTAATCGTGATACTTTTTAAGTTATGAGCAAAAAACTACTTGGGACGCAGGGTACGAACACCACTGTCTTTAAACTACAAATGTCAAATAAATGTGATACATTTCTGTGTGGGAAGTAACATGAACTATGTGGCTTCGACCTCGAAACCTCTTTTGATGTGTAAAATGAGGCCAGAGTGATCAATACACCAATTTTTGTCAAACAGAACGACAAATTGGTCTGAAATTGAAAAGACCGGAGTTTTCTTTAAGTAATGTATATCTAGAGAGTTATTCTTTACGTTTCTTCTTGTAATATTTCTATTCATGGACAATTATGTATTGAAACGATTTAAAAACTTCGTGTAAACTTTATTTGTACTCATTTTATACGTCTGTCTTTCTTCTACACATGTAGACCTTCACTGTAGCTGAAAAAGGCTGGTGCTTTCTCTCAGACATTCGCGCGCAACCCTCAACTGAATATGCTTGGCTCAGCCATATCTTTCGCTTTGCTCGCGTGTACTCGAAATAATCAGCTATACGATTACTTTACAAAAAAACAATGATATAGACAGATTTTAGGCCTAGCATGGCCAAGCGCGTAAGGCGTGCGACTCGTAATCTGAGGGTCGCAGGTTCGCGCCCGCGACGCGCTAAACATGCTCGCCCTCCCAGCCGTGGGGATGTATAATGTGACTGTCAATCCCACTATTCGTTGGTAAAAGAGTAGCCCAAGAGTTGGCGGTGGGTGGTGATGACTAGCTGCCTTCCCTCTAGTCTTACACTGCTAAATTAGGGACGGCTAGCACAGATAGCCCTCGAGTAGCTTTGTGCGAAATTCCCAAACAAACAAACAAAGACAGATTTTAATTTACACAACGAGAACAGAATAAATCAATTATCCATTAAAAGGAACGGCAATAAAGTCAAAATACACTACAAACAACATTTGGTCACACAGGAGAAATCAGGTCACCAAAAGGTAGGGATTTTGTTTTAAAAACTTGAAATGTCGTACACAGCACATGCAAGAAGCAGGAGCAACACACCTCATTTTGCTTTGATTAAAATAGCTTTAGTAATGTTTTTATTTATTGCGTTGTTTATTTCTATGAAGGTATTATTATATTCGTAACTACATAGGGGAGTGAAGCTTATTGTTATAAACCCAAAGTAAAAATTTTTGAGTATTTATTATCAATGTTTGTAAACAGTATTTAAAGGCAGGGTGAGGTGAGTCACGTGCTCTTTGTTGTAAGTAACCATTGTTACACGTCTCGCTCCAAATTTATTGGTGTAAAACATTGCTAATACGACGCAGATGGTTACGGCCATCTAGTAGCTGAGAAGTAAACTGTAATGATTATATTTTGTTATGAATATATTTGAAATACCCAGTTATTCATAAAAATTGTATGAAGAAACGGCGCCACAAGCATAAGTACCGTATTATATGATAAAGGGAATACAGTTATACTGAATATTTGAATTACTAATTAATATGATCATTTTTAATATAGTCCGGTAATATATCGATAAACTAACGATTGTCATGACAGCATTGGTCTGTCTGTCACGTATGGTTTGGTTTTTGAATTTCGCGCAAAACTACACGAGGGCTATCGGCGCTAGCCGTCCCTAACTTAGCAGTGTAAGACTAGAGCAGTGGTTCTTAACCTTTTTCAGTGTTTGCACCCTTTCAAATCATTAATCATTTCTCGCACCCCCTGGAAACTTAAATATAAAAAAAGCTAAAAATACAAAGTTGATGTAATCAAAAATTTTTTTTTAATCTTCATACATACAGCATATCTTTTTTCAAGACAAAAATTCAGGGTGCATAATGAAAAATTAATTTCAATGTTTCTTCTTAGGAGAAATATAAAGCAACTCTTATGTAAAAATATAGATTTGCTTTAATTATTCATGGGCATCCTCGCACCCCTTGGGAATCATCTTCGCACCCCTGGTTAAGAACCCCTGGACTAGAGGGTTTGTTTGTTTTGGAATTTCGCACAAAGCTACTCGAGGGCTATCAGTGCTAGCCGTCCCTAATTTAGCAGTGTAAGACTAGAGGGAAGGCAGCTAGTCATCACCACCCACCGCCAACTCTTGGCCTACTTTTTTACCAATGAAAATTGGGATTGACCGTCACATTATAACGCTCTCACGGCTGACCATGCCAAGCATCTGTCACGTGTCCTAAGCTATTGCTGCCTCTTCTCGTGGAAATATTGGTCCTTCTGTAAAGATGTAAAACAAAACGATAACAAAATTATATTAACAGTTACAGACGTAATAAGAATTTTATGGAGTTGTTTGTATAAAATGGGTAACTTGTGAAAAATTTATTTACTTGTTAGTTTGATTTAGATTTGTGACATTAAGTTTGTAAATATATTATTAAGTGTGATAAACTATAAAATTATATTGGTGTTGTGTTGGAGCATCCATATAGACAATTAATATTTTGTTTATATGAAACGGTGTCAAAAAATTATATTTACGGCAGCGACTCTTATACACTTAGTTTTGTGAGAGAAAGCTTTACTTACAACTGAAATGTTTATAGTCTGAATAAATACCCCTCCATATAACCTGATTTACTTTTTAGTTAGTTTTGGTTTGTTTCTTGTCATTGTGTTGTGTTGTTTTTGAGGGGGGGTCTAAAACATGTATCATATTTTGTATTATGTATTGACGACATATCGTTCAATACCAGTGACCGAAACAATATCTACATACATCATTTATTTAAAAAACAAAAACTGTAATCTAAATATAATATGAAATATTTTTCTTTACTTTTATATACAATTTCTACACTTCGTTTGTTTGTCTATATTTGAATTTCGCGCAAAGCTACACGATGGCTGTTTGCATTAATCGTCCCTAATTTAGCGTTGTAAGATTAGAGTGAAGGCAACTAGTCATCACTACCCACCATCAACTCATGGTGTACTCTTTTACCAAAGAATGGTAGGATTAATCGTCACATTATAAGGCTCACCCGGGTGAAAAGGCGAGCATGTTTGATGCGACAGGGATTCGAACTCGCCTCAACCACCAGGCCACTTCGTAAGACGTTCTGTTTAACCTCTTAGTAAGATGATTATACTGTTCTAAGTTTGTTTGTTTGTTTTTATTTCGCGCAAAACTACACGAGGACTATCTGCGCTAGCCGTCCCTGATTTGGCAGTGTAAGACTAGAAAGAAGGCACCTAATCATCACCATCCACAGCCAACTTATGGGCTACTCTTTTACCAACGAGTAGTGGGACTGATCTTACCTTATAATGCTCCCACGGTGGAAAGGGCGAGCATGTTTAGTGTGACGGGGATTCGAACCCTGGACCCTAAGATTACGAGTCGAGCGTCCTAACCACGTGGCATCATTTGGAAAAACTGGAGAAATATCCCGAAAGAGAGGAGATGTGAAAACTGATTTGTAAATGAAATTCTATATCGAATGGCGGAAGGACACTAGGAGGACTTAAAAAATTAATCATGAAAACTTACATCGTAAACCTATTATTTAAAAAAATAATAATATGAGCTGTTAGAAGAATGAGCGTGCATCTGAGATCACATGATGTTCTTTAGTGCGATCATATATGTCAAAACTATTGTACAAAAATAGAGATTTCAGACGGGGAAAAAGTAAACTTTTAAATTCTAAGTCTTATCATTTTAGAATGTTCGTTATTTGCTTAACAGTAATTGTGGCTACGTCCCACCTGCATTCGTCACGATTACATCTTGAAAAGGTTGCCTCGGGGCTGCCTTTTCTTTCCCTCTCGAGAGCCACGAGAATCAATTCTCGAAGTTCGTTCTGAATTGTAGATTTTTTTGTAGAAAAAACATAAACACAAAGAAAGATTTCTACTATTTTTGTAAATTTATACATTTACCTATTAAGTTTAAAATTCATACAACTAACCTATAGAAATGATGCTGCAGCCCTTCTAATGGTATGTAATGACGTCAGTGATACTAGGGAACTGAGGAAGATAATATTTAATGACGTCAGTGATACTATGGAGCTGAGGACGATAAAATGTAGTGACGTCAGTGCACTAATGAACAGAACAATAATATTTAATGACGTCAGTGATGCTATGGAGCTGGGGACGATAAAATGTAATGACGACAGTGCACTAGGGAACTGAAGACGATAATATTTAATGACGTCAGTGATGCTAGGAAAATGAGGACGATAATATTTAATGACATCAGTGATACTATGGAGCTGAAGACGATAAAATTCATTAATCTGAATGCTACTAAAACTTGAAGCATAATAAACCATGTGAAATATTTTAAGTACATCTTCACATTAAATTAAGATCTGATTTCAGTAATCATTACGAAGTGTCTATGCTCTTATTGAAATTAGAAGAAAAATAGGGTTAACTACAACAACTTAATACTTAAATTTATGTAAAAACCCGCAATTAACTGGATTTGTTTTTACTATTGTTAACTAACAGCTGATTAGTTACTTGAAAGAACAGTGGACACGAGCATGTAATTATTTCAAGTTATATTATTCACTCGCGGTTCATTGTACTTAACACAGAGAGAAAACTTTCTAACAGATATTTTGCTAGCTAGCAGTAATACTTAGACACTAAAATGGTACCAGCTAACTCACAAAAACTGTGCTTGTTAAAGTATTGTAAGGACAGGGTTTGTGTGTGTTTTTGGGGTATTAGAGTCGGAAAACCATTGCGTGCTTTTTGTACAGATGGCTAATAACCATATTTCCCTTCAGGCTCGGCATGACCAGGTGGTTAGGACGCTCAACTCGTCATCTGAGGATCGCGGGTTCGAAACCCCGACATATCATACACGCTCGCCCTTTCATTCGTGTGGGCATTATAATATTACGGTCAATTCTCCTATTCGTTAGTAAAAAGGTAGACCAGTAGTTGGTGGTCCCTTCCCTCTAGTTTTACACTGCTAAATTATGGATGGTTCGCACAGACAGCCCTCGTATAGCTTTGCGGAAAAAGTTAAAACAATCAAACCATTCCTAGGAGTTCATTTGGTCTTATAAGAAGTTTTAAGACCTAAAACTAAACAGTCAATTATTGCGCATTAACACTTAATAGCATGGTTTTGTCTATTTGTTTGTTTTAATAATATAAGACCCACAAGTCCCCGTGTCTAGTTTATTTTAATGGTGAAATACCTTCTTTTTCACTAATAACTCGCCCCTCTCCAGTGGCCCTGAGTATAGCACAGATAGCCTATTGTGTAACTTTGTGCTAAACTAAAAACAACAGTCCTAATAATTCTCAACAAACAAAGTGTAAGTTAAGCGGATCTTTTTACTATTTCTCACAGTTTTAATAACAGAAAGAAAAAAGAGTGCACTTTGGGGCTATAAGGGAAGGACGGCAGGGATGGGGGGAGTCTTAAGCACAGCCAGCCCCCCAGATGTGTACGCACTATTACTTGGAGTTTCGGTTTTAAATAAATTGCTATTTTAATTATTGCTATGTCCTATCTTTATGATATTTCATGTAGCCCGGTGGGTCAGTATGACATTTTTTCGTGTTTTACTATAACCTAGTGGTTAGGTTTTTCATCTTCCAATATAAAGATTACTGGTTCGAATCTGTTCATCGAACATGAAAATACAGTGGCCAAGTGTCTGCGCTGGGTGGTGTTAACTAGTTGCCTTCCATCCAAAGTCTCACTTCTAATTTCGGACGGCTAACGCGAATATCCATTGAATAACTGTGTACGAAAATTAAAAAAAACAAACATTTTGTTCGTAAAAAAGGGGAGATTTTCTAACCAGGGTTTCAGTTCTCGTTGTAACAACGCATCACTGCTGTGATATAAGTGTGGTAAAAACGAAGTATTTGGTTGTCCAGAAATAAATGTCGAAATTCTCACGATAACATTGAGCAGCTGAGTTTTGAGTAACTTATCGTTAGTTGGTTGGTTTAATCCAACGTTTTTCGCATACATGGTGTCTTAATTGTATACTATTTTTACTCTGCTCTGAGTAAGTTTTGTAACCCTCAAGGCAGCATGGACAAGAAGGACTTTCATCTGATTTTTATCTACTGCTTCAAATTCGGATGAAAGACTAATGAAACTACATGAAACATCAACCAGGCATTCGGCCATGGATCTGTTACTAAACGTACAGTTCAGCGTTGGTTTCAAAGATTTCGACATGGAGATGAAAGTTTTAAAGACTACGAAGGTTGTGGAATGAAGCCATCTTTAGATGAAAACAGATTGAGGAAATCAGTCGAGATAGACCCTTGCACTACAGTACGTGAGCTTGCAGAAAAGCTAGACACCAGCAAATCAAGCATTGCCAACCACCTAAGTGCAATTGAAATGACGAAAGAATTTAATAAGTGGGTTCTGCATAAACTGACTGAAGATCAACAAAATCAGCGCTATAAGACCTGTCAAGGATGATGCTCCAAAAATTGAACGAATTGGGAATCGAGGTTCTGCCTCATCCACCTTATTCACCGGAACTTTCCCCTACAGATTTTCATTTTTTTAAGCACTTTGACAACTTTTTGAACAATAAACACTTTCAAAACCAGGCAGCTGCAGAAGAAGCTTTCAGGGAGTTCATTGACCTTAGAAACCCTAATTTCTACAGCAGGGGCATAAACAGCATCGTTACACGTTAGCAAAAGTGTGTTGAAACAAACGGTGGTTACTTTGATTAAAGCAAGTTTTACAACACTGGTTTATACTTTTCCAAACTTCGAACATTTATTTCTGGACAACCTAATATTTCTGCGGTTAACTTATCATTGCGTTTCAATAAAAAACATTTCATAATTTAATTCAAAATTCATCTAATGATTGATATACGTTCGTTAATATTTTGAACATTCTTGTGGCTTTGTACGGCAATTTCTATTCATTTGAACAACAAAATTTAATATTCGTATGTGTCTCCTGCAGGAAGATTACTTTTTCTTTATAGATTTATTTCTAATGTCCTTGGTGAACCAATAATGATAACAGACCCCAGATGTGATAATACAATTATTATTAAAATAATATCTATCAAAAACTCCTCGTGTTCTCAAAACTCTGTTTCATGGAACTTATAGTTAAATTTTACAAATTTGTCGTTTTTTGTTTGTTTTTTTTAATTTTATATATAAACCTATCTACTCGAGGGCTAGTTGTTTAACCATCCATAATTTAACAGTGATAGACGAGATGGAAAGTAACTAGGATTAACGAATAGTAAGATTTACAACCACATTATAACTCCCCCATGGTTAAAAGGGCGAGCATGTTCAGGGACGCGATTCGAGCTCAGAACATTCAGACTGAGAGCGGAGTGAGCTTACCCACCAAGCCGTCCTAGCTTGTCAGGGAAAACGTGACCATCACGTCACATGCACGTAGTCATGTTGTTTGTAGCGCCATCTACTGCCAAAGTACAAAATGTTTTTAGTTTTTTTATGCATCACTGTTTGTAACTATATCCTCGACTAACATATTTATTGTTACTCCAGAAATAAATAAATGTTTAAAAAAACATTTATTTTAGTTTTAACGTGGCACTGGCAGACCCACAGAAATTCAATTTTGTTTTTGGTTTTTCGTAACTCTCTGCTTGGTTGTGCTTAATTTTGAAATGACAAACTAGTGAAAATAAAGTTAGTAAAATACATACATCGACAATTGATAGGTTACTACTGTATGTTCGTGCAGTGGGATTTAACCGTTACTCTTATAACACACCCACCGTTCCCACGTGCGGTTAAGGGGATCGAACCGTGAATCTTCGTATTCAAAAACCCGACCGTTTGATCATGCCCCGAACGGAAGAAATGGGCTGACCTGTCGCTCTATACTTCGAAGTATTTACATAACACAAATTAGTCCTAGACTACTTTAATTTGTTATCAGTACAACATGGTTATTAAAATCAAATAACAAAATATAAATAACAGCTATTAATTTTTCTGTCAAACAAGAGCGCAGTGTAATGTAAGGTGAAAAGGTTTTCAGAGAATGTATAATATCTTTCTGCGCTGTGTTCTCACTGCGTGTTAGCTTTGTGGACTTTTAAAAAACAAAACAATTACCTGTAATGTTAGCGGTGTTGATTCTTGAAGCCATTCCGTATTAAGATGAAGGTGCGTTATAAGAGCGACAGTCAGTCCTTTAACATGGATGTAGGAGGTAAGGTGCTGCCGACTGGCAACATCTCTTCTGGTTAGTATATTTAAAATCCCCACAGTGGAAAGTAGATTAATAGCTTTGTCGTAAATACGACCACATAAAAACAAATTCAGTCAAACTGCAGAATATCGTAGTTAACTCTTGGTTTGGTCGCCACTTGCTTCGACTATTCAACTAATACGTATGTGTAACACAATAACGGATGTGAATAACGGATGTGAAATAAGAGTAACTAATTTTTCGTAACTTTAGTATTCTTAACTAACAGCCATATAAGTGGCTTCAGTATTAAAACGTATTTCCGTTTTGTTTTGTTTTAGTTTTTCAAGTCAACAGAAATTCTCCTTTCTCATCAATATTGAACAGGATTTTTAGTCACCCTCAAACTAAACTAAATGTTCACGTGTGACTAAAATTGGGTTGTATTTTTATTTCCTCTCCAACTCATCAAACCTATTTATGTACCTAAAACTGTACAGTGTTTATTCCATCTCAGCAAAAGAAGTTTTTCTTTATTCACCCAAAACTCTCCAGTATTTATTCCATATCAGTTAAATAAGTTTTTCTTTATATACGTCTAAAACTAACCACAGTTTATTCCATTTCAAGCTGAACAAATTTTTCTTATATTATACCTAGAACTGTCCACTGTTTACTCCATCTCAGCTAAATAATTTTTCCTTATTTACCGAAATAGTCCAGTGTTTATTCCACCTCAACTAAACAAATTTTTCCTATATAACTAAAACCAACCGCTGTTTTTTTCCATTTCAATCAGAACAACCTTGCCTTCCGAACCTAAAACTGTCCAGTGTTTATTCCATCTTAACCAAATAAGTTTTCCTTCCGTAGTTAAAAGGTGTTAGCTTTTCCGTTCACACCACGACAGTTTGTGTTGTAACAAGTGGCTAATGTAGTTTAGTAGTATTCCAATTATACCGCTTTTGTTGTATTACAGCGTTTTGGATTGATCTAAACACGGTGTCGATAATGGATATAAGAAAAATAGTGCAGTTGAAATATTATTATACAGGGGTGGAAAAAATAGTTAATGTTTTATTAGATGACAGTAAAAATAAATAAACTATGTGTTTTTAGAAAGGACTCAGCGAGATGTGTTCAAATATGGTCTCGAATGTTAACTTTAACACTGGCGTTCGTAAATGCTTGGACTTTTCATGATTTTAGTTACATTTTCTCATTAAAGTGTCGTACACCTGCTGTAGTTTCTTAAACCTTTTATTTCCAATATGTTTACAAAATGACTAAACAAGGGGGTCACTTATGTCCATCCCCTGTACATTCTTGTAATTCTTAACCACATAATAGGCCTAATAGGCCTAGATTTCCTTCTCTAGCTAAAACCAAATAGTGCTTGTTTTGTTTCAAGCAGAAGAAACGTTTCTTTCTGTAGTTAAAACTAACACCATGTCTATTCCAGCTAAAACAGAACAAATTTTTTTCAGATCTGGATTTTCCCAGCTCACGTTAAGCAATCATTCTTTTAGCATAAGACGAGTAGTTCTTGTTCAAACTAAGCCTCATTTTTATGCTTTAAAGCTTTTAGAAATACACCAGTTTATAGTTTGTTTGTTTGTAATTGAATTTCGCGCAAAGCTACTCGAGGGCTATCTACGCTAGCCGTCCCTAATTTAGCAGTATAAGACTAGAGGGAAGGCAGCTAGTCATCACCACCCACCGCCAACTCGTGGGCTACTATTTTACCAACGAGTAGTGGGATTGACCATCGCGTTATAACGTCCCCACGGCTGTTTGGTGCGACCGGGATTCGAACCCACGACCCTCGGATTACGCGTCGAACGTCTTAACACGCTTGGCCATGCCGGGCCACCAGTTTATAGAAGGACTCCTCTGTTGTCCACGTCATACAACACAAGAATTTAATACCGAATCATGTTTCGTAAAAAAAGACACACAAACTGTAAGTATTACTGTATTTTCATCGTGTTAACAGTCTTTTTGTGTTAAATTTTAGTTTGTGTAAGGAATGTTATATCAGTGCTAAAAAAATTAAACCATTCAGTCTAACTTTCTCTCAAAAGACAATTAGCAGTTTTCGACATAAACAGTTATGTGGTTGACTTTTTTTTTGTAGCTTAAAGCTAGGACCGCGTGTGACCTAAACCATGAATCTAAAGATCTACTATTCGTGCCACGCTGTTACAAGAATTACTTTCTGCACTTAAGGGCTGTAGGTAAGTTATGAAAGTTAAAAAGATATAATACAAGGGTAGATTCTCTTGTCTTCTTCATAGCCCATCGGTTTAACATCAGAGATAGCTAGCCCAGAAAACCTTTGTGTAACTTTAGGCGAAAATCCAAAATCAGCCAATCACGTTTCTTCTGTTCTTAGTTTATTTATTTTTAAATTCCGCACAAAACTACACGAGGGCTACGTGCGCTAGCCCCCCCCCTCCAGTTTAGCAGTGTAAGACTAGAGGGAAAGCCACTAACTCTTCGGCTACTCTTTTACTAACGAATAATGGGATTTACCGTGACATTATAACGCCCTTACGGCCGAAAGGGCGAACACGTTTTGGGTGAAGTAATTCGAACCAGCGACCCTCAGATTACGAGTCGACTGCCTTAACCACCTGGCCGTGTAAAGTTACACAGTGGGCTATCTCCACTCTACCTATTGTGGATATCGAGAACCAATTTTCAGTTTATAAACAGTCCTACTCAGACATAAACACTTTATACAAAGGTCTTTCGAGTAATTTTCCGCTTTCTTAAATCGAATGTTTTAGTTGTTGTTTTTTCCTAAAATTCAAATTGCTAACATGGCGAGAAAATGTTACTTTGAAAAATAAAACATGTGTATTTTTTATTTTTGAAATATGAAAAATGTTTACATGTAGAACTATTACATAGCTTTTAAACGATTAAGCATTTTATCATTTACTAGTTTCATACAAAATGCGACTCGTATTGAAAGGCATTCATTCTAAAATAGTTTATTCAAGCTGTTAAATACATTTTGTGTTAATAATTCTACGTGTTGAACAAGAGAAGCTGAAACGTGTTTGGAATTAAGCAACTATACAAACAACTACCTATATTTGATACTAACGATCACTGATTTTGAGGCATCAAAAAACTGGACTCTTTGAAAATAAATTACAAAATTGATATCCCAGCATTCCTTCCTCGTACAGACACCAATATATTTCATATATGTAAAGTATATTTTTTATTTATCAACCATTTCGTAAAGAAGTACTGATAGATAAAGTCACCTTTAAAAAACGTATTTTTACGTCGTCTATTTAGTTATTTATAGCAGTCCTGTTGAGTGTTCTGCAATCCGGCTACATAAACACCACGATTTTCAAGATAATTTTTAATTTGAGTTAAAACAGTGCCATCTAGTGTCGGCTTCCGAGACAGTATCCACAGGATTTCTAAAAAACAAAAAAACAATTAAAAATACATTACTGAGATTGAATCAGACATCGCTTCACGAGATATATTTTTCTCGGAATGTTGCTGAATAACTAATTGTTCGCCTTTAGGAGTGATTTCATTTGTTTGTAGTAAAGTGCAAAGCTACACAAGGGATTGATTGTCTGCCAACCACGGTTATCGAAACCCGGTTTCTAAGGATGTAATCTGTACTCTTTACGGATGAATATTGTGAAATATAAAAACTGATGTTTGTGTGACCAAGCAGTACGTTATTTGTTTGCTAAAATTAACCTAACTTGAAAGTTTGAAATTTAATTCAAAATATATACGTTTGTAGCGGTCTAAAATAAACACATCGCTACAATCAGGGTTCAACAACAAAAATACAACATGTTCCAAATAACAACTTCTAGAAATAAATTCAACACAGTTAATAAAATAAATGCCTGGCCTGAGTTTCGCACCAAAATTAATAATTAATTTATCACAAATATTAATAAATCAGTAATAATGGAACCACAAAGGAAGAAAACCTAATTCCAAAAAATGCAGCAACTACGATATCCAAAAATACCTTTCAATATTAATAACATTATAGATAGACAAAAAGCAATGACTCTCTCTCTCTCTTCCTCTCTTACTTTTCCTCTCTCTCTCTCTCTATCTGCATGGCCTAGCGCGTAAGGCGTGCGACTCGTAATCCGAGGGTCGCGGGTTCGCGCCCGCGTCGCGCTAAACATGCTCGCCCTCCCAGCCGTGGGGGTGACGGTCAATCCCACTATTCGTTGGTAAAAGAGTAACCCAAGAGTTGGCGGTGGGTGGTGATGACTAGCTGCCTTCCCTCTAGTCTTACACTGCTAAATTAGGGACGGCTAGGTGCAGATAGCCCTCGAGTAGCTTTGTGCGAAATTCCAAACAAACCAAACCTCTCTCCATCTTGGTGAATCTTCTAGCAGAATATTTATTCACAGAGTAGATCACGAGAGTGATCATACATTTATATACTCTTCTGCTAAATTAATGTTATCTGTACCTCACCGCTAGGAGAGCTAGTATCGGTTTCGTCATAAACAGATGTATACATCCTAACTCAAATGAACGACAAACACAACCATAATCAGAAAAAAAAATAGAATTTCATTCACAGTCTAAGCAAGAGCGATCAAGTGTTAAATGTGAAGAAAGTACATTTTGCAATATATTAAACTTCCAATAAAAAATGTAAAGTTAAAGCTAGTTTTTGAATGTCTTTTCTTTCTGGGTCATGTCGACACTTACTCTGCACTGAGAATATCTATATTATATATACTAGACGATAACCCGTGGCGCCAGTACATTAAATTCGTGTGTGACGTATTCATAGCTGCACTCTGAGAATAGAGAAAAATGAAGTTCTCCGTGACGTGAAACGGAACAATCGTGACCACTATTGCAAATCTACATGCACACAGGATAAATTTTTCGCGAAGTTGGGGGTTGCACATCGCGTAATAAAAACGTTTTCCCAGTATCATATAAGTAAGGGTTCCATTATACTAGGATGATGATTGTAAGTAAAGTATATCATTAAATTTAAAAACCTCAGAATTTTGTCTAATTAGTAATTCGTATTGATTCCAAGATATATTAAATACAAGACAACGTAATGTAATTAGTGTTATTTTAGTGTTGTAGCTTAACTTTAGGCAAAAAACTCACCAAAATGGAATATATTTTTGGAAACGCCTTTGCAAGACATCACTACTGAATACTGGTTGTAATCAGTGTCTAGGATCCAGAAATTAGATTTTATAGGAGCTGGAAAAAATCACAGAAGTGTTAAGAAAATAATCAAAGTTACGTAATTCAACAGAGAGTATCTTAAAAGTGACAGTAGCAGTTTGGAACAAAGCATCAAGAGAAATGTGTTTAAATTTGGGAAATAAATTGACATCAAACACGAACGATCTTTTCATAAATTCCATCAAAACATTAGTTTTAAAAAATAATATCAGAGGATCATTAAACTTTCTATATATTTTGGTTAAAAGCACTATTCGTGAACAACTCGAGAATTTTTTTTTGTTTTCAAATACATATATTTGAATGAGCGTGGTTAAGCCTAGCATGGCCAGATGGTTAGGGCGCTCGACTCGTAATTTAAAAGTCGTGAGTTCTAATCCCCATCACACCAAATCTGCTCGCCCTTTCAGCCATGAGGACGTTATAACGTGATGATCAATCCCACTATTCGTTGGGAAAATAGTAGTCCAAAAATTGGCGGTGAGTGGTGATGACTACATGTGTTCCCTGCTAAATTATGGACGACTAGTGCGAATAGCCCTTGTTTTACTGTACGCAAGATTAAAAAAAAACAAACGAAAAAAAGAATATGGTTATCTCTATAATTTATTCTGGGTTGAGCAAGCCAACAACTTGCAGACACGGAGAGTGTTGTTATTTGCGGAGGGGGTGCCTCCAAACAATTCTGAAAATCAAATGCTATTCTATGGTGTTGTAAGTCATAATAGCGTGCGAAAGCGAACCATTGAAACAATGGTGACGTTCACCAGCAAACTTGGAAGTGAGAAAAGAAATTCGCAGTTTTTACGTGGTGACTGTAATGGTAGCTATCGCAGAATCCGTATCATTGTGTTGAATTATTGTATGCTATGCTCTGGCTGAATATGGTTTTCTTTATGTACACTTAATTTTGCCATTTACATTTCAATGATGGTATTTTCTAATCTTTTTTAAATAAATTATTCAAATCCATTTTCTTTCAGAAATTCTGGAGGGGAGAAATAATACCCCCTTGACTTATCCTGTGGACGACAAGATCGTTTTCACACATTTCAGCATAATAGCTAACAAAGGTAAAGCTGTAATGTTTGATTTTTTTTTTAATTGAGCCAGCCAGTGAGAAAACAAACACGTCATTCGGTAGAAAAACAAACACACCATCCAGTGGGAAAACAAACACGTCATTCGGTAGAAAAACAAACACACCATCCAGTGGGAAAACAAACACGCCATCCAGTGGGAAAACAAACACGTCATTCGGTAGAAAAACAAACACACCATCCAGTGGGAAAACAAACAAAACATCCAGTGGGAAAACAAACACAATATTCAGTGAGAAAACAAACAAAACATCCAGTGGGAAAACAAACACACCATCCAGTGGGAAAACAAACAAAACATCCAGTGGGAAAACAAACACAATATTCAGTGGGAAAACAAACAAAACATCCAGTGGGAAAACAAACACACCATCCAGTGGGAAAACAAACAAAACATCCAGTGGGAAAACAAACACACCATCCAGTGGGAAAACAAACAAAACATCCAGTGGGAAAACAAACACAATATTCAGTGAGAAAACAAACAAAACATCAAGTGGGAAAAACACACCATCCAGTGAAAAAGAAACACACCATCCAGTGGGAAAACAAACACCTCATCTGGACTTGGCATATAACCGACTGTACTTTTGTCGGTCTACTTCCAAAATCCCAGTTTTGCATGGTACTGTTCAAAAACAAATAGCACATCTAAGGCAAGGTTGTATTTTATTTCAGTAGGTTATTGTCGATAAAACGTTTAACACCCATCTAAGATGATAGATTAATAAAGTATGAAAACTTAACACCATTCTAACCGAATAGTTTTAATAAAGTATAAAAAAAACTTAACACTTATCTATGAGAATGGAATAATAACGTATGAAAAACTTAGGACTTATCGCCCATATGAAAGGACGGATGCGCAATATATAAATACCCACTTCCTCCTATTTGTGCCTGAAACTTGGCTTCCTCTGTTTCATCTGAACTTTCTGCGATTCCTGTTATATTTTCTTCTTTATTACTGTATTGAGGAAAACAAGTGTTTAACATAAATATATCCAAAACTTCTCCTTTAAGTAGCACTTTATTTACTGTTTAATGTCTAGTTATAAGCTCTAGTCAGACCAACGTCTTCCAAAAATTAACCTAATCAATATCAAATCTCGTACGTCAGTAATTGGCTTAAATTCACAACTGGTACAAAGAAAATGACGTGAAATTTACCAAACATTTTCAGACTACGATTCCAACTGAGTTTACTTGTCCTCTCATGGTAACTAAGATTTTTATATCAGAATCTGTGACGTTCTGTATTTTGTATTGAAAACACGTGTTAAAGAAAGTGCCATACATTCTGATTTCAAGTTAGAGGATGATTGTAAACCCTTTATATTGTTTCAATATTGAGTAGTTACAGTTTATATGAGATATAAAAAATGAATATTTAGAGCTGCATAATGATAAAAAAAATCTTCATTACACTATATATGATGGAAAGGATCAGAATTCCATGTTGGATCTTGTTAGAACGCCTGGCATAGTATTCACTCTCTAGGGTCTTCCCAGTTACCTTATCTATGTAGTAAAATTTACCATTCGATTGATATATGTTAACGTCATATTGCTGATATGGCCACATACACTCTTCAGGTCAGATTCCAGAATTAACAAACAACATCCAGTGATACAATCTACACTACAGATAAAGAAATAACAGACTCCACTTCCTAAACGTGTTGGTTACCAAAATATAAACAGGAAACCAACAGATACTGGTAAACGTCTCGACTACCGACAAAGCCACCCTAACAATGTAAAGACAATCTTTGTAGACTACCAAGTCTTCAGAAGGAACAGGATTCGAAGTACATACCACGGTAAGAAAAAGGTTAAAATGAACATTTCGCTATAACTATCCTTATCCACAGATACTCTGAACTCTTGGTAACACAACGAAATAATGAATAGTGGGAACAAGATTCAGAAACTAGAGCACGTTATGGTGGCATCTGGTACACATTTAAATACCACAAACATAATTTACAACATCTGGTACACATTTAAATACCAAAAACATAATTTACAACATCTGGTGCGCATTTAAATACCACAAACATAATTTACAACATCTGGTACACATTTAACTACCAAAAACATAATTTACAACATCTGGTGCGCATAAATAAATATTTCAACATCTGGAGATCTAACTACCAAAATATAATTTACAATATCTGGTACACATCTATAATATCAACATCTGGTACACATTTAAAAAAATATAATTTATCACATATCTGGTACACATACTAAATACCAACCAAAAACATAATTTACAACATCTGGTACGCATTTAAATACCACAAACATAATTTACAACATCTGGTACACATTTAAATACCAAAAACATAATTTACAACATCTGGTGCGCATCTAAATATCCAATGGAGAAAAAAATATAATTTGCAATATCTGGTACACATCTAAATACCAAGTAAAGAAAAACATAATTTACAACATCTGGTACACATCTAAATACCAAATAGAGAAAAACATAATTTGCAACATCTGGTACATATCTAAATACCAATGTAAAGAAAAACATAATTTGCAACATCTGGCACACATCTAAACGTCGAATGGAAAAGAACACTATAATTTTCAACATCTCTTGGGAATGTGTAGTTCAATACACTGATCAAACAAAAAAATTAGAATTCGAGAACATAACAGACACACAAAACTCTGTAAAACCTATTCACAGGAGTCAATACAAAATGGAATAACACTGAAATAATAAGATGTCAGCCGCGAACGAAAAAACAAGCTTTATGTACTGATAAGACACTCAGTCAACATAGCAACGAATTATGAAGTACCCGAATACACCCCCCAGTGGCTCAACAGTATGTCTGCGGACTTACAACGTTAAAAACCAGGTTTCAATACCCGTGCTGGGTAGAGCACAAATAGTCCATTGTGTAGCTTAATTCAAAACAAAAACAACTATCTGAATACCCTATCGTAAAACGTCCTAACTAAAAGACTACTAGATAACCGAATATCAATGTAGCTTTTATAATGAGACCAAATCCCAGTCTCTTCCACTAAAGGACTTTCCTGAAAATAGCAACAAAACTCTATAATTAGCATCCAGTTAAAAATATTTATTTATTACTTCATAATTATACTTTGGTAATTAGGGACAGCTGGCGCAGATAGCCCTTGAGTAGCTTTGCGCGAAATTCAAAAAACAAAACTTGTCTTCTCTGTAGCGTAACCAAGACTTACGAACAATAAAATTAATTATAAAATTCACGTTACATTGGCAATTAAGGTACGATTTTGCGAAACTGCAGTTAATTTAACAACCTAAACTATTTACTGTGTTGAATTTTTTCTTCGGCCTGACTGGAAAGTAGCATTACCTATACAAATACAGTGCAGGCTCAGTGATTAGTTATTTGTATTCAAGTAACATTTGTGAATAGAAACATTGCTTGTTTGTTTTAAATCAAAGCCACTTTGGGTTACTTTTTTTGTTCATCACAGGGAACCAATCCTGGATTTTAGCGGTGCAAGTCCGTAAACTTACAACTATGCTAAGATACACTGCAATTAAAACGTCTAACAATAACGTTTTCATGTTACACACACACTAACTTTAATATTTTAAGTAGGTCGTCATAATAGTGTTATTTTCCCATAACACAATCTCAATTACAAACTTATCAACCTAACAATATATGTTGGATACACAAGACTGTTTAATGTGGGTGTTATTATTCAATTTATTTTGTTAGTTAATATTTAATGATTGTTTAGTTTTCATAACAAGAGAGTCAAAGGTTAATTATTTTAAAGGCGATAGTCATAACAAATTTGGTTTCGTAATTAGGTACGAGTCGTACGTGGCGTTTGAAATTACATTGTTGTCTAGGCTTTACCAATATTGTTACGTCACATTACTCGAACCTTCGGTATTTTTCTCCGTACCTAACACCATAATTTCATAGCGACACAGTTCTAATATTAACATGGTGACCTATGACACAGTTCTAACATTAACATGATGATCTAACACCATCGTTTTGTTATGATACAGTCCTAATATTAACATGGTGACATAACTCCATCGTTTTGTAACGATACAGTTATAATATTAGCATGGTGACCTAACACCATCGTTTTGTTATGATACAGTCCTAATATTAACATGGTGACATAACTCCATCGTTTTGTAACGATACAGTTATAATATTAGCATGGTGACCTAACACCATCGTTTTGTAACGACACACTTCTAATATTAACATGGTGACCTATGACACAGTTCTAACATTAACATGATGATCTAACACCATCGTTTTGTTATGACACTTCTAATATTAACATGGTGACATAACTCCATCGTTTTGTAACGATACAGTTATAATATTAACATGGTGACCTATGACACAGTTCTAATATTAACATGATGATCTAACACCATCGTTTTGTTATGACATAGTTCTAATATTATCATGGTGACCGAACACCATCATTTTGTAACGCCACAGTTTCTAACATTAACATGGTGACCTAACACCATCATTTTGTTATGACACAGTCCTAATATTAACATGGTGATCTAACACCATGGTGTATCGTTTTGTAACGATACAGTTATAATATTAACATGGTGACCTATGACACAGTTCTAATATTAACATGATGATCTAACACCATCGTTTTGTTATGACATAGTTCTAATATTATCATGGTGACCGAACACCATCATTTTGTAACGCCACAGTTTCTAACATTAACATGGTGACCTAACACCATCATTTTGTTATGACACAGTCCTAATATTAACATGGTGATCTAACACCATCGTTTTGTAACGCCACAGTTTCTAACATGAATATGGTGACCTAACACCATCATTTTGTTTCGACACAGTTCTAATATTAACATGATGATCTAACACGATCATTTTGTAACGCCACAGTTTCTAATATTAACATGATGTTCTAACACCATCATTTTGTAACGCCACAGTTTCTAATATTAACATGATGATCTAACACCATCATTTTGTTATGACACAGTTCTAATATTAACATGGTGACTGAACACCATCATTTTGTAAAGCCACAGTTTCTAATGTTAACATGATGATCTAACACCATCATTTTGTAACGCCACAGTTTCTAATATTAACATGATGATCTAACACCATCATTTTGTTATGACACAGTTCTAATATTAACATGGTGACTGAAAACCATCATTTTGTAACGCCACAGTTTCTAATGTTAACATGATGATCTAACACCATCATTTTGTAACGCCACAGTTTCTAATATTAACATGATGATCTAACACCATCGTTTTGTTATGACACAGTTCTAATATTATCATGGCGACCTAATCCTCTCGTTTTACTGTGATACAGATTTAATAAAGCGACTTAACCACTCGGACATTTTCTGGTAGAATATAATAAATATTATTAATATGTTTTAATAATTTTTCCTACCTGAAAATTCTTACACCTCTGTTGAAAATGTTCAAGTTTCCATCTTCGTCAAGAGTGTATTCCGTCGTCACACACTTTAACCCCATCTCAAAAATGGCAAACGAACGTTGAATTTCATACCATTTACCTAAGTACTAAAGAAAAAAGTTTTCAAAACCCGGGTTAGCCAAAGTTTAACAGGTGAGACAAATAGTCCTGCTGGTCTTGCAGAAACCCTGTCGCGTTCATTTTCAAAACAAAATCTTACTATTAAATTATCTAACTTTTGAACGTTTAAATCACAGTATTAATCCAATTCCATTACAAATCTTTGGTTCCGGGGACAGTGCCCTCTAGCGATAGAAAGTGCTTAACATTTGTTCTTAATAATGTAGGCCCGGCATGGCCAAGCGCGTAAGGCGCGCGACTCATAATCCGCGGGTTCGCGGCGTCGCGCCAAATATGCTCGACCTCCCAGCCGTGGGAGCGTTATAATGTTACGGTCTATCCCACTTTTCGTTGGTAAAAGAGTAGCCCAAGAGTTGGCGGTGGGTGGTGATGACTAGCTGCCTTCCCTCTAGTATTACACGGCTAAATTAGGGATGGCTAGCACAGATAGCCCTCGAGTAGCTTTGTGCGAAATTCCAAAACAAACAAATAAACAAATCTTAATAACCAAAACTTTTAAATGAAATAAAACATCAAAGTGTGATATACAAATACAATAATACTGTAATTTCATATTTTAAATAACCTAATAAAGAATTATATACTTTCGTTAAGAACCTTTATTATTACCTTATAAACTCAAAATCGTTTCTTTTCATTCTGAAATTATTCCCTTTTATTTCTATCTCCACTATCTGATGCTTGTCTGTAATCGAAAAACTTTAAAATATTTGTAGTTTATCTTTCATGACCTATAATTCTAACTAAAATAGTTTCTAGTACAACAGGCTATATATTTGTTCTAATCTTATAAACGTTTCGACCTTCATAGGTCATCTTCAGGTTAACCAAGAATATTTTGATACCCATACCAGCCATCTTGAGAATACGTTTCGGTCTTTCGTTTTCACGTATGTCTTGGGACATGCTTTCACAAGGTTAATCAAGATTTTTGTAATATGCCAAACATTATCATGGAGAAAAGAATGATACAAATCTCAAAAAATCTTGAAATAACACTTGAAAGTGTCCAGTTTTCTTTCAACTCAGATTCATTAAATGTCTTATTTTACCTTTGTTACATTGAAATTTTCTTTCACTTCCAAACCAGGACAAGGTCCTACTTTTACAGTCTGACAGTAGACACAGTCAAAGAAGGACACCACCACAGGAACTATCAAAAACCAAGTCATGTTATCGAATTAGATTCTATGAGACCAGAAGCTATCAGTATCATAGATATATATATGTTTCATCGACCCCTGGTGGCACAATATCATGGATAAAAGTAAATTTCCTTAACAGACAACTGACAGCATTGTCAATTCAAACTAAACTCTTCATTAACTGATCCAATCAACATTTATATCACAGCACCTGGTCAAACACTAGCTGTGTACTATTATTATGTAACTGTTACAATGGATTTATTCGTGATGGCTTGTGCGTTTTGAATATGCTTGGATATTCTAGCGTGCTCTGTTGTAATCTACAAGTATTCGAACAACAATGGGCTGGCTACGTTGAGATACAATTTCTAAAATTCGAGATACGATAAAATGTAAAATGTTGATGGTATTAGCATATCAAAACGTTAGCTAACAATAATTATCAATTTATGAGTTATAATTAACAAAATATTGCATTACGTTTTATAACATTTTCAAACGTAACAAAAATGTATATTTATTTAACAAAGATGACAGTGTACGTCATAGTAGCCACAGCTGTGGCTCATGAGAACAACGTTGACCACACTGTTAAAAAAAAATAATTGAAAGATGTTAGTTTAATCAAAATAATTGCATTTCAACTAACCTTCAATGTGAAAATTGATGGGGTTTTCATTAACAAGTTTCATGAAATTTGACTTAATATCTATACTCAATGAGCACCTTAGCTCTGCCTCTAAATTTATGTCAGTAAGCCGAGATCTGTATTTAGACTTGAGAAAATCTAGCATAGAAAATGTTGACTCAGACATCCATGTGGATCCAAACATGAAAAATACTTTTGAAATTGCTATCTTTAAAAGACTCTCATTTATGAAAATAGTGAGCCTTATCTCTCTGATAGAACATTTTTGTTTACCTTTTATGTGTTCTACATTTTGCAGGGTGAGCATCTCGTCTTCAAATCCACACATATCCAAAGACAAAAAAGATGTAATTTTCTTACTGAAAGTTCCCAAGTCAAATTGAAATGGATCATGCAAAATTCAAATATCAGTTTCAAATTTTTAAATTCCGAGAAACGTGATTCAAATTTTTGAGATAGAGTTTTGCTCCAGTTTACAGAGAAATCATCTTTAGCATCAGAGAAATCACAGTCCTTATTTTTTTCTAGAAAACTATTCAACTTTGCAAGATATATCAAATCATTTTTTTGTAATTGTTCCACAAGGAGATTTAGCTTCAACTGAAATTTGTGAAGAGACTGTAATCGCTCACTTGTTATTTTTTACCCCTTCCCTGAAGTTTCATATTCAAATTATTCAAGTGAGACATCATATCGCACAGAAAGTGCAAATCACACGACCACGACAAAGTTTCAATTTCAGGGAAATTTTCAATCTTACCTTTTTCAACAAGATACTCTTGTATTTGAGGAAATAAGGAAGTAAACTGTATGAAGACTTTTCCTCTACTTAACCATCTTACATTTGTAAAATCAGTAACATCATCAACAGTACAGTCAATGCTCATCTTCAAAGACTCAATAACCTGTCGAGAGATTCCATTTCTAATATAATTCACAATTTTTACAACAATGTCCATTAAATTTTTCAATTCATCACTTTTAGACATTTAAACACATAAGTTTTCCTGATGCAAAATACAATGGAAAGATGGCAGAATGTATTTCACATTATTTTCAATTAAATACTTCTTCAAAAGAGTTTGTTTGTTTGTTTTTGCATTTCGCACAAAGCTACTCGAGGGCTATCTGTGCTAGCCGTCCCTAATTTAGCAGTGTAAGACTAGAGGGAAGGCAGCTAGTCATCACCACCCACCGCCAACTCTTGGGCTACTCTTTTACCAACGAATAGTGGGATTGACCGTAACATTATAACGCCCCCACGGCTGAAAGGGCGAGCATGTTTGGCGCGACGGGGATGCGAACCCGCGACCGTCAGATTCCGAGTCGCACGCCTTAACGCGCTTGGCTATGCCGGGCCTCTTCAAATGAGAAACAAATCCTAATTTCATCTCAGTCACGACAGGAGCTCTATCTGTTGTAACAGAAACCAGTTTTTTTTAATCCAGATTGAAGTTTTTTGACATTTGAAGAAATTTTTCAAATATGTTTTTCTCCACATGTTCGATCTCCTCGTAATCCACAAAGGCCAAGCATTTCTTCCCTCACTTGAAGATCTGAAGTTACATATCGAACCCAAAATATCAACTGTGCAGTGTCACTAACATCTGTTGTTTCATCTCGTGCGAAAGAAATATACAATCTTTTATTTTATTACAAGTCGAACGCTTTAACTCACCTGGCCATACCGGGCCTGCGATGACGTGAGGCAGTACAGTTGCTGATTACCAAATTTGCGTTAAAAATAAATGATAAAAAGTTTATTTCTAAACTCAAGCTAGCCAACAATTGTGCTATTCAACCCTGTACAAGGTACTGACCTTGATGGTGGATGCATCACATTTTACTAGCTACTGGACTTGATGATATATATTACGGTTTACTTAATGGTATGTTTTACATGTCACTAGCTAGTAGATTTGTTTTGTTTTGAATTTCTTGCAAAGCTACACGAAGGCTATCTGTGTTCCCTATCCCTAATTTAGCAGTAAAAGATTAGTGGGATTGACCGTAACTTTATAATACCCCACGGCTGGAATGTGGGATGGACGTTCAAAATCGTGAACCTGAAATTGCGAGTCAAGTATTCGCTATTGGACTTATGGTGTGTGTCAAACGCTCTTAGCTAACGGACGTGCGAATAACATATTACTAGCTAGTAAACTCGATGGTACATTTAACGTATTACCAGTCAGCGGACGTGATGTTCAACGCCAGAGAAATTGTGAGTTTAAAAAAAAACAATATGGTTACTTGCTCTCTACAATCTATACTCTCTTAGAGACCTTTATTAGAGATATGTTTTAGATAAGTTAGACATTTGTTAGGGATATGTTATAGCTAACTTATACATTTGTTAGTTATATATATATATATATGTTAGACATTTTTACAGTTATGTTATATATGTATTAGAAATTTGTTAGAGATATGTTATCGAAAATTTAAACATTTGTTAGTTATGTTATGCATACGTTAGAGATTTGCTAGGCATATGTTATAGATATGTTAGACTTTTGTTACAGATACGTTATAGATAAGTTAGAGATTTGTTAGAGTTATTCCAGACATTGGTTAAATATATATTAGAGTTATCTTAAAGATTTGTTAGAGATATGTTACAGATGTGTTAGAGATTTGTTAGAGATATGCTAGACATTGGTTAGGTATATATTACAGTTATCTTAGAGATATGCTAGACATTGGTTAGGTATATATTACAGTTATCTTAGAGATTTGTTAGAGATATGCTTCTCATCAGCTATGTACCAACTTACATAACCTAAATCGTACATAAAATTCACATTCTCTCAGTCTCTGTACATCTCATTCCCTCACATTGTTCACACACAATTTCCATAATAACTTCTCCCATTACACTATGTTACAAAATGTTTACTTTTCTTGTTCCTGGACAGAAAGTGTTATTTACCAATTACTTAGGCCTAAAGTGAATGGAAAAGACCTATTTTTCTCTTCAAACTTTGCTTTTGTGACATTGGGAGCGTATAATGAAAACATGATGGGAGACTATATTTAGGAGCTGATATGTGAAAGTGATTTACATTACAGTCGCAAATCTCGAAAAGCTACTCACTTCTAAACATTTTTGAATAACTTTAGTATAAATACATGTAAATCTTGATTCATATGTTGTTTTATTCAGACCTTATGTAAATGAAAATGTACAAATTTGTTCGTTTTTACACAGAAAATAGGTTAATTTATAAATTTCATTATCCGGGTCACAAAAGCAAAGTTTGAATGGAATAATGGTCATTCTCCGTACTTTTACAACATAAACAATTAAGAAATAAACACATATTATCCAGGAACAAAATATGGGTTACATAGTGTTATATAACACTTACATTGTAGTTCAATATTAAGGACGGCTATTCCCGAGTTCCATTTCCAATGTTCGTCTGAATTAACGATCAACATTTTTATTTTCTTATTTGTCTTCATATTTCTGAACTACCTCCATTTCCGGTCTCAGCAAACAACAAATATTTGTTTACTGTTTTTAAATCATTTCCTGCTTTACTGGACTGCAGGTGGTTTAACATTTTTGTAAGAAAACTAATGGTAGGATGTAAATACGATTTGTTTAAGTTTCGTGTTTTATTACTTCTATGTGAAAAAGCTTGGCATAACCAGGTGGTTAGGGCACTCAACTTCTAATATGAGGGTCGCGGGGTCGCATCTCCAGTCACCCCACACAGGCTCGCCTTTTCAGTCGTGGGACGTTATAAAGTAACAGTTAATCCCATTTTTCATTCGCAAAAGGGTATCACAAGAGTTGGCGGTTGTTGGTAATGACCTGCAGCCCTCCTTCTAATCTTTCGCTACTAAATTAAGGACGGCTAGCGCAGATAGCTCTCATGTAGCTTTGTGCGAAGTTCAACAAGCAAACTAACAGTCTACGTGAAAACAAATGTGAAGAATTATTCGAAATTTCACAAAGGGACTAAATGAACTAGTTGTCTCAAATTTAGAGGTAATAGACTTGAGGAAACGCAACTAGTCAACACTACCCACCACCAGTTCCTGGACTCTCCTTTTACCAACAACAAAGTGGGATGGGCTCGCCCATTGGTGACATGGTTGTTACTTTCGAGCAAAACGTGAATAAACGAAAGTTTGATTTTTTCATTTTCACTTGTGACGAATTTTAAAACACAATGCGATTATTTATTCTTTTCTTTTTAATTTGTATTTTTTCACCCAATTATTCCTTACTCTGTCCGAAATAAATATCAATCGGCATTGTTTTATATATTTTGTTTTTCTCGTGAATATACGTACATACCCACCACCCCTGGAGTGTTGTAATAGCTCGTTCAATCCCACTTTCTGTTAGTAAAAGAGTAAGTTACCCAAAAGCTGACGGTGGTTAATATTAACTGGCTGCTTCCTCCAGTTCACCAATTATATATTAGGAACAACTGGAGCAAAGCGTCCTCTAGTAGCTTTAAGCGAAATTTAAAAATTTAGCAAATCTTAAAAACTCCTGGGGTTAGTTAAATAACGTAGTATTAATAAACCTGACACTAACGTCTAGCGACAAACATAACGTAGTATTAATAAACCTGACACTAACGTCTAGTGACAAACATAACGTAGTATTAATAAACCTGATACTAACGTCTAGTGACAAACATAACGTAGTATTAATAAACCTGATACTAATGTGTAGTTGTAAACATAACGTTGTTTTAATAAACGTGAAACTAATGTGTAGTGACAAACATAACGTAGTATTAATAAACCTGATATTAATGTGTAGTTGTAAACATAACGTTGTTTTAATAAACGTGATACTAATGTGTAGTGACAAACATAACGTCGTATACTCTGCTTTTATTCTGACAATAAAACATTTAGATTTATTATTTCCACTACAGAAATCGCCAGTATATTGAAAATCTACGTAAGCACAACTATCCTAGTTTATTTTACTTGTAGAATATTTTGAGAGGGAAACGTTTATGAATGATTTCTAGTTACAATAGTTTATTGTTATTGTTGTTGTATAAACTGACTGCCTTGCATCTGAAGCTGTACTCGCTGAAATGTTTTTGATTGCGTTGAAGCATGAGTGTGGGTGCTACTGTTTGCCTCCCTGAGATAGCTTATCAATGGAAGAAATGAAATTATCTAGCGCTAATATATAAATATAATAAATATATATGTAACGCTCTCTATTGAACTTTTGTTGTTTGCTTTAGTCTGTTTTATTGGATGGTTTCATCCAAGTGTTAGTTTCGGAATTTCTCGCAAAATAAACGACGACTACTTTCGTATAGCTCTCTCTTAGATTAAACTGACAGAAACCAGATAGAAGGCAGCCACAGCCAAAGCGTGTCCACCACCTACATACCCTTGAGTTCGTACTGTTTGATATAATAAGAATTTGAATCGCGCCAATGACTCCGAACTACGGAGTGTCTCCACAGTGATAACCGTAACCTATGGATCCTCTGATTCATAGTCAGACCCATTACAAAATATAAACATAGGACAAGAAGACGGTTGTTTTAGAACAATTTTAGAAATTAACTACTTTGTTACTTGCCTTGTAAGCCTTCAATTCTATCCTTTACTTGGAAAAATGTCGCTGATGAACGCCATATGCGTTACCTGGTTGGCAGATCAGCGAAACTGAAAAACTAAGTAAACCTTCTGAATTAGTTGCTTCGACACGTCCTAGGCGTTAGAAAAACGTGAAGCGAAATGTGACTGGCATCAAAACAGTTCCTAAGGGCAGAAGAAATTCAATTGTGTCTTTATCCTCTTGCCAACAAACCCTAATATTGAGTTGCAAACAAGTATGTTTGCAACTTACTTTTTGTCTTATGATGTTCTTCTTTTAGCAACATTTGATACTCAAACCTTCTTTCTTTACTTTTTTAACCATCGTTAAAATTTCTTAAACTGGTCGTGGGTTCGAATCCCGGTCGCACCAAATATGCTTGCCCTTTCAGCCGTGGGGGCGTTATAATGTGACGGTCAATCCCACTATTCGTTTGTAAAAGAGTAGCCCAAGACTTGGCGGTGGGTGGTGATGGCCTTCCCTCTGGTCTTACACTGCTAAATTAGGGACGACTAGCACAGATAACCCTTGAGTAGCTTTGCGCGAAATTCAAAACAAACCAAACCAAACCTAAATTGGTATAAAGTCGTATTCTTTTTCCTCCTGAAATTATATGAAATTAAAATAGTTGTTTTATTTGTATTACTGATGCGTAATTCTTAGCGAACCACCTAATATGATTAACTGATTTTTAGATATTATA
The DNA here is from genome assembly GCF_004210375.1 of Tachypleus tridentatus. Taxonomy (NCBI): domain Eukaryota; kingdom Metazoa; phylum Arthropoda; class Merostomata; order Xiphosura; family Limulidae; genus Tachypleus; species Tachypleus tridentatus. The sequence goes on along the minus strand of NC_134829.1, from coordinate 51,506,389 downwards.
GCAGGCTGTGATACAGAACTGGAAAACCCAATACTCTTCCATTAAAATCATCTGCAGTTCCAGTTAGAAAACTTAGACCAAAAAAATTGAAATAAATACTTTTAAATAATCAATCCTCCTTATAAATTACAGCCAGCTCAGACTCAAATTGAAGTTGCATTGTAATAAGTAGTGATAAAAGGAAATTAAAGTTTTAAAAATTATAGTTTTTTTTAAATGAGTATGAATGATATAAATCCCAAGTCTGATTCCTTCCATCGCTCGACACAACAAAAGCTTACCATTGTGTTCACGAGGCTGGATCCAACTGAAGACCATCCCACTTTAGATTAGAATCAAACTGCAGATGATGTCACTTTGAATCAGAACATAACTAAAAATGACGTCACTTTGTATCAGGATCAAACCTAAGATGACGTCACTTTGGATAAGAACATAACTGAAAATGACGTCACTTTGTATCAGGATCAAACCTAAGATGATGTCACTTTGAATAAGAACAAAACTGAAAATGACGTCACTTTGTATCAGGATCAGATGATGTAGATCTACACACTAAAATAGATTCTTACGAATTTATAATCGTACATTAAATGCTGGAAAAGTTCCAGAATACGTGTATAGAATATGTTATACGGATTTCTTTTTTTAAAATTACTTGAAGTAGAATATGATCTCTAACTCGGAACGGATTAAGGTTGGAAGATATCGTTTTATTAGAGAAATTCTGAATCAACCAGTAAAAACTTAAATCTTAATTAAGGTGAATCATGGTTCTGCGTCGCGAGAAAGATAACAGATGGCTGATTTTTTTATTCACTCGAATCTGTTACAGTCGACTCATTTAACGTCACAGAAGGCGTTACATACTAATAGCAATAGAAACTCACTAAATAACAATCCTACTAAACACACCTACAGTTCTCACTGATGTACTTCATAGCAAGCAAGCTGACCAATAGAAGTCACTGATATATTATACATCCAGCAAGGGGACCTACAAGAATCAGTAATACACAGCTAGCAAGCTGACCAATAGAAATCACTGATATATTATACATCCAGCAAGGGGACCTACAAGAATCAGTAATACACAGCTAGCAAGCTGACCAATAGAAATCACTGATATATTATACATCTAGCTAGGGGACCTACAAGAATCAGTAATACACAGCTGGCAAGCTGACCAATAGAAATCACTGATATGTTATACATCTAGCAAGGGGACCTACAAGAATCAGTAATACACAGCTAGCAAGCTGACCAATAGAAATCACTGATATATTACACATCTAGCAAGCTGACCAATAGAAATCACTGATATATTACAGCATACACGCCACATTTTGTATGAATTGATTATGAGCGGACATAATCAGTGCGTCCGAGGACCCAAGTGAGGCCAAGAACACAAAATTCGATGTTATATTCGGTTGAAAGCTTCATAGCGGACGATTATGAATAAACCTACAACATCGATTGCCATAGGATTACTTTCTTCAAATCTTTTACCGACGAATAATGGGATTCACTGTAACATTATCACGACCCTACTGCTGAAAGGGAGAACATATTTGGTGTGACTGGGATTCAAACCCGCGACTCTCAGATTACGAGTCGAGCGCCTTAACCACTTGGCTATGCCGGGCCAGTTAATTCTGCCTTAACATTGTCACATCTCGCTTAAAATAGCTACCTGTCATTTTTTGGTTGGCCTCACACCGCTTACAAATCCATTTCCGACCGAGAAAGATATTTAATGTCCTCGAGGAAACAATAATGTCCACAATAATTCACTGAAGTTGAACTGTCCGTAATGAGCGAAATCTATAAACGTTCCTAATTCAATCCTGTAGTTTTCTGATTAATAGCGTTAATCACAATTATAGATTCCGAGGTCGAAAACACACTGACGGTAACTGGCCAGTAATAACTGTTTTATATACAAATCACACGAGATTCTCGAACTTCCAACATTATTTGAAAATACGCTAGTGTGGTAAATCCGTAGACTTACTGCTGTACTGGCGGGGGACTACAAGCTTGTCGTGCTGAATGTTAACCTTATACCAATATTATAACCTAATTGGCGTTTCAACTAAATTATCGATTTGGTCACAATTCAATAGAATATAGTGGATAGATAGATCTGAATTTAAAAAAAAAAGCTATTTGCGCAGCATAGAATACTAAACTACTTACTGCACATCATATTATAAATTACAATATGGCGATTAATGCACTGTGTAGCCACAAAGCTACATAGTGAATAGTAAATCTGGTTGGATACAAAAACAACCCAGAAGATTTGTCAAAGTTTGTAATATTTAGTACAACATGTTTCTGGGTGCCCAGCCCACCTCAATTTTGATGCTGACCCTAACATTATAAATTAGAATAAATAAAAGTGTGTGTTTTCTTATAGCAAAGCCACATCGGGCTATTTACTGAGCCCACCGCAGGGAATCGAACCCCTGATTTTAGCGTTGTAAATCCGCAGACTTACCGCTGTACTCGCGGGGGCAATAAAAAAAAAAGGGAAGAATTATTCTATTCTAGATCTTTATTTCTATTATTTTTAATAAGAAAATTCTAAAACATAGTGAAATAAATTCGGAATAAAATGTTCGAAATACAAGATATTATATTATATTATACAGTATCGTCGAAATACGTTAATAATTTTACCAAATAATTAATTAACCGGAATCCTCTTTAATCAAATAATTTTAACTCCAGCAAAGATCCCGTATGCTGTTTATTAGGATTGATAGGTGTCTATATTACGTTTTTGTTTGTTTGTTTATTTTTGAATTTCGCGCGAAGCTACGCGAGAATTACCTGCGCTAGCCGTCTCAAATTTAGTAGTGTAAGACTAGAGGGAAGGCGGTTAGTCATCACCACCCACCGACTACTCTTGGGCTACTCTTTCGCCAACGAATAGTGGGATTGATAGTAACTTATAACGCCCCCACGGCTGAAAGGGCGAGCATGTTTGGTGCGACGGGCCTAATATACGCTTCTTATATGCAAATAACAATACTGGTATTCTGACCTAAGTTTGACGGAAGATTTTATCTTGGGTGGGGAGTATACTGGAAGTTATTGCTACTGGTTCCTGAACACGTCACCCAAAACTTGTTACCGAATTCAACGTAAACTTGCATAATACCGGAAACGTATTTGTTCATGCGGACGAATTTCGTTAAAAATTCCATAATATTAAAAGTTTGTTTGTTACCACAACTGAATTACATCGAAAAACTAGTTTCGAAATTAATCTTTGTATTTTTTCTGCATATTCAAAATGATTCTGATATCATGAAGAAAAAATGAATTATAAAGTTATTGCTCATCGCTTCTGTGGAATGTAATAATATCCAAGATGGAAAGAATGAAATTGCAAACAATTTTAATGTTTTCTAAATACAATTATGCTTTATTATCACTAAGTTAGTGTTGTCCTGCAATGTATAACATAACAATAAACAAACAGCTTACAACACCCTAGGGTACTTTTTTTTTAAGTTAATAAAATTAATTCATTAAAAACTCAAAACGGACCTTGTAATGCGTTTTGCCATTAGGCTAAACCACTGAAGGAATTATATACATGATCAGTAAAAACAAATATCGATTAAGTATTTATAAACTGATGATAAAATAGATGTATAGCAGTTCAGCACCACAATGTCCATACCGCCTAACATATACATAAAATAATGCGTCATTATCACCGACTGGACTGGGTGTCGCCTCTGTCGCTAGTGTGCCTGAACTGTGATTCTTAAGCCTTGTGCTTCGTTTTCCACTTTGGAGCTCTTAGTACACTGTAAGAGTGACAGTCAGGTTTCACTGTGTAGTTTTACAAGAGTTTGGTGGCGGCCAGTGGCTCCCTTTAACCCTAGTCTGTCATTAGAACAGTTGGTGTCCCCCCCCACTAGTACAGCGGTAAGTCTACGGATTTACAACCCTAAAATCAGGGGTTCGGTTCCCCTCGGTGGGCTCAGCAGATAGCCTGATGAGGCTTTGCTATACGAAAAACACAAACACACAGAACAGTCAGTTCAATCCACGCCGCATACGAACAGCCAGCGTTGTACACACCATAATACAAAGACTTTATGTGATGTTTATTCAATTGCCTTCTATCTTGGCCAGGTGGTTAAGGCATTCGACTCGTAACCTCAAGGTCGCGAGTTCCAATCCCCGCCACACCAAACATACTCGCCATTTCAGCCATGGGGGCGTTATAATGTGGCGGTGAGTTCCACTATTCGTTGGTAAAAGAGTAGCCCGAGAGTTGGCGGTAGGTGTAGATGACTAGCTGCCTTCTCTCTAGTCTTACACTGCTAAATTAGGGACGGCTAGCGCAGATAGCACTCGTGTAGCTTTGCGTGAAATTCAAAACAAACCAAGCCTTCCATCCAGTCCATATATTTAGAATGAGGAACTACAGTGTGCAGACAACCTTGTACGAAAATTCTGAAGAAAAATATAAACAAAATTGACCATGTGCTACCATATAGAGTCCTTCGTTAATAATAACCGCTTCAGGCGGATGTTACTGCTTATTTGGATGTATTAATGATGACTGTGTTTCAGGTATATGTCTCCGACGTACTTACTTAGGTCGTATGTAAATAAGATATCGTTCAATCACTCTATGAAGGTGTTTCTTTACTTGCTGATAATTTTATGATTTTTAATAATGTCACTATTGTAAGAGACCTAAGTGGATTTCTTTGGTTTACTGACACAAGTTGTGCTGACGAGCCATGTATCAGTGAAACAACGGCCCGCAGTAGAGAATGTGTCGGATGAAATACATTTTCACGTTTCGAGAAACCGTGCAACTATTTAAATTAAATTTAATATCGACATAATTTCAAGTTACAAAACAACATGAACCATCGAAATACAATTTTAGCAGATGCTTCTTCTTTATGGGTATTTGGGTATGTTGATAATTATATACCCAGAAGAGTCAGGTGCAAAAATACCTCTACCTCCATCCCTAGCTTCAATACTCAGCTACTACTATGATGTAATTGTAGTTCTTGAGGGCCAGAGTAGCCCACACTTCCTCCAGCCCCTTTCAGGGCAATGACCACATATTGTCTACAATGGTTCAATTATTATTTTTTAAATCTATCTGTATAAAAATATTTAAAAGTATGTATATTATACTAAATATGAAATTTTAGTGTTTGGTGGCCTGCTTAATTTATATTTATTAAATATATATTCATTGGTTTGTTTGTTTTTTGAATTTCACACAAAGCTACACGAGTGCTACCTGCGCTAGCCTTCCCTAATTTAGCAGTGTAATACTAGAGGGAAGGCAGCTAGTCGTCACCACCCACCGCCAACTCTTGGGCTACTCTTTTACCAACAAATAGTGGGATTGACCGTCACATTATAATGTCCCCACGGCTGAAAGGGCGAGCATATTTGGTGCGACTGCGATTCGAACCCGCGACCCTCAGATTACGAGTCGAACGCCTTAACCCACCTGGCCATGCCGGGCCGATATTCATAGGAGAGAGGTACTTAGAACTATGTTCATCATGTATGTGGTATCTATCGAGGTCACACAATAAATCATTTTTATGTTAATTTTAGTAAAATAATTTAGTACATTATGCAAGAGTCTACCGGTACTGTTTCTATGTTTACATACTTGTGTATGAATATATTGTTATTTTCTAAGTGCAAAGTTAGACAATGAGCTAACTACAACAAAATTTTAGCGTTGTAAGTCCACAGACTCACCGCTGACCAAACGAAGAATTATTTATTCCTTCGAGCTTTAACACTGACATTTGTTTTGGACACCACACTGAGTTCTTTTATCTAGTAAAAAACAAAACACCAAAAAGCGAAAATTAAAACAAAAAATTATGGAATCTCCCAAAAGCCCTTTCGTTTGCTTGTTTTTTGGAGCTTGTGGTATGCATGATAACAGTTAGGGGCTTTTAACATAGGGATTAGATCGATATTATAACTTGTATACTAGGGGGAAGGCAGCTTGTCATCACCACCCACCGCCAACTCTTGGGCTTCTCTTTTACGAACGAATATTCCTACATAGTTTATTTAATACCCAGCATTATATGTTCATAATCTTGTATAGACTATTGTACAGGTAATCCTTTTTATTTTTTCCCCTTTCTTTTTCCCTTCATTGCATATTTTTGACGAGATGGAGTTTCGTATGGGTCCTTATAATATTGGTGAATTAGCTATAAAGTATAACTTTCTGAGTCTTATTCATTATTAATAACCATAACCGAACTAAAGATTAATATCAAAAACTTGAAGAACACTTCCCCCGGACATGACCAAATACCAAATATTATTCTCAAAAAAAGTTCCACTCTCCTACTACAACACCTCACAAACATCATGAACATTTCATTAGCGACAGGGTATTACCCTGACACATGGAAAAAAGCCATCATAACAACGATCCCCAAGAAACAAACTAACAGAACAAATCCAGATAATTTCCGCCCCATCAGTCTGTTAAGCTGCCTTGGCAAACTGATGGAGAGAATTATCTCCAACCGTCTCCTCCATTTTTGCGAATCAAACAACATCCTTCCAGAATCTCAAAATGCCTCCAGAAAAAATAGACAAACAACAGATCACCTCACACGACTCACCGAATCAATATACAAAGCTTACAACAACAATCAAGTAACCATCGGGGTATTCCTAGATGTCAAAAAAGCATTCGACAGCGTTTGGCACAATGCCATCATATACAAACTAAACCACCTACAAATAAATCCTACGATAGTCAAATGGATTTCAAATTTTTAACCAATAGAACAGCACAAGTAAAAGTCAATAAAACCATATCCAAATTATTTAATATAACGGCAGGAGTGCCCCAAGGATCAGTCCTCTCCACTTCTTTACATAATTTTCGTCAGTGACATACCTTTTCCAAATCTAACATACACACACAATTCACAATACGCAGATGACATCGCAATCTGGAGCACCTCCAGAAACCCAGTAATGGCCATGTCTCGCGTACAAGAATCACTAAACAACGTCTCAACATGGAGCAACAAGTGGAGGGTCGTGTTAAATCCGACAAAAACACAAGCAATCACCTTCTATAGAAAACTAAAGAAGCAAAGGAAAAATCTAGAAAAATAAATCTATCACTTGGAAACACAACCATCAACATGAGCAAAAACATCACATTCCTTGGCGTCACTTTCGACACAAAACTAACATGAAAAAACACATAAACAATATACACTCATCAATAAGAAAAAGGATTTCATATCTAAAGACTATAACTGGTAAACAATCAAAATGCGCACCGAACACCATTATACAAATATATAGGCTTACATCCGTCCACTAATAGAGTACGGATGTCAAGTAACATACAACATGTCAAACAACACACTCCAAAAAATCCAAGTGCAACAAAACAAAATATTAAAATCCGCATTCAGTTTACCATCTTTTACACCAACAAATTATCTACACCAAATTAGTAATTTACCAACTATAAGAGATAGAATAACAGAACTTTCTATGAAATATTATCGAAAAGCAGAAAACAGAAACAAACTAACGGCATCACTACACAAATTATCAAGTGCACCAACAAAATACATATCACCATACAACATATTTCAAGAATCACAATCCACTCAACAAAGAGTCTAAATACATAAAACTATGTTATTAACATGAATTCCTTTTTTTTTTTCAGGTACAGGGCACACGACAGGCAAAACTTTCGGCGCCTGTCGTGTGAAAGTGGGTTTTCTCAGGGTACTCCGTTTCCCCACATCAAAATCTTCAGGCATTGGATTTCTAGATCCCAGCCCAGGCAACCTTTTGCCAGACCCAGAATCGGGCCGTTTGATTTGATCTGAACTTGAATGAATTACATTCATGTTCACATCTACCCAACTTTTCTTTTCGAGACAGGTCCCGACCTTTCCTTCTTTCCACTGCTACCTTTGCCTCCACCCAAAAGACCATTTAGTGAGACATTCCTCACCCAAAAGTCAAGAATAATAACGATAATTAATTTATTAAAATAATAATAAAAAAAAAACCCACCACTTAATCCTAATAACAATCCACGAAAGGGGACGAAGAGGAACTACAAAGTTCCTGAACACCCCAGTTGGAGAGAGAACTCTTCGGATTTCTCTCTCTCTAAACTGAACCCCTGCCACGTTAGTTTAGTTTAGTTTAGTCTTATTCATGGCAAAATTTTAAATGTACTCCGAAAAGAACATTTAGCAAGCATTTGTACGGATCCCCTGACGACTCCGTGTTACCCCCTATCGGCAGTTCTTTCTATCCGTACACAGTTGGTTTAGATTCAAACAAAAACTATAATAAATAAAAATTGAAAATAATAGATTACTTTAACATCTTTTGTTTTCAAATAGGCCATGCCAGGCCTGCCTATCTGAGGGTCGCGGGTTCACTCCCGAGTCGCGCCAAAACATGCTCGCCCTCCCAGCCGTGTGGGCGTTATAATGTGACGGTCAATCCCACTATTCGTTGGTAAAAGAGTAGCCCAAGAGTTGGCGGTGGGTGGTGATGACTAGCTGCCTTCCCTCTAGTCTTACATTACTAAATTAGAGACGGCTAGCGCAGATAGCCCTCGAGTTGCTTTGTGGGAAATTCCAAAACAAAACAATTGTTTTCAAATAATTTTGAAATGTTTCACAAAACTAAACAACAATAATAATTTTCTATTATATTGCAACGAGTTATTTCAATCTGTTGCACTATTTCACAAAATTTTACAAATTCCAAATACATCCTGTAATAATGTCGTATTCAAGAAACTGTAGGAAATGCCTTTCAAAATAAACTTTTGGTTTACGTTTAAAAAGAAACAACTAAAATAACCAATTTGACGAAATTGGTGTATCGTCACTGTACAGGAATAACCACCAAATAAATACCTGGAAAGACCAACCTTTTCTTTCTTTTTTTCAACTGTTACTTACTCTCAGAAATTATACTGAAACGCCCGCATAAAGCGTCTTACTTCTCAACGCTAAATATTTACTGAGTGACGTCTTTTACCGGTTATATATAGTTAGCTATGCTTAACAGAAGAGCTGTGAGATGGAATCAATTACCCGTATGAAACATTGTTTATTAGCGTCCCTCTGTTGGCCATTTAAAAGAAGCTTGGCTTGAATTCAATCAGTAACAGAAATTAGTCAAGTTAAATAACTGTTTTTGAAGAGTTTGGCTTATATTAAAGCTGTAACTTCACTATGAAATTTGTTCAACTACGTAGGACTGGATAAAGGTTTACTGGAGCCCTAGGCCCAGGTAATATTTAGGAATAACAATAAATAACTTTATCCTTCCATTATTCTGCTAGTCTTACATACTATAATTTTTTTTTTCTCAGTACGGCCTTAGTGTCTCAGCGACCTATGCCTTAATCCCGTACTACATATGCGTGTAAAACTAACCTTAAGCATATTTTGAAAAGTCAAAAACATATAACGATATATTCAAACTTTTACTCATAAATGAGCAAAAAAAAAAATTAAATCGTGATGACGAGAAACCAACTTGAAGTAAACATGTATTCCCAAGATGGCGGGTATGGGTATTAAGACTAATTGAAATAAAATACAGATTTCGACCTTCTTAAGTCATCTTCAAGCGTTTCTTCTTCTTCTTAAGAATACAGAAAAATTAATTACATAATTAGTGCACAACTTAAACGAGTTTAAGTAAAAATAATATATCATGATTTGCAAACAGAGAATATGTTTCATGGTAACAAGAAGATATTCCCAAATATTGTCTTTACAAGCTGTAAGAATCATGATGTATATCAATCAGTTTTCAGTATTTATTTTATCATGACAGATATTGTTTAGTTTCTAAACATCTAAATTACTTAGAGAGATATTGTTAGTTTTTCAATATTTACGTTATCATGACAGATATTGTGTAGTTTCCAAACAACTAAATTACTTAGAGAGATATTGTTAGTTTTTCAATATTTACGTTATCATGACAGATATTGTTTAGTTTCCAAACATCTAAATTACTTAGTTTTTCAATATTTCAGTTATCATGACAGATATTGTTTAGTTTCCAAACATCTAATTACATAGTTTTTCAATATTTCAGTTATCATGACAGATATTGTTTAGTTTCCAAACATCAAAATTACTTAGTTTTTCAATATTTCAGTTATCATGACAGATATTGTTTAGTTTCCAAACATCTAAATTACTTAGTTTTTCAATATTTACGTTATCATGACAGATATTGTAAGCTTCTCAACATTTAAATTACTTGAAAGATACTGTTTTCAATACTTAAGTTATCATAAGATATATATTGTTAGTTTCTTAAATTACATTGACAAATGTTGTTAGTTTTCAACATTTAAGTTACCTAGATAGATATTGTTAGTTTTCAGAATTTAAGTTATCATGACAGATATTGTTAGTTTTCAATATTTTAATTACCTTAACAGATAGCGTGAGTTTTCTATATTTAATTTCCCTAACCAGATATTGTTAGTTTTCAATATGTAAGTTATCATGACAAATATTGGTAGTTACTTAGACATATTGTTCAATGTTTTGAAATATCGTACTGATGATCAACTGTTGTTATAGTATATTTCAAGCAGACATTCGGATTAGTTAAAGTCAGTTAACAATGCTTATTACTGTTTTTATTTGGTTTGTTTTGAATTTCGCGCAAAGCTACACGAGGGATATCTGCGCTAGCCGTCCCTAATTTAGCGGTGTAAGACTAGAAAGAAGGCAGCTAGTCATCACCATCCACCGCCAACACTTAGGCTATTCTTTTACCAACGAATAATGGGATTTACTGTCACATTATAACGCCCCCACGACTCTAAAGGCGGGCATGCTTGGTGTGAGGGGGATTCGAACTCGCGCCCCTCGGATTAGCAGACGAATGCCTCAATCACCTGTACATGCCGAGCATGACATGGCGAGTGTGTGTGTGTGTGTTTTCTTATAGCAAATCCACATCGGAGTTTCTGCTGTATCCACCGAGGGGAAATCTAACCCCTGATTTTAGCGTTGTAAATTCCGTAGACTTACTCAGCGGGGGACTTCTGAGATGGTGTCCAATACATTTATTCATGCTTTTCTATTGTAGAGAAAGTTGGAAAGTGAACGAAAAATACCTCATGGTAGTTTCGTTTGAAAGATTTAAAACTTTAACCCATATATTGCCGAAGACACTCTCGATGACGATAAAAAAAAGTCATTTTTACGTGATTTTTTTCACCTAAACAGTTCTTTAAGTCTTTATTACTGTGGCTGCCCAATAACAGGTTATGTTAAGAAAACGTAGCAGAGACAAAAAGAACACATTAACGTGGTGTTGTCTTTGTCAAGTGATTTTCTAAGTAAAATTTAAAAAGCTGTTGTATGATTATAAACTGTATACAAAAAACTCACATGGAGGTACAGAAAAACAACGACAGTTTAACTAATACATTTAGTGTTTCTTATCGGTGCAGAAAAACTACGACAGTTTAACTGATACATTTAGTGTTTTTTATCGGTGCAGAAAAACTACGACAGTTTAACTGATACATTTAGTGTTTCTTAACGGTGCAGAAAAACAACGACACTTTAACTGATACATTTATTGTTTCTTATTGGTACAAAAAAACAACGACAGTTTAACTGATACATTTAGTGTTTCTTATCGGTACAGAAAAACAACGACAGTTTAACTGATACATTTAGTGTTTCTTATCGGTACAGAAAAACAACGACAATTTAACTGATACATTTAGTGTTCCTTATCGGTGCAGAAAAACAACGACAGTTTAACTGATACATTTAGTGTTTCTTATCGGTACAGAAAAACAACGACAGTTTAACTGATACATTTAGTGTTTCTTACCGGTACAGAAAAACAACGACAGTTTAACTGATACATTTAGTGTTTCTTATCGGTACAGAATAAAGGTTAAAACTAGGACATCTTTTTGCCCAACGTCAAGTGCATTCTTGATATTCAGGCCGCGTACACCAGTAGCATATTAGTTTCAACGCAATTTCCCAGTTTGGTCTATATCCTTTTTTGTTATTATTGGACTTCAATTCGCAATGAAAATGTTGAAATGTCTTTGATGAGGTGTGTGTATTTCGTGAATAATGCGGTATTGCAGAGAGGGCGCGTTTCGCCATTCTGTGCAATGATGCTCTTGAGCGAACGAGTTGCTAATATTTTCTGTAGTTAACGGATTATTCATTCTTGGTGAGGACATTTAGTGTCTGGTAAGTGTTGATATTACGTTTTATTTCGATTCACTTCGTACTTCCTGTTCAAAATATGTCTGTAAAGTACTCTCAAGTTGAGAAGTTCTGTTATTCTTATACAGTTATAAATTAGCTTAAAACAATAGGCCTAATAATCAAAATATCATAAACGCGTAAGTATGAAAATCATGTTTAATTTATATCTTTTGTTATTTTATTTAAATTCATATATATATATGTTCCAATTTGCAAAAATACTACTGTCCAATAAGGTTAAACATTGGATTTAGAGTAAACTTTACTTCAAACGTAGAACAGATTAAACTGTGTTTCGTTATGCTAGTGTTTTAACCTATAATTATAGTACACACAAAATAACGACATATTGTCAGAGGTTCTATAGTGCTTTACCGTTTCCCGGATGTAGCTCATACGTGTTAATATTACATAGCTAAACAAGACATATTTTACACGACGTAATAAAATGTAGGAGGTTCATTTGTAGAAGGGGAGTTGGCATAGTTGGTTACCCTCTCAGTTTCTGGGAAAATGGTTCCAAATGGCAGTTTCTATAAACCATTTCTAGTCAACCCTGATTAACACTCATGCTTATTGGAAGTATAGGGAGCACGTGAGATTAATATTCTTTAAAAGTTCCAGTTAGTAAATCAAGGATTATTTTATTCTAAACAAAATGTTTTGTATCAAGTTTATTTGTACGATGCAGACAATTTAGACACCTGTAAAATATAGTAAGGTTTTAACAACAAAAACCAAGTCAGCGGGGTGTGTAGATTCTATCGTTTTACTTACTTACTCTTAGACAAAGGGAACATTTTCTTAAGTTTTTAAGCTTAAGTTGTATTATTTGCAACAATTTTTCAAATTTATGACGCGAACTAAAACTTTAGCTTATTTGGATTACACCATTTTAATTTTTATTCATTTATTTGTTATATATATATATATAGTGAGAGATGGATTAAGTAACCAACATTTGCGCGTAACCAAGTAAGAAGCACTTTCAGGCCTGGCATGGCCAGGTGGTTAAGGCACTCGACTCGTTATCTGAGGGTCGCGGGTTCGAATCCCCGTCACACCAAACGTGTTCGCCCTTTCAACCATGGGGGTGTTATAACGTGACGATCAATCCCACTATTCGTTGGTAAAAGAGTAGCCCAAGAGTTGGCGGTGGATGGTGATGACTGGTGGCCTTCCCTCTTGTTTTACACTGCTAAATTAGGGACGGCTAGCGCAGATAGCCCTCGAGTAGCTTTGCGCAGAATTCGAAACAAAACCAAAACAAACCAAAGACGCACTTAAGTTTGTGGTGAAGAAGAATACAGTGACGTCACGTCTTCCCATTAGAACGTGACTAACAATCTGCTTTGTAGACAGTGAACCTTTAATTTGTTTAGATGTAGACCAATACAAGTGAGACGTGTAATGTGAATATATTTTTGAGTGTTAGCTTTAAACATGTACATTTAACGAGAAGTTTATTTAAAGAGTTTTGAGAAGAAATGAACCTCTTCCTTCGTGATGACGAAAAATGTGATGCGAGTAAAAAATAAAATTTTTGTTGAGTAGACCAAACAGAAACTGTGTGGGTTGGGGTAGTTCAAGAGCCATATGCTAACATAGTGGCGTATCATCGCAGGTGCAAGTTATGACACAGCTAGCCCGGCATGGTCAGGTTGTTAAGGCACTCGATTCGTAATCTGTGGGTCGCGAGTTTGGATCCCCGTTACACCGAACATGTTCGTCCTTTCAGCCGTGGGGGCGTTATAATGTACAGTCAATCCCACTATTTGTTGGTAGAAGAGTAGCACAGGAGTTGGCAGTGGGTAGTGATGACTAGCTGCCTTCCTTCTGGTCTTATACTGCTAAATTAGGGACGGCTAGCCAGATAGCCCTCGTGTAGCTTTGCGCAAAATTCAAAACAAACTGTATTTTTCTCATTTCGCCTGTTACACGTCGAGTTATTCCACCGATAAAGTTGTGTTGTGTTTTCGTAAAAATACTAATGTCTCAAATCAACAAATGTTCCTGCTCAAATATCCGAATTTTCTTATTAATAAGCCTTATATCAATCACAGTTGCATCTTCCAATGTATACCAACAGTAGCAAACCAGTAATATATATACTGTCTCCTGACAAGTTTCTAGAAATTTCAACCTGCACAACAATATAGACGACACGCCAGTGTTTACGTACTAACATATACTGTTGATTCTTAGATTAGAAAATGTACAGTTTTAGTGAATAGGAGGGAATTTTTCTATAGAAAATTAACAGTGTACGTTTTGTACATTTATAAGTATAAATTTAACTTGAACAAGCATCGACATTAAAACACATATGATACTGAATCCGTCACAGTAATCTCAGACTCAATTTGGAGGGGGGGATTCTCATGGAGAAATTTGTTGTTGTTTTTTTAAGTGGAAGTGTAATGACATGTGGTCTGACATTGAATTGTGCTATAACGTTACAACACACATAGTAAAGCCACTATTTTATTGTCATGTGTTTACAAACTGCTGGTTTCGTTTTCTCCACGCACAATTGGCGTTTTTGAATGAAAACAAAAATCTCAGTTACAAGGATGCCTGTTCTCCTGATTTGAGTCTGATATATTTTTTTTGTGATGACACAGTTTTTAATGCCAACACATGAACAGTGTGTGGAACTTACCAAGATGTGTGACCTTGCCATCCTTGGTAGAATCGTGTTTCGAAAAGTACGTAACCATGGTAATCGAATGATCGCAAAAGTGGTAAAAGAAGTAATTTTAGGGCAGATATGAGCTAGAAATAACGATTAACGTTCTGTACATATGTATTTGTCAACTACGAATATACACTGAATGAGGGAAAGTTTCTTCAATGAATATTAACACCATACAACATTTATGGTTCATTTTTCCTTTTTTCGAATCCCCGTTACACGAAACATGCTCACCCTTTCAGCTGTGGGAGCGTTATAACGTACGGTTAATCCCACTATTCGTAGGTAAAAGAGTAGCCCAAGACTTGGCGATAGGTGGTAATAACTAGCTGCCTTCTTCCTAGTCTTACACTACTAAATTAGGGATGGCTAGCGCAGATAGCTCTCGTAAAGCTTTGCGCGAAATTCAAAATAAACCAAAACCAAACTTACTCCTCTCACTTACCAAGATTAGATTAGAATTCACTGCTTCATCAGTTACTGTACTCCTACTGTTAGCGATGTTATAGAACGCGATCTCATTAATACCTCACAAGTTCGGCAAGTTTATGTAAATTAGGTTACTCCTAACTCCATATACGGAGGTAACAATTCAAAATAATGTTTATGGTAAAAATACGATTCTAACAATAATAAGAAAGCAATGCATGTATTAAATATTCTAACTAATACTGATTGTCAAGATAAACTTCAACAGTTTATTTATTACATTATTTAAGAAAGTGTTTTACATCTATATAAATAAGCATGACAATGTGACTTTTCCTTTAAGAGCATGGCCAAGCGTGTTAAGGCGTTCGACTCGTAATCCGAGGGTTACAGGTTTGAATCCCGGTCGCACTAAACATGCTCGCCCTTTCAGCTGTGGGGGCGTTATAATGTGAGGGTCAGTCTCACTATTCGTTGGTAAAAGAGTAGCCCAAGAGTTGGCGGTGGGTGGTGACGACTAGCTGCCTTCCCTCTAGTCTTACACTGCTGAATTAGGGACAGCTAGCGCAGATAGCCCTTGAGTAGCTTTGCGCGAAATTCAAAAACAAACAAACCCTCACCAGTTTACCTCAATCGCCATCTGTTATCATTACTAAAAAATATTATATTAAAATAAGTTTAAATACACAACATCGACTATCTAATTTATATAAATTGTTATTTATAATGAAATTAATTTGGGAGATATCATATATAAAACACCATCTTGTATATAATCTTCAATATTAGATGAGATTATATACCCTCACGTACGAAATACATTGACCGATTTAAAATATTGAATACCAATATATTATCGGTTAAAGTCAATATCGTGGTCAACATTCTGTACAGTATAAATATGTTGTTGGTTATTATGTAATTAAAGAAAGTGGCGTTTCCGTTGACTGTATCAGACCATCTTCAGGTACGCAGTATGAGTTTAATAAATGACTAGCTAGTTGTGCTTGTATCCATGTTACAACATCTGTACATGCGTGAAATAACATGTTACTATTGCGTCATTGTGATTACTCTGATTGGTTGCAATGTTGTAGGAAGGTCGATCTCCCCTTGCACTCGTGCTACGAAACGATAGATGCAGCTAGTAGGAAAGAATTGTAACTAGTTCGCGAAAACGCTTGTAGTTAGCAGTTTTATAATAATAGAATCAGTGAAGTAGTTCGAATACTTGTGCAGTATTTGAAATTTTAAATTTAAAAGAAGTTTTATTTTGTTATAAATAAGTTGTCTGTTATTTTAGAGAAGATCTATATTAACAGTTAACTATTAAACGTTAAACTTCTCTACTCTAGTGCTGCAGAAGTTGCGGGCGTAACGGCCTAGGCCTAGATTGAGAATTAATGGTGGACCAAAGTATAACCCAGCAAACGTCCAGGTTGGGGCAACCCAGGCCGCCCCTCTCACTGAAAACCAATCGGCTTGTTGATGATTATATTATAACAGAAAAAGTTCTTGGCCTTGGAATTAATGGTAAAGTTGTCGAATGTTTCAGTAAAAAAACGAAAGAAAGATATGCCTTAAAAGTAAGTATCGTACTGAACTCTATACATATTTGATGTTAATAGGAATTTTTAATTATTTATTTAAATCCTGAACTAAATAAATATGTGTAAGTGGAAGTTAGAGTTTGTATTAAAATAACTTTATAATCTATGTACGTTGATTGAGCTGAATAAAACTAATAAAGCCACTAAAGGTTATATTATAGAAAAATTGCGTGGATAGTTAGTTCTATGGTATAGATAGCATAATTAAAAAATTAAAATGTCGCACAGATACAGTTAATAATATTGTTTGTTGCAGTATTCTTATCCACGCCCAAAATTTAAAATATTCAATTTTGTGACTTTTAAGTTGTAGGGACTAATCACATAGAATTATTTAACTTAGTATTGGGTATGATGTATTTTACAGGCTAAGACTAAACAAATTTTATATGTTTATAATTGGCTATTAGCTACACCTTAAAACATATTCAAAGTATCAAATGGTTACTACTTATAGGTGAATAATTCCTGTTACTTGTGAACAGGTTTATAGCTAGGCATATGCATGTATGTCCATGCATGACATTGAAAATTCAAGGTACAAGTTGTATTTGATATAAAATCTCAATCTAATAGTTTTATCCCAACAAAATATATAAAAACTAATACTAGTAATAAAAGTTCAATTTTTTTGTAATACTCTGTTATCTGTATGGTTAATTTTGTCATTCTACATGTAGAAAAGGTCATAAGAATGTTCCATTTTAGGTTTGTCTTCCAAAACTTCCCTTGAGAGAGAGCCCCTGAGCACCACTAGGAAGGAATGACCTCTCCCTCACACACCCTTCTCCCACACATAACTAAATTGTACATCTTGTGGTGCACCAGGTAGAGGGAGGGTCAATCATAAGGTTTACAAGTGGGTGTGTGAAGGAAGGTGTTAACCGAATTGCTTCTAAAATGTCTTCTTTGACTGTTGACAAAACCCACAGGATGTTGTAGCAATTTAAAGACTGAGTGACTGTTGTCAGTTTCTTCACATTAGGTCAAATGATGACATATTCTAAAAGCTCCTAGAAACTTGGAAGTTGTAATTGATGTTTTAATTTTCTTGTGGTGGCACATAAAACAAAACGACTTGAAGAGTTAGTTGGTTTCCTGTGGATTGAGAGCATATTGAGTTAATATCCAACACAGCACAAAAGTTATTTTGTACGTATATCCAACACAGCACAAGTTATTTCGTACGTATATCCAACACTTGTTGTTTGACTGTTTCCTTTCGTTTTCTATGTTCCTAATCTTTGTTGTTTGACAGTGGAACCAAATTTCAACTGCCATTATCTATTGGTACAGTCTTCCATTATCATCCCCTAGAATGAGACTGGCTAAATATAGCATGTTAATACTGGTATAACATACAAGTAAAGTCTTTTAAGATTGAAGAATGTTTTTTACTATTCCTGTCCTTCATTTTGTCATTTCAGTACCTGCCATTTTAGTAATATTTGTTCCTGATTTGCTTAGTATCATATGTGTATCTGGTTCTTAGGTGGGATGGCTGTGGACCTTGAAATAAAGCAATTTTTAAAATGAAAAAAATATGTTTACCTTTATCTCACAAACCATGTGGCTTAGCAATACTAATTATTGGTATCTTGTACCATGTAATCTGGTCTGTTATTTTCTGATGATAGTTATATAATTGATTTTAGTTTGGTAGTTTATATCAAATATTTTGTTATAAATAAATATGCAACACTTGGTCTACCATCTGGTGCAGTGTCCTTTGAGGATTTTCCCTGTATCATCCTAGTGTTAAGAACGCTTCACCTTTCAAAAGCACTCACATTATAGGGTATCATATTTTTGTATTACTTTCTTGAATTTATGTTTTCTGACATCATGAATTAGTCTGAAGTAGGTACATTCTGGTTCTTTTATTCCTATTTGTAATCAAAGTACAAATTAAAGTGGTATTAACTAGTTAGAATTGCATGAAAGGCTTATATGTCATGTATTGTGTGCATTTCCAAGATATCTGGATTTTTCCTGGAAAACTGTGGGAAAGTGTGTCCAATGTGTATAGTATTCTCTGGTAATCCCCACACCAACATACACATCCTGGTTACAGTATTGTACAGATTTAGAACCAGATATATTAAACATTTTAATGATCAAAATACATGTTTATAAAGTTCTTGTTTAATAGATAATCCTACATTTGTTTTTAACTTTGAATATTGTCTCATCTCTAAATCAAATGGTTACTTTGAATTATAAATATTACTGATCTATGTGTAATTTTAGGTGTTCTGTTTTGTTTTCATATTTATTTCTAGATCAGAAGAATTAAAAATATATTGTCATTGGTTAGTTAAATATGTACAAGGAACTTTAAAATTGATACTGTTTTTCTGTGTTTTCCCAAGGTATTTTGTCTCTTGTTAAAATATAGTGTATGTTGTGCTTTTTGTCAAATATAAAATTCTACCTTACCAAACTTTAAACACCACATAATAGTATATTCCACTATCATAAAATGAAAGGTAAAAGCCATGTTTATAAGAAATTCTTGATACCCTTTGAGGTTGTAGCAAAGAAAGTAAAATAATTGTAAAACAAAACCTGTTAAACATGAAGTACAAGGAACTGTCACTAGGGAGATGGTTTGTTTTATGATTATTTGAATATTTTTAACCATGAAAGAGTTAATAATGTGCAAAATTCCTAACTTCATCATAGCGTATTGTATTAATACAGACAACCAATTGTATTAAATTTTTTCTCATAAAGTGAATTACTTATTATAAAGTACATTTTGGTCCATTATTAATGTAAGTCTGTGAACCTGAGTATGTGTACACCCAATATGGAAGTAATGAGAAAATTAATCTATAAGTCAAACAGAACCTAAACTCAACATCATGAGTTTGGACAGTGGTCACTGTAGAATCCAACGTACTCTTAACAGTAGATTTCAGAACTGACCACAAAATAGTGCTTTAATGTGCAAGTCTTGTATTTAAGACAGATTGACCAGGCAACAAAAACAAAATTCTAAGTGTGATTTCTGCTTATCTCAAGGCAAAAAACTGAAAGCTGGCCACAGATCTTTGTATCATTATGTGTGATTTCTGTTTATTTCATTGTGAAACATTGAACGCGGCTCCTTGTAGCTTTAAGTGTGGTTTGTTTATCTCAAATATCTACATGGAAATCCTGTCCTTAGTTTGAACACGTGTATGTAAATAATTCACAAGTCCAAGTTCACGTTAATTAAATCTGAAAGTTGGGATAACATTGAAAATCTTTTTAAAAAAGGACAAAAAAAAACCGGAAAATCCAAATATTGCGATGTAATTTTCTCTTTCGGATTTAAATTCACAATATTAGTGTATTATTAGATCACAGGGAGTCGCTATATTTTTAATTGATACAGCAAGATGTGCACGTTATTACATTAATATGGTGTGCTGTATAGTTCTAAATTGGCACTCAGTGATAATTTATTTATTGGTCACACGTTTTATCCATTATCACAAATCGATATTTCAGTGTAAAATGGGCTTTCCTATTACGCAACAGTTTTCGTTCGTTTTGACTACATTTGTTGTACTGTTTGAACATTCCACTGTGACCCGGTAAGTTGATACACGTATTGTCTGTTCTCTCCGACTGTTAACATTTTCTACATCCTTTTTACGTCACAGTCGGGTTTTTCAAGCGGTTTGGCCACGCCCTCTACCACTTTCAGGAACCTTATGGCAAAAAGTGTATCGGTTAGAATGTTTCCACTCATAAGAAGTATTGTGAATCTTCAGGCCACATAGCAGACAGATGTATAAAATGTTTATCGTGACGTAGTTTATAAAGAAGTTTAGTGCTGAGTCACTCAGCACACCTTTCAAACTCTGGCCATGAAAGTACTAATGGAGTTAGGACAAGTTAATAACTCGTGAAATGTGAATAAGTTTTTAGGTCTTGAAAATCATCAATGTTTAGTAACTCATACAAACAAAAAAATTTAACAGTTTTCCTTATGTTTTAAAAGAACCAAAAACAACTATATTGCTGAAGTAGTTTCTTAAAGTTCTGTTACGTGCTGTATTGTTCATAAGAATCGAGTTTTAATGTTTCAAAACGTGAGATGAACAGTGATACGTCACGTGACGCTGACATACTGTACTTTCAAAACGGCAGGCTTTAAGTTCCATATCTAGGATGATAGTCAGGCGAAGTATTGTTCCACTAACCTTATAACAACGTTTAAAATACATATCAAAACATACTAATAAAATAGTTCCATCGTGATTTAAACTCGTATATTAATTACCATTGTCTCAGTATATTTGACAATCGTCAGTTCTTAATATATTATTTTAATTGTTAATGAAACATAATGTATGTTTTCTTTTATTATATTCATTTTTTAATATAAACTTCCAATCAGAACAAGCTGTGTACTTTAGATGAAAATTAAAGTGAACCTACCAATCAGTATCGCTAATTAAGTACATTTTCGTTCTTACATGTCAAGACTGGTGTAGTATTTCGTCAGTTGAGTGCCTCGCTGTTAACGATATTTTCGGCCAACCGAAAGTGAGCCACATCTTACACATGTGGTTTACTATGTGTATTTATTTGCTGTATTAGAATTAATTACAAGCTTGTCTGCGATGTGATACTGTTTATGTCACTAACCCTTAAAGGATATAATTTGTAGAAAGTGCTTGGTAGTAAGTAACCTCAAACAACTGAGTATTTTATGGCTTTAGTCACGAAAAGTGTATTATCTATATGTAGTGAATAATTAAAATAAAACGTTTCGTATAAGAAGAATTGAAGGACGTTAATTGAAGCCGTCAACGGTTGTCACTTAAAAAGCACTTCGACTTCTGTTGTTATACACATTTGTTTTTGCTCTCTAAACTTTCGGCATGTCTTGAGGGGTAATATAATTTAAATAACTCACTGGCCAATCTTTACTACATGTTAAGCGATATATCAGCACAATGATTTGCTGGCCCTTTATCTCGATATAATACTTATTTTCATTTCCAAGGTTTCACGAATATTTAAGGTTTAATATTATAAGGCTGAACAAAATTGTAGTTTTGTCCTAAAACACTGTTTGTACTGATTTTTCTGGGTTTTTGTTTGTTTGTTTCTCGTATATCCTACACGTTCGTGTGCAATTTGTAAGTTCCTGTATCTGAACAACTACAAATACAACCACGTTCACATATTGTGCAGTAAATCTCAGCATTTTATCTGTTTTATCTTTAATCTCAAGATTAACATACAATGTTTTGTGTTAGATTTTAGACGATACACAAATGTTAGTTGTTAATATGGGAGCGCTTGTGTGGAAATTTACAAACAACTTTTTACGTATTGGAAAGGAGAAATTAATCAGAGGAGAAATGAGGTAAATTCTGTCGTCGTAAGCTAACAGTATCTCCCCCCCCCCTCAACAGTTTGTATGCAAAGCTTGTTGAAAGGTCGCGAACTAGAATTCTTTTTTCTTTCCTGGTGAACGTATCGGCCAACCTTCCTGAACATCTGATAAGACCTGATCATGTGAACACATGGGGTTTATTCGTGTTTTTACAACACATCTACATGACTAAGCAGTTTTGTTTGTTTTTTTCAAATGTTGTGTATAATTTTGGCATCTGTAATAAAAGTAATTTTAATTACGGATATTTTACTTGAGAAATTTATTAAAATAACAAACGACTATTACTTTTTTCACAAAAAATAAGTTTTTTCTAATACAAACTTTTAACAGTATGTTTAACAAACGAGTTACTAATGTGGCCGAAATATTTTGTGACTGCCAACAATTTGATCCACGTGACCGTTAAACTCTAAACCCCACGACTAGGTAGGTGCTCATCGAGTCTAGTGGATTAGTGCTAAGCCTGAAGGCTTTTTTTTAAAATTAGGATTAAATACCTATATGTAAGAGAGCACACCCTCACCTATTGCGTAGCCTTACGCTTACGTAAATAACAGCAACAAAAGCCTTACTTGTATGTTGTTTCATATTTTGTAATAAATTCCTAACACGTTTATTATTTTCCTAAACACGTTACTGCAATGTACTCTAATTGCGTCATACCTTTCTATCATAAACCTTAAAAAAAAAAAAAATTGTATTATGTAATTTTCCAAATGCAAGAGAAATGTAGGGTATTGTAGAAATGTTGGTATTGGTCGAAACGTTGTTCTCTCCTTATCAGTGAAAGTGTTAATACCCATACCAGCCATTCTGAGATGCATTGTTATTTCAAGTGGTTTCTCGTCATTAAGAGTTTAGGGTACCCTTTACCAGTTTCTTCTGATTCGACATCCAGATTGGTTACAATGCACAGTTGTCGTTCAGTGAATTGAAAATGTCGTAAGTTAACTATATTGAAAAGTTAACTATATTGAAAAGCAAGAAACATGTTGTACTCATCACAAAAGCCCGGCATGATCAGATGATTAAGGCGCGCGGCTCGTAATCTGAGGATCGCAGGTTCGAATCCCGGTCACACCAAACATACACGCCCTCTCAGTCATGTATGCATTATAATTTGACGGTCAATCTCACTATTCGTTTGGTAAAAGAGTAGCCCATAAGTTTGTGGTGGGTGGTGATGGTTAGTTGCTTTCCCTTTAGTCTTACACTGCAAAATTAGGGACGGCTAGCGCAGATAGCCCTTGTATAGCTTTGCGCGAAATTAAAAAACAAACTTGTCGTTTTTTATTTTTATATAAAATGTGTCTTTACTGATACTGCTAAAATGGAAGTGCCTTTATTACCTTCATACTTTATTAACACATTTTACCAAAAGAATAAATCAGCCATATTCATCGGTAAAAAAACTTGTTTATTCCCTAATTAGCAGACTTGTTTCCTTCCGAGTCCCTGTATTGCATTATTTGCTTTATATAACATGTGTTAACACTTCCTTTAACAATAAAAACGTGATTGAAAAAAACTTAAGCGTGGGTTAAACGTTTCAAAGCACAGATGTGTAGTTTTACTCTATTCATTTTCCTACATCCAGTTACCTCTGGTTTACCCCATATATAACAAACTACTTAGTTTGTAATAGAAAGCATAACGTTTCTCTTTTTGGCAATTATTATAAATTCACCGGTTTCGTTTTTTCCAGAAATTTTTGCACAATATATGTACCAAGTAGGATCATGCCAATTTTCAAACACGCGTATAAACGTGTAACTATTATTTTTGTTCATCGAACAAAATCGTCTGTGCCTTCAAACAAAAGAATAAAAACGTATCAACATTATCTTCATATCAGAATGAATAGCACGATTGTAAACAGTCAAAGCACTGTTGTGACGTCACAATAATCAGGCCGTGTTACTTCTCGTTGTGACAGGTGAGGTCGAAATATTCAGAACCGTTAACTGATGTTATGAAATCACCACAATGCAGACAGTGAATTTTTATTCCCATCCAGCTTGAATAACCAGTATTTTCAAACACAGTATAGGTTCGGAGACCGCCTAATGATGTTTGTATTATATGATCCCATTACGCTATGCAAATAACTTGATTGAGCTGTGATTTCAACTTGTGACTAGCTGTTGGTAAAGGGGCCGAACTTTGTAGCTTAACGACTGTAAGTTAACATAAAGGTGTGTGTATAATTTTATAAGGATGGAAACTACTTCATCTAGAAATTAATATATCAAAGTTTTTGTTTTAATTTCTGTTTGCTAATAAAAGGTGATTAGGCTTAACTATACCTGGGTATCAAAGTCTATAAAGAACAGTACTTGGGTATATTAATTGATCTTATTCTATTTTAACTTTAGAGAGCACTTGAACGTGTTTTCGGAAATCTTACCAGGATGACGTGAAATCTTGAAAATGTATTTAGTTTGTTTTTAATTTCGCGCAATGCTATACGAGGACTATCTGCGCTAGCCGTCCCTAATTTTAGTAGTGTGAGACTATAGGGAAGGCAGTTAGTCATCACCACCCACCGTCAACTCTTGGGCTATTCTTTTACCAACGAATAGTGCGATTGACCGTCACATTATAATGTCCCCACGGCTGAAAGGACATGTTTGGTGCGACGGGGATTTGAACCCGCGAACCTCAGATTACGAGTCGAACCCCTTAACCCACCTGGCCATGCCGGGCCATGTATTTAGTGAGTGTAACAATACAGTTTAGACCCTCAATGTGTCTATGTAGTAATAGCTTATAAATACCGTCGCGGCTAACAAGGTAGTTGATATGAGAAAATAACGTGGAGAATGTGAGAGAAGCAGTGATGGAAACTTGTTTTCGACAGAACGTGGTGTTGTGCTGGTACTTATTGTAATTGGGTCTGGCGTGACCTAAAGATTGGTGTTTCAAGTTGGTGTCCAAAATATCATGGTTCACTTCACTTTGCTGCACGAATATTTTCAACACATTGAGATCATCGGTGCGTTTTAGAGTGGCTATCAGATATCACTATTTGGTTGTACAAGAATAGCTATAGTGTTATCAATAATTGGTGTTGACTAGGTGCATTCCCTATATTCTATAAGCTCAAAATTAGGTACAACCATGCGTAGAAAGCCCTTTGTGTAGTTTTAGACGAAAATTCTAGACCAAAAAACGTTTATTAGCACATGAAATGACAGAAACTTGGCATTCCATGCTTTGATAGGCCTAGCAATGGCAACCAGTATTTCTTTAACAAGAACGTCGTCTTTGGTAGTAATTATTCTGTTAGATATCATTGGCTTAAGAGAGAGAAAGTTATCAGTGCATTTTTAAGCACATAAAGTCATTGGGTATACTTGGTTTGTTGAGGTAATGTACAATATAATGTTCCTTTGTCTTACTTCCAAGTCGCAACGGAAAACATTCTCTATAAAGGCTTTGTTTCATAACGATTAGAAAGTTTATGAAAAGCTGTGTCATTGACGTCAGGTTTTTTGTTCTTTTTGAATATGCTTTGGTCATTAACTTTGTTTTGTTCCATATAACTTATTAATCTTTCCTATTGTTTTCTAAATAAAAACACAATGGTTGTGAGCAACTGCTTATTATAGAGGAATGAGTACAAACTTTGTATGTCAACAGAAAATTGTAATTATCTTTTGCTAGCAAACGGCTGCACATTGAAAA
Organism: Tachypleus tridentatus; assembly: GCF_004210375.1. Classification (NCBI taxonomy): domain Eukaryota; kingdom Metazoa; phylum Arthropoda; class Merostomata; order Xiphosura; family Limulidae; genus Tachypleus; species Tachypleus tridentatus. Next base: position 51,480,238 of record NC_134829.1, on the reverse strand, counting down.
GTTTTGAAGAGGTCTTCGTCACCACTTGGTTTATTCATCTCTGTTCACGTGCATTAGTGATTACGTAATCTTACAGAATTTCAAAGTAACGGAACAGTACAGAAACCATGTGATTTTTTCCCCCCTACAAACTCCTAATTTTTATTGGAGTGTGACATCGGCGTGTCACGTTCTTTGGAACTGTTTAATTGGTTAAAATAAGCACCGTGATACCATTGTGTTGTAAATTACGCTGAATTTTGTGTTACTTTTCTGTGCAAACATTGCGTTGATATGATTAATTTCTATTTTAAGTGTTTCACTGAAGTGAAAAGTTTCCATTGAAAAATTACACTGGTTTGACAGTTCTTTATTCGCTGAAATTTATGATAATACGTACATAAAAAAGTGTGTGTAGTAATAAAGACGCCTCGTCAGTTAGCTTGTGTTGTATACCATCCTGTGACATGTGTCGACACCAAAATCATTTGTAACTTTGAGTTCCTTGTAAACTACATTTCGTCTGACGAGCTCATTTGTATTACCTGTAATTGTGTATTTTTAATGCTTTGATGTTTTTTTAAACATTCACTGCGTTGTTTTGTGTACAAATTGGTAATGCTGAGACTATTAGCTTTAACTTTGGTGAACTTTTACAATGGGCACCAAGAACTTTGAGAGAACTGTTTATAACTTGTTTATAAATTAAAATTTATACTCTCTGTCTACAGAATGGTCTAGTAGTTGTGATTATTCATTCTGTTTAGTAACACAAACCACTACAGGTATGTACGACTGACTTGTTTTTGTAATCCACAGCATTCGTCAACTATTTTTTTTTTTTTATGTTGTGTCTTTTAAAGTTTGGTGTGTGTATATTATTATTGTTTTGTATATAAACCAGTTTACATGTTGGCCACAGCTGGTTATTATTTCAAGTCCCGAGATTGGAAACTTCTCCTGAGTTTGTTTATTGACTGATTTGCTGCTAATAAACAATATCTAGCTCGCTGGCATTGAAAATGGTGGGGTACTTTGGAGGAATCGTATTGGAAATTAGCGTTCTGGAAGTCAACATGAATATGTTTTATTTTGTGAGGAATCCGTATATATTTACCGATCTATAGTTGGGTAACTTCAAAGGAGTTATGATTGGTTGTTGTCAGAAGAATTGAATGACTTTTAACCCTAATTCAGCCAATGCGCATGACACTTGCTTTAGTACGGTATACGTTATATTCGCAATTCCCGAACGTTTTGTGAAACCTTTGAGGATTGAGATAGTGGATCCAGAACCTCTTGGGTGTTTGATCTTGTCTGTATGAATACGAGGTCGGGTTCAAAGTTACTTGCAAAATGTCCGAGATGTTAAAAGTCTAACAGGTGTTGATGCGACCACAGCGACTCCAGTTGTTCAAAAGGTTAGCCATAAGAGAGGTCAGAGAAACTTCTGCAGTGAAGAGGCTGTCATGTGTCCATACAGAAGTACGTCTGCATACTTTACATAGCTATTGGTCGACTTTGTCCTTAAGTGAGGATGACATCAGGAGAACTGTGTAAAGAATGGAGAACAAGAAGGTACTTTCTGAGTGAACTACAAAAAAGTCCTAAGGGTAAAAAGAGAGAAACTACAATACCGTATTCTGCTAATTATTCCCACACGGTCGCAGGGATTAGCTATCAATATAAGTAACTTGCAAATGTGACGTAGCCTGTGCTTTTCCCGCCTTTTTTTTTCGCCGTAGCAACAGGCTTCAAAAACGCTTTGGCGGTGTAAATCGGAGGAGGTTGATTACCTGGTACATGGCAGGACCTCAGGATGTTTTGACATTTTATAAACAATGATTACCATATTACTGTGCTAGTGAGCACTCACGTTTCTAACAAAGTTCAAAATATATAGGAATGTTTGCTACCACTTATGGATACAATTGTTTATAACAGAGGTATGATCCAGTTAGTCTCAAATATTAGCGCTCTCTTTTACAGTTTGTAAAATCATAGGGTACGGTTATGGCAATGTATCACAACCATAACTAAATTAGTAGGACAGAAACATCTTAACGAAATTCGGGTCACAGAAAATACGACAGACTTGAACATACATTACAAAGGCTATGTATATCACACTTAGGTTTCTGGACAGACTTGAACATACATTACAAAGCTATGTATATCACACTTAGGTTTCGGATCTGTTCGAACATATTGTCACTTACCAGAACAGTTTTCCTGAAAGAGGTTCGTTTTAACCATTCGCGCCACAATACAGTAATGTGTTTTCTGTCAGTTAGCACTAGAATAACGTCACACGAGGGACGTTTAATGTTGCAATTTGTACATTCGTGGTGTCACTAAAACGTATGCATGCAGTAAATCACGAGAAGAATTACACACTGGACTAGAAAACAGCACCACATAACTTCAAAAACAAGGAACACAAATATTTGAAACTCTTAATTTTAGTTTTATTTACTATTGAAACAAAACACTTTCGGACGTTTCGGGGATTGCGTAAGTACTTTTAATCATAATTCCTGTTGTTGAGTCAGAGATGGCTTTTTTAAAATAGTTCTGAACTTAACCAGTAGTGTTTCAACTTGTAATTCGGTGTAATTGTATCTCTATTTCCTATGCCTGAACTTCAATGAAGGAAATAAACACAACGGAAGAAGGCAGCTTTTGGTACCTAAAAACAGTGAACTTGTGTTTTGTTTGTCTTAAATTTCAACTAAAGTGTTTAGAAATAATCTTACAATATTGTCTTTATTTGTGTACGCGAAAAAGAAACAACGTGAATAACTCTAGTAAAGCACTTAGAGCACGGGCATTGACTGTTAGAGAAAAGTGTTGCTATTTTGACTTTCTGACTTTACATTTCAACATTTAAAAACAAACACATTGGGTTTGGTTTGACAAAAGAACGATTGTCCAAAATGTAGCAACCGAAGTAGGTGTACATGCTGTCAACCTAAGCTTGGTTGTACTTATATTGAAATCTGGCTTTTTGTGTCAAATACGTCATTAGCTCACTGCGTGAAATCTTGCTATAGTGGAACGTGCGATGTATGTCCAAACCTCAGATCTCGGAAACTACCGTACCGATCATCACCAGTTATAACTAGGTAATATTTTTATAGTTGAGCAGTAAAACAAACAATTGAGATTTCCACAAAAATTTAACTAATAAACAGTATAAACGAAAAAGTATTAAGTTTCAAATATAATACAATCAGAAAACAAACTTTAAAAAAAAATTGCTTTTATTTAGTGAAAATCTCGTGAGTATTGCAACAGAAAAGCAAGGAACTTTCATTGGTAACTGTGTCTACAAAGAAACACTTCAATATACTGTGATGACGGCTCATTTTTAAACTAAAATTTCAATAAAATCCTTTTTTCTCATGGATGGTGAACATTATTGAATGTAATATGTAACTATTAGGTTGAGGAATAATTCGTGAGCGTTTTTAAATAATTTCATTCAAGCATTACATGCAAGACTATACAATACTTCAATGCATGAACACATTACACCCAAAACATTTATTATGATACTTTATTTCATGTAATACCTAGGTATATAGTATGCATTGTTGTAGACGAAATTGCAAGAAATTAAATGCGAAAAGCAGATGGTGTCGAAAATGCTCGATTTTGTCCACTTGACATTCCATTTAATGAGCTGAAAATGAAAGCAAAAATTAAAGACATATAAAATCAAACACACCATCTATTAGAGCAAAAAATTATCTACCAAGTGACATGAAATATTTTGCGAAAGCGTTTCATTTATGAATATATTTTTTTAACTTGAAAAAACGCTCGCGAATTATTCCTCAACCCAATACATTGTTGTATAAATCTCAGACAATTAGAGAATGTCGTAGGAACTATAAATTATACCTTCCCAGAAGGCAGGTATTTGTGCTAGTTCTTATACGGCATGTAATTACGTCAATTTTTAAATACAGATTATATGTTTCATATAACATTAGTCGAATAAAAGCTGTGCATAAGTCTGTCACGGGGCCCGCCATGGCCAAGCGTGTTAAAGCGTTCGACTCGTAATCCGAGGGTCGCGGGTTTGAATCTCGGTGGCACCAAACATGCTCGTCCTTTCAGCCGAGGGGGCGTTATAACGTTACGGTCAATTCCACTACTCGTTGGTAAAAGAGTAGCCCAAGAATTGGTGGTGGGTAGTGATGACTAGCTGCCTTCCCTCTAGTCTTACACTGCTAAATTAGGGACGGCTAGCGCAGATAGCCCTCGAAGAGCTTTGCGCGAAATTCAGAACAAACAAGCAAGTCTGTTACGGGATAACGCACGCAGTTAGTTTCTTATGTGTGAGATACACAGTTCTTAGTGGTTTTGTTTTTGTAACGTTTTACATAAAGCGCTCGTCAGTTTAAAGTTTTGTAAAATATGGTTACCCCTAGTGTTATTTTCTTGCCATTTGATCGAACCCGCCGGACAGTTGGCTCTGGACAATATTTAAACCTGTTATACTTGTTGTCATTTACTATTTTCAAGGATCGATACATTATATTCCGAGACATTTAACCTTGCCAGAGGAATTTCATCTTTTTAATTGGTTTTCCCAATCGGGAATGAATGATCCATCTGTATTCGCTTAGTTATAATCAGTGAAAGTAAAAACCCTTTTACAGGCTATGCTGAGACTTTTCATTTACGAGTAATATCTTATAACTCCTGACATAGAAATTTGGAACGCTCGTTTTGACCATTTTTGGCACTTTTTAATTAATTTCAAAATTTCTGTGCAATTGTCTTAAGTATTACTTGCAGTAGCAAAAGTACGAAATATTTTCGGATCGATTCGTGCAAAGTTGTTTACATAAAAAATCGCGACTTGTTAATTTATATATAAAAGAAATGTCCATTTAAAATTATTTGTCTTTTATATTTCCAGCAGTCTATGCAGAGTTAACGCAGTCTCTATTTTGACATGGAAGAAAGGTTAAAATTAGTAGTATAAATAATTATATCAGTGTGCTTTTTTTTCTCGATTTTCTATATCATCGACAACTTTGCTATTTAATACAGATGGCAAGTTAAAGGCCGTGCATGGAGAATGTCAAAATTAGAATACGTTACCAAAAATACGTATTTCATGTTTAAATTTAAACATTGAGCCTGACATTTAATATTGCATATAAATCTTTGTTTCCGAGTTAAATATTTTTATTGGTGTCTGTTGCAATCAAAATAATTATTTCCCGCTGAAAAAATAAAACTCGTTCGTGCGTGAAGTGTCAGTACTCTGTGTCACTGTTAAAGTCTTTCAAAATTTGTAGTGTATACTGCAGGGATTTACAACTAATCTAATATTATTTATTTTATCTGGAGTGTAAAAGCTGTTTTCTCATAACTTACGGAAATATGATTGTTGTTAACCCTAGTTTATAATATATGCATCTGTTGATTCAACTTCGAAAGTAAGTTGTGGCTATAGCTGTTGTGCGGCTGGCGAGCACTCCTTTTACAGGAACAATTGTGGTTGGGTTGTTACGGTATTTTCCTAGAAAAACAACCTGTTATTATTATTATTATGAAGAAATGAACTGTAATGTCAAATGGTCTGACTGAAACAGAAATTACGAATTATTGCCAGTTAAAATGACGCTTTAGGATGCTACTGTTCCTCAGGCCTAGCAGACACTCAAACGTTTGAAAATAGTGTAAATTTTAAAGTACGTAGAAACGTTTTCATCTTGTCATACGTTTAACGGTAAAAATAATTTTACTTGCAGATTTTCTGATCTATGTTTATGTTATTTACCACTTTCCAGTTAACTTTTAGCAAAGTGATAAACGTTACTGTTCAGTTGTACCAGTGTGTAGTATATAGCCGTAGACAGTTTCATTACTGACGTTGTAAAAATGTTTTTAATTTTTTTCATGGTGACCATCTTTCAATTTATTTGGAAGGTGTAATTGACTTTACTTATAATGGTTAGTTTTCCATTAACATTTTATATAAATTAACAGACATATTTGGACCTCCAACAGATTGTTTTGTCTTGTTTGTAAAACTCAGCACAAAGTGTTGATGTATGTGTCAGTGAGTTTCGATTTGATGGAACCAAATTTGTGGTGATTTCACTTTTTTAATTTTAACTCCACTTCAGAAACCAAGACATTTAATAACTTTCAGTTTTCAGAAAAAACAGTAAAAATTAACCATTTAAACGTGATAGTAGTTCGATACTGTTGCTTGAGTTTAGATGTATGTTGGGTTGTTTCTCCATTGACATGTTTCTCACATCAATTTTCATGTCTTTTTAGGCCAGTTTAATGTTTTGTGTCAAACACACAAAGCTATACGTTTATAAATGGTGTATATTTGTAAATGTATAACTTTTTTTAATAACATCAAATCATCTTTCTTGACATGAATTTTCATATTTCACATTCATTACTTTAATAGATGTTTACTGATAACTGTTACACATCCTTACATGATAAACTCAGATATGTAAACATTTTAATCTTAGATGAAATCCTTTGAATACAAAACATAATCTTGAACTTTGAAAAGAAAATTTGTAAAATAGTTCTTGTTTGATAAAAGGTTGTATCCATTGTAAAATGCACACACCTGCAACTACAAAAATGCTACCATAGCACTGAAGAGTTTACTTCTTGTGTAATAATGTTATTTTACTTTCTGAAGTGTCAAAGTTCTTTCGTACACATCAGAAGGACTGACTAATGCTTTGGTGATATCAGTTATCTGTATGATATTACTTTGAGTGTGTGCTCCTAGTTTATTATATTTTTCATGTCAGTTGAACATATTATATTTTTGATAAAGATTAGCTGATCCACTAACAAGGATCAGTCAGTAAATCGATTCAACCCAACATGTTTGCATTACTTTTTTTATTATAGGTATTAAAAGATAGCCCCAAATCTAGACGAGAGATGGAACTTCACTGGAGGGCTAGTGATTGCTGCCACATTGTCAATATAATAGCAGTCTATGAAAATGTCTTCAGTGGTCAAAAATGCCTTCTTGTTGTGATGGAATGGTCAGTTTCTTTCATAAAATTTAGCTTTGATCTTGTTTAGTTTAAAGATGTTTATGTATCTGATGTATAATGAGGTTATCCAATTCAAGATCTGAACATTTTGTTAATGCATTCATTGTTACTGAGACAACTTGTGACGGGTACATTCTCAGTATATCATTTTTGTGACACAGCAGCTATTTTATTATGAGTATTGAACTTTATGACAGGTAGTTTTTTTAAATATAAAATTGATTAATGACAAAAAAGTAATTATACAACCATTTTGGGACTATTGAAAATTATTTTATGGAACTAAAAAGATATCTCTCATCATGTATTATATTGTGTTACATCAAAGAAAAACTTTTCTCCATCAAATATGAGATCTTGTTGAGGTATTTTCTGTATCAGCAAGGGTTTTTGGTAGAGGGGCTTGATTCTTTCTCTTTTGGTTGTCTTTTGCACCCTTGACGACACAATGGCTATCAAATACTCTGATCACTTGCTGGGTGATAAAAGATGGTCAAACATTTGGTTTTTGTTCCAACTGTCGTTTGACCCTAACAACAGTAACAGCAGCTTCCACCTCATCAAAGGATGGAAGGTAGTTGTGTTCCCCCACATCTTCCCAGGTCAGCTCATTGAGACTGATTTGCAGGTGACCTTTGAACAAAGGTCATTGAATTGTGGTATCAGTGGAGCCACTTTTCATCATTGGAGGCTCTTTGCCTGGTGTATATAAAATTATACGTGATGGCCTTCCAACTATTCTTTGAAGAAGATATGGTCTCAATCCTCAGACACATCATATTCTTCAAAAGGGAAAAAAATTGTTTAACATAAAAAAATTTTATATCTGCAAGGTAAAATTTGTTAAACTTTTGATCTCTCTTTGCAGGAGAAAAAGAGGTAGGGCAATGCCCTCTGGTGCTTGAATTAGGTAGAAGTGAACCTAGTAACAAAATTCTCCAATCATGAAAAATACTTCAAATAAAACCTGGTATAATAATGTGATGGTAGCTTGAATGCTCTAATAAAGTTTATCATGTTAAAACTCCTGATAAACTTCAAATATAATGGGAGGCTTGGTTACCTACCTACTATGTATTGTTCATATATGCTAGTTGAGGTGTAATAATTTTTAATAGACTTAAAAACTGTACTTAGTTTTACTGAAAAACTGACAAGTTTTTTAATTAAAGTAAAGATAAGTCTGTAAGATCATTGTTAATGAAGTTACCTTTTAGATTAGGTACAAGTTCATGACCTGTCTTGTCTGTGTTTTTCATGCACTAGTATGGAAGGAGGAGAATTGTTTTCTCGCATTCAACAAAGGGCAGAAGGGGCTTTCACTGAAAGAGGTAACTGTTTTGTAGTTTGTTTTCTGTTGTATTGGTTCTGTAATTCTAAATGTTTCTGTAAATTTTCTTTGTGTACGTAATATTCTAATGCCAGTTTTTTCATCAGTTACAATAATAGATTTTCACTTTATCACCTTGCTGTCACCAGATATTTAAAACAGCTTGTATTTGACAAAAACAGAGTCTTGTACTTGGAGAAATTTATAATAGAGTAACCAGTGAATTAGGTATGGTATGTTTCTGTTACACTGTTAGTTTTGTCTCTACTGCTAAATTTGTGATATGAAACCTTATTCAAGTAAACTAGAAATAGGATGTTTTTCCATCAACCCTAGATTATCTTGTGCTTCTCTTCCATCTAATTTTATTATGTCTTTGTGATGCAACTGTAAATTTTGAATGATGCTCAAAACACCACTGTGTTAGTGAACAATCTTTTTTTTTAATTTCCTAGTATGTGTATTCTTTGTTTGAGAAAATAGGTGTAGGATAGAAGTTGATGAATTTTGTTTTTTTACAGTTACTTAAGTTATTCTGTGAGTAAAACATGTTCTTGAAACATTTGTTACACTGGAATAGTACATGTATCTAAAAGAACGTTACATTAGTATGATTCATTTTGGCAACACATTTGTAGGAAGCTAAAAAAAAAACAACTCATAAGCTTCATCCCAACACATTCAGGATGTTTGTTACCATTGCTAGAACTTCCCACCTACACACAAACAAAGGAAATATGTGACATGTATTTGTCCCAATTAATTGTGTATTACATGCACAACTTAGTTTTAAACAGCCACAGATTTCTTGCATGTAACATAAGAGTTTCAACTGGGAGTGTTTGAGTGACTCTGATAGAAATACCCCTCAGTGTGGATTCATGTACATGGTGAGGGGACCTCCCAGGGGGAAGGTTCTGTTCTTTCAGTTTACCTCCTCTGGGATCTAAACATCCACCCACGTGTTTGCTGTTCATGGTGTCCCGTGAAGGAGGGGAAAGGATCCTGGTGGTTGAGGGGTCCAACCCCAACACACCACTTTGGCCTTGAATTCCTGTAGACAGGTGACCTTGGGGTGGTCCACCCCTGGGTCAATTGGCTGGTCCACTTGGGCAAGGTTCAACCAAGTACCATTGTTGGATGTTCTCAACAGGTGTCTTGGACATTGTATCTGATGCTGTTGTTTGGGCATAGTACTCAAGAAACCCTGTTTAAGCTGCAGTGTCCTTATTTGACATTGTAGTGTGTCCCCTTCTAGTTCCCCTTGATGGGTGGGGTCAGTGGGCACTGAAAAATTCTTTTTATTATGGGTACTCCAAATAAAAACTTAAATATTGAAAAAAACAGTTCATAGGTAAACAACCATGTCTTGATGATTCTGAGCAGCAATCTTCAATATCTGTAACACCTGTACCTCGTTTTTACTACATTCTCTTTCAGACAAACCTAGGGCAAATGCCTCCCTTTTTCATTCAAATGAGACTAGAGGGACTTGCTGGCTCTCTAAACTCAGTCAAAAAGCTTTGCTCTTGTGACATATTGGTGGAAACAACCACATCTCAACCCAGTGAACTCCTCTTACATTCATAGGGCACTGGGAATATACCAATTGAGGTTATGCCTCATGCTACTTTGAATTCGTCACAAGGAGTTATTGCTGAGAAGATTTTGAAGAACATCCCCAAGTAAGAGATTCTTGCTGGTTTCTCCACTCCAGGAGTTTCTGCAGTGAGGCATATCTCCACTTGCAAAAATGGAATTACGATGACAACCAACGTTCTCATTCTGACATTTACATCACCACGTCCTCCTGCCACCGTCATATCATGGTTCCTTGATATGTGCTTGTTGTGGTGGCAAGGACCATGATGCCTATGAGGGTGAAACAGACCCTCATTGCATCAATTTCAGTGGCTCTCACCCATCCTACTTTTGTTATTGCTGTAAATGGTTGGAAGAAAAATGACCCTTACAATAAGTTCACAACCAGCATACTTTCTACCATAAGTTCCAAAGTTATATGGGACAAGAATCAAAAGGACAGTGGGCAATATAATTCTGTCCCCCTCTTGATCTTACTCTCTGGTGGCCAGGAAGTTGCTTATACCCAGAACATTGCTAATACTCTAATACTTTAGGTGAAAGCTTTTGCCAGATATATAGCACTTCTTCTTCCTCTGCCTTCTTAGCCGTCAAGACCTGGGCAGAGCAATCACCTCTTTCCTTTCGAGCTGATCTGCTCTGACTATAATTGTCCATTTACACTGGTGGAACTCAAACTGGCCTTTCATTGGTCTGGCAGTACATTTTGGATCTGATGATGTACATTTTGTTGTGCTGCACCATCTATCTCTTGCTATTCTTCTGATTGTTTTTAACTGGATCTGACAGGAGAATGTATTTCCTGATGCTTGGTGCCAGGCTATTGTCCTATCTTTCTCTAAGCCTGGGAAAGATCCCAAGATTTCTTCAAACTGCTGTCCAGTTGCTTTGACGATTTATCTCTGTAAAACCTTAGAGAAGATGGTTAATGCTTGTCTCGTTTGGTTACTTGAATCAAACAACCTCCTCTTGCCCACCCAGTGTGGGTTCTGATGACAGTGCTGTACCATGGACCACCTGATTCGACTTGAAACATCAATCACAGAAGCCTTTGTCAAATGACAACATCTTGTATCAATATTCCTCGACATTGAGAAGGCTTATGATACAACATGGAGGTATGGCATTTTGCGAGACCTCCATACATATGGGTTACATGGCCATTTGCCCATTTTTATTAATTTTTTAATGGACAGGAGATTCCAAGTTTGTGTTGGTTCAACACTTTCCTGTTCTTTTCTACAGGAACTTGGGTCCCTCAGGGCTGTGTTCTGAGTGTCACACTTTTCAGTATAAAAATTAATGCCATCACTGAAAATTCCCTCTCACTGTTGCAAACGGACTCTATGTCAATGACTTTCACATCTCATGTCAGTTGTCAAACATGAGGTATATTGAGCGGCAGCTACAGACTGCCCTCAATCGTTTACTAAAGTGGACCACAGCAAACAGCTTTAACTTCTCTCTCTAAAATCGTTTGCATGCACTTTTGCTGCCAATGGGCTATTCATCATGATCCTGAACTCCATATTGGTGAAGTAGTGCTGTCTGTGGTCCCTGAGACAAAGTTCTTGGGGCTTCTCTTTGACTGTAAGCTGACCTTTATACCACACATTAAGCAGCTACAGGTCAAATGTACGAGAGCACTGAACATCCATTCTTCTACCACTTAGGGAGCAGATCGATGTTCTGTGCTAAAGATATATTGTGCTCTTATTCGATTGAAACTCGCCTATGGATCACTGATCTATGGCTTTGCCAGGACCTTGGCCTTAAAGATGCTGGACCCCATTCATCATCAAGCATTTCAACTCTGCACTGGGGCTTTTTGCTCTTCCTCAGTTCAAAGCTTATACATGGAGTTTCATGAACCTTTTTTGCACCTCTGCCATTTGCAACTGTCTTTACTATATGCTTCGAAACTTCATTCTCTACCAAAGCATTCCACTTGGGGTTGTGTTTTTCTTCCTTGGTGGGCCATACTTTTTCAGAACAGATAATCTGCCATTGCACCTTTTTGTCTTTCATATCCATGGCTGTATTCACTGGTCAGCCCATCCCACCATGGCTTCTTACAGTCCCCAAATGTAACCTGTCTTCAAGTCATCTGAGAAAAGCAGACACTCCCAATTGGAAATACTGTTATTTGCTGAACATCTTTTGAACCATTCTTCTGTTCCTATTTATACAGATGGTTCAAAATCAGGTGACTGGGTGGGCTCTGCCATGGTTTGTTGTGGTTCAGTGGTCACGTGCAGAATTCCCTCTACAGCTTCTGTGTTCACTACTGAACTGTCTGCCATTTCTCTTGCCCTGGATCACATAGAAGGTAAGCAGTACTCAAATTGCACTATTTATACTGACTCACTTCATTCTCTACTGGCCCTGGAATTGCTTCACATTAGTTCACACCCTGTTCTTGCCAATATTCAAAACAGACTGGCCCATTTCTTTTTAACGTTTACTTCTTTCCAGTGTTTCTGGATACCAGACACATTGGTATTTGCAGGAATGATCTCACTGACACTGCAGCTAAATCTATCTGTTCTGCCACTGTCATTGCTGTGCCTGTTCCATGCGTGGACTTTGGTCCTGCATTCATGGCTTGGCTCCATGCCAGTTGGCAGTCCACTTGGAGTGAACAACATGAAAACAAGCTTTTCCAAATAAAACTCTATATTGGACTTTGGCCGTCTTACTTCTGTAAGGATCAGAAAGAGTTAGTTATAACTAGGCTACGCATTGGTCACAGTTTTTAACTCATTGTTTTCTTTTATCTGGGACTGATGCACCAATGTGCTGTCTGTGTAACACTTGGGTCACAATAAGCCACATTTTACTGTCTTGCCGTGCTTACGACTCTCAACAATGACACCATTTTAAACATGTTCTGTCCCAAGGTTTATCCTTAATGTTAGACAGTGTTATTGGTGATGATTTCTGTTTGAACTACATGTTAATCATCCTAAAGTGTTAAAATTTTGCTACAAGTCTTTTAAAACTTTTATTACTTTACTTTCTGAAAATGGCCATAACGTCAAATATCTCGGAACCAGGACTGGAAAGGCCAATTTCAGGTGACTGACGGTTGTTTTTGTACTTACATGTTAGTCTTCTTAGGGAGTTATGATAATTAGTTATGCTACAGAAAGTCCTTTACAACTAGTATTACTGTATTTTTTCTCTCACTGCTGTAGACTAGATGTAAACATTGGTTTTATGCTTTTCTTTTCAACTTTGTTTTGTTTTACCTCAATTTCCTTTTATGAATTTTACTAAATTTACTTTAATTTTAACTTTTTACTGGATGTTTGGAGCAGATAGCCTAGCTGCTTTGTGCTATAAAACACCAAACTAACGAACCAACCTGATAGAAATATAAAAATGGAGTTATAGATATATTTGTATGGAAATTTCTTTTCTAACTTTTTGATTGTTGTACATTTCTCTTATATATGGAAATTCAGTTTCAGAAAGTACACAGTGAAACAAAGGTGTACAGGCAGAGATTCTGAAACTTTTAGTCTGAGACAATTTTGATGCGACTAAAAAAAGTTGAGCCACCCAACTTATGAAAATGTCTTGAAATATGCTTTATCAATGAAAAAAATATTAATGAGCTTTAATGATACACACGTTGTACTTTATTTATTAAATTGTATGTTTGTAACTTCATGTGGCCTTTTTTTTCATCAGTTGATATATCTTATTAGACCATTAGCAATTAATGATGTTTAGTTAAATTTGTAGCCTCAGTAGTTAAATACACACCAAACTTTATATAAGGTTATCTTCATTTTAAAAACATGAACTATTGCTGTAAGTTAATTAATTCAACATTCTTGTTTTGGGCCTTTTTGTGTGTGTGTGTTCCCTGGGGGCTGCATCTTCCACTTTGGAAAATGCTGGTGTAGAGTACATACAAACACTAAACATGAAGTTGAGATACCTGCATTGCCTTTTTAGAATGTATTATGTAAATGACATAATAATGTATACATAAGAGTGCTTCTGTGGTCTTCAGATATACTAACCATGACCTGCAAGACATTTGTGGTAGTTTTCATGCTCTTTACTTGAATTTTCCTTATTCTGTCATTCTCATGTGTGCAGCATTTGAACTGCACTTTCTTGCAAGCATTGTGTTAATTGATAAGTCCTGTTCTATTTGAAAATAGTTCAAACAAACTTGTGTAGAAATACAAAATTTTATCTAATAAAACTTCATGTACCTACCTTTATCTAATAAAACGACAAGTGAAGTAAAGGTAAAGTCGAATAATAGTATTAATAATAGTGTATAAAGTATGAAGTGGGTATGAGTATTCTGTGTATTATGTGATTTTAGAAATTGAAACAAAGAAGCCCACAATAAAAAATATATACTAAAGAAAGAGGTAGCTAAAAGTAATGTACAAATCCTACCATAGTTAAATTACTGTAAAGTTGGAATGAAGGCAAACCTAGATGAATATGTGGAAATGATTGAATGCTTGTTTGCAAAGTGATAAGCATATATGGTTTTGAATAGCCTGTACATGCATATTTTAGATCTAAAGACATTGAGAAAGTGTATAGAAATTGTATTTAGTGTAATGTTTATATGTATATATAAGAAATTGTATGTGGGTTAACTGTGATTTGTGTGAAATAATTTTCAAATAGAAAAAAGCTGAAGTTGAAATTGAAAACAGGCATTTTTATTTTAGGCTTATTTATTCGATACTAAATAAGTTCTTGATATTCTGGGTTGTTGAATGTTATTTAGTTTTATTATTTTTATCTTAATTGAGATTTTAGTAGTATATTAGATTAGTACATTTAATGGTTCTTTAGGTTTATGAATGAAGCCTAAATAATGAGGTTGTAAGACAAATAGTGTGTGTTTTTTTAATAAATATAGTCTTAAAAACTAGTTTGTTGTCAAACTTAGGCTTAACAGGGCTTATTGTACTTTTACAAATAATAAACTGGTTAAGACTAGTCAGGATTTAAGTATTCAGAGATACTTGAACTCTGGACTGTTATGCACTTTTAAAAAAGTTAATAACAAAGATGTTCAATTTACATGTAGAGTCTGTAGGTTCGAGAAAAATTTGGAGGCTATTCTAACTAAAGTTAAGGAAGTAATGAACAGAAATATAACATTTGGGAAATGTCTGGTTTCTGTCAATGGGAATTTGTTACAGACCATCAGGTGATACTGATGACATTAGTGAGAAACTTTGGAGTGAGATTAAAATTTCAGCTGTTAATGAAGTAATAATTATGGGTGATTTTAACTATAGATATTGAGTGGGAAATGCGCAAGTCAAGCCATGAGGGAGAAAAGTTTCTGGAAACTGTTCAAAATGGATTTCTTCATCAACTGATTATGAAAGCCACCAGAAATGTTATTTTAAGATTTATTTTTAACTTTTAATGTAGAAATGGTTGAGAGGGTGGAAATTGGGCAACAAATACCTAGGTGCAAGTGACTGCTGCTGTATTAGGTTTGTTTTACTGCATATAGAAATTGGGAATAATGATATTTTGATTCTAAATTTCAGAACAGCAGATTTTAAGGGATGTAACAAAAATTATCTGTTGTGAATTGGGCAGCTAAGTTATTTGAAGATGCATTGTAAATGTGGAAAATGTTTTTGAGAAAATATTTTCAATATTCCATACAAATATATTCCTTAGTGAAAGAAAAGGATGGCTGTAAGAGAAAAACCAGTTTGGCTCACAAAGAGTGTAAGAAACAAAATAAAAGCATAATAAATTAAAAATTTTTAAGTTGATTGGTATTGTAGATGGTCAAGAAATTTGGTTAAACAGGAAATTGGACATGTATGAAAAAAAATTTGACTGAGAATGTAAAAATTAACAATTTTTTTTAAAGTACATTAAGAGTAAACAGAATGCCCCCTGGTGGGACAGTGGTAAGAGATTTACAATGCTAAAATCAGAGGTTTGATTTCCCTCTGATACAGCAGAGAGCCTAATGTGGCTTTGCTATAAGAAAATACAAATGCAAACACACAATAAATGAAATATCAGGATGGGAATAATACCCTTGAAGGGTGGTAAAGTAAGGCTTGTATTTGATGATTATGAAATGACTAGGTCAGGGGTTCCCAACCTTTTGGCACTCGCGACTTGAAAATGTAATTGATGAAATAAAAATTAATGTTATCCCAAGCTACTTCTAACAAGGCTTCGCGACTCCCCTGCCAAGGCTTCGCTACTCCCCTGCCAAGGCTGCTCACCTTGAACAGTTGATAGGTGAAAACAAATTTGAACAAGACAACTGAATAAATTCTGTGCTTGTTAAAATAAAATTGGGAATTTTAAAGAATGGTAAGTCTCCTGGGTCATATATTTCCTGTAGGGTTTTAAAGGAGGTCAAGGGTTAGATGTGTATGAGCCAGTTGTCACAGTTTGCAAGTCCTAAAATAGTGGACAAGTACTAACAGATTGAAAATTAGCTAATGTCACCCGTATAATTCTTTTACTGGTAAAACTAGAGAAGATACATTATTGGGGTTAAAATTGTCAATAAACAAATCAGCAAGTATGAAAAATGTTGCTAAAACATGGATTAAGCAAAAATAATGAAAGTTGGCTGATATTCATATAAAAGTGATGTGTAAAAATTAATGTTGGCTTTGAGTGTGTTACAAGAGAAAGTGTGTGTGAAAACCAGTTATAATGTTTAGGAAGATACGAGATAAAGTGAATGACACGAAAGCACCAAAACTACTTTATCCGCATACATTCGTCCTAGAAGTGACCAGTTAGAAAAGGGTCTCTTGTTTGAAACATGACATTCACTGGAGTTAAAATTTTCCAAATATGGAAATTAATACATTTTTAAAAGTTATGTAAATAAGGAATGTATCAGAAAAGTAACTGATATGTAGTGTTTATATACATGTTAATACGATTTATGGGTAAGCTAAATACTTATTATGATTAAAGAACTACCTCAGAAGTAAAATAAGTGGCACCATGCACCACAAGTAATATCAAAATAATTAATGGAAAAAAAAAACACACCAATTTTCTATACTAACAGATATGCCACCCCACAAGTGATCATTTGTGTTAGTAAGTACTAATTATAGTATTCATACGTTGGTGGGAAAAAAGAAAAACTGACATTTTCTTTGAGAAACATGTTTGGATTGTTATGATATGCACTGCAATGGTTTTATATGTGGAAAGTAGTTTTTTTATTGAAAAATCATTTTTAAGAACTCCATGTTTTTAGTATTGTGTTTACAAATTCAAGAGAATCAAACCCTCACGTACAGCCCCAGAGGTGGCCAATTTATTGCTTTTGGTGACAGTATGTTTATTTAGAATTATATTCTGTTATAAATAAATGGTTGTTGTATATAGCACAATTATTTTTCTAATTATTTAAATACTGAATACCCAAAGTGTAAAAAAAAAATTAGATTTTTATTTGTGATCCCGTTCAGTAGATGGCATGACAGTGTATTTATTATTTGTCACATAAACATATAGATAGGTGCATGTATACACCCTAAATCCATCATAGTAAGATGTATATATTGTTTTGGTCACATGCACATACAGATACATGTACACTTAAACTCTCTCAAGTAAGATGTCTGATGATAATTGTCACAGTAGAATGATGTGCTTTTGATTTTGAAAATTTAAGATTTATTTACTCGAGTCATATTACATCTAACTTCAAATTACTTTGAACATTATATTTTCATTTATAAATATAACTTATTCATTTTATCATACCTATATTGATGTTGAATGTGTATGTATATCTGTAAATATAATGTGTAATACTTGAGTTTTATTTATGTGTATGTATATTTGTAAATATAATGTGTAATAATTGAGTTTTATTTATGTGTATGTATATTTGTAAATATAATGTGTAATACTTGAGTTTTATTTCTTTCTCTTGCTCATACAGAAGCAGCTGAAATCATGAAAGAAATCTGTGAAGCTATAACACACCTCCACAGAATGAACATAGCTCACAGAGATCTAAAGGTATTGTACTTTAGAGAAAATTCTGTTAAGTATGTTCGCCAGAAACATTGTTTTTAAAAAACCCAAATTACTAGTTAAGTGTGTAAGAAACAAAAAAAAAATTACACTTGCCATGTATTATAAAAATACAAAACAATTAAAATAAGAATGCGACACATATCTGTGTGTCTATAGTAATAAGAATGTGACACGTGTCTGTGTGTTTATAGTAATAATAAGAATGTGACACGTGTCTGTGTGTTTATAGTAATAATCAGAATGTGACACGTGTCTGTGTGTTTATAGTAATAATCAGAATGTGACACGTGTCTGTGTGTCTATAGTAATAATCAGAATGTGACACGTGTCTGTGTTTATAGTTATAATCAGAATGTTACACGTGTCTGTGTGTCTATAGTAATAATCAGAATGTGACACGTGTCTGTGTTTATAGTTATAATCAGAATGTTACACGTGTCTGTGTTTATAGTTATAATCAGAATGTGACACGTGTCTGTGTTTATAGTTATAATCAGAATGTGACACGTGTCTGTGTTTATAGTTATAATCAGAATGTGACACGTGTCTGTGTGTTTATAGTTATAATCAGAATGTGACACGTGTCTGTGTGTTTATAGTTATAATCAGAATGTGACACGTGTCTCTGTGTTTATAGTTATAATCAGAATGTGACACGTGTCTCTGTGTTTATAGTAATAATCAGAATGTGACACGTGTCTCTGTGTTTATAGTAATAATCAGAATGCGACACGTGTCTGTGTGTTTATAGTAATAATCAGAATGCGACACGTGTCTGTGTGTTTATAGTAATAATCAGAACGCGACACGTGTCTGTGTGTTTATAGTAATAATCAGAATGCGACACGTGTCTGTGTGTTTATAGTAATAATCAGAATGCGACACGTGTCTGTGTGTTTATAGTAATAATCAGAATGCGACACGTGTCTGTGTGTTTATAGTAATAATCAGAATGCGACCGCGTGTCTGTGTGTTTATAGTAATAATCAGAATGCGACCGCGTGTCTGTGTGTTTATAGTAATAATCAGAATGCGACGCGTGTCTGTGTGTTTATAGTAATAATCAGAATGCGACGCGTGTCTGTGTGTTTATAGTAATAATCAGAATGCGACGACGCGTGTCTGTGTGTTTATAGTAATAATCAGAATGCGACACGTGTCTGTGTGTTTATAGTAATAATCAGAATGTGACACGTGTCTGTGTGTTTATAGTAATAATCAGAATGTGACACGTGTCTGTGTGTTTATAGTAATAATCAGAATGTGACACGTGTCTGTGTGTTTATAGTTTTAATCAGAATGTGACACGTGTCTCTGTGTTTATAGTTATAATCAGAATGTGACACGTGTCTCTGTGTTTATAGTTATAATCAGAATGTGACACGTGTCTCTGTGTTTATAGTTATAATCAGAATGTGACACGTGTCTGTGTGTTTATAGTAATAATCAGAATGCGACACGTGTCTCTGTGTTTATAGTAATAATCAGAATGCGACACGTGTCTCTGTGTTTATAGTAATAATCAGAATGCGACACGTGTCTCTGTGTTTATAGTAATAATCAGAATGCGACACGTGTCTGTGTGTTTATAGTTTTAATCAGAATGTGACACGTGTCTCTGTGTCTGTAGTTATAATCAGAATGTGACACGTGTCTGTGTGTCTGTAGTAATAATCAGAATGCGACACGTGTCTGTGTGTTTATAGTAATAATCAGAATGCGACACGTGTCTGTGTGTCTGTAGTAATAATCAGAATGCGACATGTGTCTGTGTGTCTGTAGTAATAATCAGAATGCGACACGTGTCTGTGTGTCTGTAGTAATAATCAGAATGCGACACGTGTCTGTGTGTCTGTAGTAATAATCAGAATGCGACACGTGTCTGTGTGTCTGTAGTAATAATCAGAATGCGACACGTGTCTGTGTGTCTGTAGTAATAATCAGAATGTGACACGTGTCTGTGTGTCTATAGTAATCAGAATGTGACACGTGTCTGTGTGTTTGGACTATAATAAAATGGTAATTCCTGTAAATTCCTCTGGAACCTTCATGTTATACTAAGAGAAGAAATCTATTAATGTATTTGTAACAAGAAGACTTGCACATGTTTATTTTGGTAAGAACATTTCAAAATGGTGACTAATTGTTTGTGTTCTTTAAATTTCTCAAACAGTGTTTCAACTCTTGTTATATGTAAGTTTTCATTGGTACAGATATGTACCAACTTATGTCACTTATATAGATTATTTCTGTTAGTGTTAATAACTATGCTACACTAGTTACTGCACTGTTTGAATAAGCAAGTAATTCTTTGTTTTTATGGACAGTTATTTGAATTAAAATATTTTATTGGAAATTTAGTGTGAACAAAATTGTTTTTTTGTATTTATTAAACCTCCTGTTTGAGTTACCAAGATAAATCGTAAATATTGTTCTGAAACAGTGTCTTCCCTCTATATGTGTTGTACTTTTCTTGCTAATATATATGAATTTGCAAGATGAAAGTTTTATTTATTTCAACTTGCTGATTGGTTTTAGTTTTATTTTATTGTAAAGTACTGTCTTTGTAAGCATTTCTTTCAACGTAAGCTCTGCTCATAAAGTTTGTAACTCAGTTTTATTTTTACTCTCAAATGACTGGATCTTGAAAGACTGAATTAAGCATGTGCAACTATTTCTATCAACCATGTTTTAAACAAATTATACACTTAGTGTGGTTACAGTGTGCATGTTTAGTCCACATGTCTCACTATGTCATCACTTACAGAATTGTATACATTTAAATATCTTTTTTATACTTGTAGGAAAATTTTTAAACCAGTAAAGACAAGAAGTAAATGACCTGTATTAATTCATGTTGTCATTACCATAAATCAGTTTCTTAAATCTGTACTTGTACATGAAAGTGCTGTTTTTTAGTTGTGCATAGGCCCGAGCTTATATTTCAATCTCTGTTTCTTCTACTTTAAAAATTTCATATAAGTATATTTTAGACTTTAAAAGTACTATCAGATTTTATTTATTTGTTTTGTATTCCGCAAGTATCTATAAACTTTTTATAATGTAAAACACATTCATCTTTGATTAATGATGAGGTAATTAAAGACTTGAATGTAAACAGTTGTATAAAATGTCCATGAAAACACATGGAACAACTTCTCTCATAGTTTAAAAACACATGGAACAACTTCCCTCACAGCTTAAAAACACATGGAACAACTTCCCTCACAGTTTAAAGAACACGTAGAACTACTTCCCTCACAGCATAAAAAACACGTAGAACTACTTCCCTCACAGCATAAAACATGTAGAACTACTTCCCTCACAGCATTAAAAAACACGTAGAACTACTTCCCTCACAGCATAAAAACACGTAGAACTACTTTCCTCACAGCATAAAAAACACGTAGAACTACTTCCCTCACAGTTTCAAGGAATGTTTAAAAGAACTGATGTTGAGACCAACATATGTGGATGTTTACATATGTACTATTTAAATTGCATGTATTCACAGTTGAGTGACCATAGTGAATAAAACATGAGTTAATCATGTGGAAACAATGTTTTCAAGTTTTGTGTGCTGGTAGAACAATAATGAATAAATACACAATGAGAATTAGCTCCACTAGTTACTGCTTAGCTGTTTGTAAATGAGAGTACTAGATTTTATAAGAAAAGTGGAGTGTAATTTAAAAATTAGAGAATAGTTTGATAATCTTTTATCAAGAGGTAAACCTGATTTATTTTCATCAGCCAGAGAACCTGTTGTACTCTTCTACTGAACCAAATGCTATACTGAAACTAACAGACTTTGGTTTTGCAAAAGAAACAACAAACATTAACTCCCTTCAGACTCCTTGTTACACTCCATACTATGTTGGTAAGTTTTGTTTAAGGCCACTTCATACTTTTAACTATGCTTATCAGATTTTCTTTCATTTATTCATAGAAGTTGTTTCGTTATGCTGTCAAACTTTATTTTTGTTAACTTTCTTATCTGTAATATTTTTTTGTATAACTTGATTTGGGTGATGTGTACCAATGTTTAACAGAGAACTGTTCATCATATATTTCTGTTTTTCTTTGCAATGGTTTTAATCGTCTCATGTTTGATGTATATTTCTATCTTTCATTTCATTAAATTTTGTTCTTTTTTTATAGATTAAAATAAAAGTATGAAGTTGAAAGTAAACTCATAGAAAGAATTAGCTTGTTAGCTACTGCTGCTAAAGAAATAATTTTATGTATGCAAGATTAGCTGTACTTTAATAGTTAATCAAGTAATTAGATTTTATGATAATATTTATAAGTAGTGTTTTTAGTGAGAATTCATTGCCACAACAGCAGTTAAAAATATTTCTGAAATATTCAGTTTTATGTGTTTGAACTAAACTATTGTTACACATGGGACCCAAGCAGGGCCTAATAGGTAGTGTATCTGACTGAACTAGTTAACTAGTGTTACACATGGGGCCCAAGCAGGGCCTAATAGGTAGTGTATCTGACTGAACTAGTTAACTAGTGCTACAAGTGGGGCCCAAGCAGGGCCTAATAGGTAGTGTATCTGACTGAACTAGTTAACTGGTGTTACAGGTGGGGCCCAAGCAGGGCCAAATAGGTAGTGTATCTGACTGAACTAGTTAACTAGTGTTACATGTGGGGCCCAAGCAGGGCCAAATAGGTAGTGTATCTGACTGAACTAGTTAACTAGTGTTACATGTGGGGCCAAAGCAGGGCCTAATAGGTAGTGTATCTGACTTAACTAGTGTTACACGTGGGGCCCAAGCAGGGCCTAATAGGTAGTGTATCTGACTGAACTAGTTAACAGTTGTTACATATGTGGTCCATGTGTCTTAAGGCTATAAATGTCACATACAAAAGAATCATCCTTCACACCTTCAACTGTGGGTGCATCATAACAAATTTTCCATAAACATCTGTAGGTAGCAGCAGTGTTATGTTCTAGTTGATGTTTTATCATAGAATACTGCTCCTACCAGATGGGGGAATTTGGTTGTTTGGCTATAGAACAGCTGGCAACCAGAACCAGTTTTTCATACTTTGTTTCCTGCAGAGACTACCACCCTCTTCAAGTACACATGCTGGATCCTCAATCACATTGGTCCTGATAGGAGTGATAGTCAGTACTGCTGCTAAGAAAAATTTTTTGTAGTTTTGTAAAATGAATCATTGTACATGATGGACAAGTGTTTAAGAAACATATATTTAGACAAGAGTATTAAAAACAAATAGTTAACAATTTTATATTTTAAACCTCAGGACACTTAATATATCAAACAAGGAATAAGTGGGTGCATATTATTATTGTACAGGTGTAGTTAAAATTGTTGATACAGAAAATGCTTCCCTCTTATAGTTGATTTCTTGATGATGAGAAACCCACTTGAAATAAAAATGTACCTCAGAATGGCTAGGAGGGTCAAAACATTGATCTGTCTTTATCAAGAAAAGTGTTACTACCCATACCAGCCGTTCTCGGATACAGAGTTACTACCCATACCAGCCATTCTCGG
Source organism: Tachypleus tridentatus (assembly GCF_004210375.1). Classification (NCBI taxonomy): domain Eukaryota; kingdom Metazoa; phylum Arthropoda; class Merostomata; order Xiphosura; family Limulidae; genus Tachypleus; species Tachypleus tridentatus. The sequence goes on along the minus strand of NC_134829.1, from coordinate 51,456,680 downwards.
ATACAGAGTTACTACCCATACCAGCCGTTTTCAGATACGGAGTTACTACCCATACCAGCCGTTCTCAGATACGGAGTTACTACCCATACCAGCCGTTCTCAGATACGGAGTTACTACCCATACCAGCCATTCTCAGATACAGAGTTAGTACCCATACCAGCCGTTCTCAGATACAGAGTTAGTACCCATACCAGCCATTCTCAGATACAGAGTTAGTACCCATACCAGCCATTTTCAGATACAGAGTTAGTACCCATACCAGCCATTCTCAGATACAGAGTTAGTACCCATACCAGCCGTTCTCAGATAGTTACTACCCATACCAACGGTTCTCAGATAGAGAGTTACTACCCATACCAGCCGTTCTCAGATACAGAGTTAGTACCCATACCAGCCATTCTCAGATACAGAGTTAGTACCCATACCAGCCGTTCTCAGATACAGAGTTAGTACCCATACCAGCCATTCTCGGATACAGAGTTACTACCCATACCAGCCGTTTTCAGATACGGAGTTACTACCCATACCAGCCGTTCTCAGATACGGAGTTACTACCCATACCAGCCATTCTCAGATACAGAGTTAGTACCCATACCAGCCATTCTCAGATACAGAGTTAGTACCCATACCAGCCGTTCTCAGATACAGAGTTAGTACCCATACCAGCCATTCTCAGATACAGAGTTAGTACCCATACCAGCCATTCTCAGATACAGAGTTAGTACCCATACCAGCCATTCTCAGATACAGAGTTAGTACCCATACCAGCCGTTCTCAGATAGTTACTACCCATACCAGCGGTTCTCAGATAGAGAGTTACTACCCATACCAGCCGTTCTCAGATACAGAGTTAGTACCCATACCAGCCATTCTCAGATACAGAGTTAGTACCCATACCAGCCATTCTCAGATACAGAGTTAGTACCCATATCAGCCATTCTCAGATACAGAGTTAGTACCCATACCAGCCATTCTCAGATACAGAGTTAGTACCCATACCAGCCATTCTCAGATACAGAGTTAGTACCCATACCAGCCATTCTCAGATACAGAGTTAGTACCCATACCAGCCGTTCTCAGATAGTTACTACCCATACCAACGGTTCTCAGATAGAGTTACTACCCATACCAGCCGTTCTCAGATACAGAGTTAGTACCCATACCAGCCATTCTCAGATACAGAGTTAGGTACCCATACCAGCCGTTCTCAGATACAGAGTTAGTACCCATACCAGCCATTCTGGATACAGGTTACTACCCATACCAGCCGTTTTCAGATCTGGAGTTACTACCCATACCAGCCGTTCTCAGATACGGAGTTACTGCCCATACCAGCCATTCTCAGATACAGAGTTAGTACCCATACCAGCCATTCTCAGATACAGAGTTAGTACCCATACCAGCCGTTCTCAGATACAGAGTTAGTACCCATACCAGCCATTCTCAGATACAGAGTTAGTACCCATACCAGCCATTCTCAGATACAGAGTTAGTACCCATACCAGCCATTCTCAGATACAGAGTTAGTACCCATACCAGCCGTTCTCAGATAGTTACTACCCATACCAGCGGTTCTCAGATAGAGAGTTACTACCCATACCAGCCGTTCTCAGATACAGGTTAGTACCCATACCAGCCATTCTCAGATACAGAGTTAGTACCCATACCAGCCATTCTCAGATACAGAGTTAGTACCCATATCAGCCATTCTCAGATACAGAGTTAGTACCCATACCAGCCATTCTCAGATACAGAGTTAGTACCCATACCAGCCATTCTCAGATACAGAGTTAGTACCCATACCAGCCATTCTCAGATACAGAGTTAGTACCCATACCAGCCGTTCTCAGATAGTTACTACCCATACCAACGGTTCTCAGATAGAGAGTTACTACCCATACCAGCCGTTCTCAGATACAGAGTTAGTACCCATACCAGCCATTCTCAGATACAGAGTTAGTACCCATACCAGCCGTTCTCAGATACAGAGTTAGTACCCATACCAGCCGTTCTCAGATACAGAGTTACTACCCATACCAACTGTTCTCAGATACAGAGTTACTACCCATACCAACTGTTCTCAGATACAGGTTACTACCCATACCAACTGTTCTCAGATACAGAGTTACTACCCATACCAACTGTTCTCAGATACAGAGTTACTACCCATACCAGCCGTTCTCAGATACAGAGTTACTACCCATACCAGCCGTTCTCAGATACAGAGTTACTACCCATACCAACTGTTCTCAGATACAGAGTTACTACTCATACCAACTGTTCTCAGATACAGAGTTACTACCCATACCAGCCGTTCTCAGATACAGAGTTAGTACCCATACCAGCCGTTCTCAGATACAGAGTTAGTACCCATACCAGCCGTTCTCAGATACAGAGTTAGTACCCATACCAGCCGTTCTCAGATACAGAGTTACTACCCATACCAGCCGTTCTCAGATACAGAGTTACTACCCATACCAGCCGTTCTCAGATACAGAGTTACTACCCATACCAGCCGTTCTCAGATACAGAGTTAGTACCCATACCAGCCGTTCTCAGATACAGAGTTACTACCCATACCAGCCGTTCTCAGATAGTTACTACCCATACCAACGGTTCTCAGATACAGAGTTACTACCCATACCAGCCGTTCTCAGATAGTTACTACCCATACCAACGGTTCTCAGATACAGAGTTAGTACCCATACCAGCCGTTCTCAGATAGTTACTACCCATACCAACGGTTCTCAGATAGAGAGTTACTATCCATACCAGCCGTTCTCAGATACAGAGTTAGTACCCATACCAGCCGTTCTCAGATACAGAGTTAGTACCCATACCAGCCGTTCTCAGATAGAGTTACTACCCATACCAGCCGTTCTCAGATAGTTACTACCCATACCAACGGTTCTCAGATACAGAGTTAGTACCCATACCAGCCGTTCTCAGATACAGAGTTACTACCCATACCAGCCGTTCTCAGATAGTTACCACCCATACCAACGGTTCTCAGATACAGAGTTAGTACCCATACCAGCCGTTCTCAGATAGTTACTACCCATACCAACGGTTCTCAGATAGAGAGTTACTATCCATACCAGCCGTTCTCAGATACAGTTAGTACCCATACCAGCCGTTCTCAGATAGAGTTAGTACCCATACCAGCCGTTCTCAGATACAGAGTTACTACCCATACCAGCCGTTCTCAGATAGTTACTACCCATACCAACGGTTCTCAGATACAGAGTTAGTACCCATACCAGCCGTTCTCAGATAGTTACTACCCATACCAACGGTTCTCAGATACAGAGTTACTACCCATACCAGTCGTTCTCAGATAGAGTTAGTACCCATACCAGCCGTTCTCAGATACAGAGTTACTACCCATACCAGCCGTTCTCAGATACAGAGTTACTACCCATACCAGCCGTTCTCAGATAGAGTTACTACCCATACCAGCCGTTCTCAGATACAGAGTTACTACCCATACCAACTGTTCTCAGATACAGAGTTACTACCCATACCAACTGTTCTCAGATACAGAGTTACTACCCATACCAACTGTTCTCAGATACAGAGTTACTACCCATACCAACTGTTCTCAGATACAGAGTTACTACCCATACCAACGGTTCTCAGATACAGAGTTAGTACCCATACCAGCCGTTCTCAGATAGTTACTACCCATACCAACGGTTCTCAGATAGAGAGTTACTATCCATACCAGCCGTTCTCAGATACAGTTAGTACCCATACCAGCCGTTCTCAGATAGAGTTAGTACCCATACCAGCCGTTCTCAGATACAGAGTTACTACCCATACCAGCCGTTCTCAGATAGTTACTACCCATACCAACGGTTCTCAGATACAGAGTTAGTACCCATACCAGCCGTTCTCAGATAGTTACTACCCATACCAACGGTTCTCAGATACAGAGTTACTACCCATACCAGTCGTTCTCAGATAGAGTTAGTACCCATACCAGCCGTTCTCAGATACAGAGTTACTACCCATACCAGCCGTTCTCAGATACAGAGTTACTACCCATACCAGCCGTTCTCAGATACAGAGTTACTACCCATACCAGCCGTTCTCAGATACAGAGTTACTACCCATACCAGCCGTTCTCAGATACAGAGTTACTACCCATACCAACCGTTCTCAGATACAGAGTTACTACCCATACCAACTGTTCTCAGATACAGAGTTACTACCCATACCAACCGTTCTCAGATACAGAGTTACTACCCATACCAGCCGTTCTCAGATACAGAGTTACTACCCATACCAGCCGTTCTCAGATACAGAGTTACTACCCATACCAGCCGTTCTCAGATACAGAGTTACTACCCATACCAACTGTTCTCAGATACAGAGTTACTACCCATACCAGCTGTTCTCAGATACAGAGTTACTACCCATACCAGCCGTTCTCAGATACAGAGTTACTACCCATACCAGCCGTTCTCAGATACAGAGTTACTACCCATACCAGCCGTTCTCAGATACAGTTAGTACCCATACCAGCCGTTCTCAGATACAGAGTTACTACCCATACCAGCCGTTCTCAGATACAGAGTTACTACCCATACCAGCCGTTCTCAGATACAGAGTTACTACCCATACCAGCCGTTCTCAGATACAGAGTTAGTACCCATACCAGCCGTTCTCAGATACAGAGTTAGTACCCATACCAGCCGTTCTCAGATACAGAGTTAGTACCCATACCAGGCGTTCTCAGATACAGAGTTACTACCCATACCAGCCGTTCTCAGATACAGAGTTACTACCCATACCAGCCGTTCTCAGATACAGAGTTAGTACCCATACCAGCCGTTCTCAGATACAGAGTTACTACCCATACCAGGCGTTCTCAGATACAGAGTTACTACCCATACCAGCCGTTCTCAGATACAGAGTTACTACCCATACCAGCCGTTCTCAGATACAGAGTTACTACCCATACCAGCCGTTCTCAGATACAGAGTTACTACCCATACCAGCCGTTCTCAGATACAGAGTTAGTACCCATACCAGCCGTTCTCAGATACAGAGTTAGTACCCATACCAGCCGTTCTCAGATACAGAGTTACTACCCATACCAGCCGTTCTCAGATAGTTACTACCCATACCAACGGTTCTCAGATACAGAGTTAGTACCCATACCAACGGTTCTCAGATAGAGAGTTACTATCCATACCAGCCGTTCTCAGATACAGAGTTACTACCCATACCAACGGTTCTCAGATACAGAGTTAGTACCCATACCAGCCGTTCTCAGATAGTTACTACCCATACCAACGGTTCTCAGATACAGAGTTAGTACCCATACCAGCCGTTCTCAGATACAGAGTTGCTACCCATACCAGCCGTTCTCAGATACAGAGTTACTACCCATACCAGCCGTTCTCAGATACAGAGTTACTACCCATACCAGCCGTTCTCAGATACAGAGTTACTACCCATACCAGCCGTTCTCAGATACAGAGTTACTACCCATACCAGCCGTTCTCAGATACAGAGTTACTACCCATACCAGCCGTTCTCAGATACAGAGTTACTACCCATACCAGCCGTTCTCAGATAGAGTTACTACCCATACCAGCCGTTCTCAGATACAGAGTTACTACCCATACCAGCCGTTCTCAGATACAGAGTTACTACCCATACCAGCCGTTCTCAGATACAGAGTTACTACCCATACCAGCCGTTCTCAGATACAGAGTTACTACCCATACCAGCCGTTCTCAGATACAGAGTTACTACCCATACCAGCCGTTCTCAGATACAGAGTTACTACCCATACCAGCCGTTCTCAGATACAGAGTTACTACCCATACCAGCCGTTCTCAGATAGAGTTACATACCAGCCGTTCCAGATAGAGTTACTACCCATACCAGCCGTTCTCAGATACAGAGTTAGTACCCATACCAGGCGTTCTCAGATAGAGTTACTACCCATACCAGCCGTTCTCAGATAGTTACTACCCATACCAACGGTTCTCAGATACAGAGTTAGTACCCATACCAGCCGTTCTCAGATAGTTACTACCCATACCAACGGTTCTCAGATACAGAGTTAGTACCCATACCAGCCGTTCTCAGATAGTTACTACCCATACCAACGGTTCTCAGATAGAGAGTTACTATCCATACCAGCCGTTCTCAGATACAGAGTTACTACCCATACCAGCCGTTCTCAGATACAGAGTTACTACCCATACCAGCGGTTCTCAGATACAGAGTTACTACCCATACCAACTGTTCTCAGATACAGAGTTACTACCCATACCAGCCGTTCTCAGATACAGAGTTACTACCCATACCAGCCGTTCTCAGATACAGAGTTACTACCCATACCAGCGGTTCTCAGATACAGAGTTACTACCCATACCAACTGTTCTCAGATACAGAGTTACTACCCATACCAGCCGTTCTCAGATACAGAGTTACTACCCATACCAGCCGTTCTCAGATACAGAGTTACTACCCATACCAACTGTTCTCAGATACAGAGTTACTACCCATACCAGTCGTTCTCAGATAGAGTTAGTACCCATACCAGCCATTCTCAGATACAGAGTTAGTACCCATACCAGCCGTTCTCAGATACATTTTTGTAGTTGATTTGTCACATAAGTTACATGATGAAACCCATGCCATATACCAGCTCATTTAATGCTCTTCATAAAAATATGAAATTGGTTTGACAAGAAAACAAACAAACTTGATTAAGAATGTGACAGCAGGTTCAACATTTCTAATGAACCTTATTTAGTCAAATTTCATTTCCTTTGTACAAATACTCTTGATAAAAAGTAAATTTATTAATGTTTATGTTATGGAATAGATTTGCTTTTTTAAATTTTTTTTGTTATGGATCTTTCTCTGATGACTAATTATAGCATGAGTCAAATGAATACAGTTTGGGAAACTAATTTTTATATAAACTTTTCTAGCCCCCGAGGTCCTTGGTCCAGAGAAATATGACAAGTCCTGTGACATGTGGTCCCTCGGTGTCATTATGTACATACTGTAAGTGAAGGTTTTAATGTTCATAATAGTTTCAAGAACTTGAGTGTCATTCAACATGTCGATTTACATATAGAGCTTTGTTGTTATGTAAGTACAGCTAGTTTAGAATTTCTTTTCTTTAGTTAATAACGTTCATGATACCAAGTAGGTTTATACTATCAGTGTGGATTTTGTTGTGTTTTCTGTTAACTTCAAGAAAAAGAATTTGTAATGCAATTATCAAATACTACATGTATAAATTTTCTGAACTGGTTAACAGATATTCCTAAAGTTTACTTTAAAAAAAAACATGTGCATCTTTTACATCTGATACTTAGTTAGTCCATTAAAGAAAACTTAGTCCACAGTTTTGTTTCGCAAACTTTCAAAGCAGGATAGTAGAATATCTAAAGCTTTTAGGGCACAGACTCCAAACCTTCCAGAAATGTGGATGATTCTAGGGGTGTGTGTGTGTGCTTTATTCAAGGCTCTGTGGATATACAGTCATGTACTTTTGCAGTAGTTAATAAAAACACCTATGTCAGTGAAGGTAATGCTGAAGTGAGTGTACATGATTTTGTTTTTATGTAAACTGATGCAACAGTAAGATAAAACCAGCTTTAAATTTCAACAAGATGTTCCATTGATGATATGTGTAACTTCTCATTTCTTGATTGCCATATTCTCAGTTCCAATTAATTGTACAGTAAAATATTTTGTTCCCATCTTCAGATCTAACTGTATTATTTGATGCAAATTGCACATTACTGTTCTGCTACCCTGCTTCCAAGCATCTAGTTCAAACCTTCTGTTTCTAAAACTTCCAAAATTCTACACCTTGTTTTACATGTATCTTATGGCTTCAATTTTTTTAAATTTCTAGGCTCTGTGGCTTCCCTCCGTTCTATAGTAACCATGGGTTGGCCATATCTCCTGGAATGAGAAAGAGGATTCGTGCGGGACAGTATGACTTTCCCAACCCTGAGTGGAAGTATGTCACTCAAGATGGTATGTTAAAATACAGTTAGTTGTGACAAGTTTCTCCTGTCTGTAAAGTAATGTTTCTTGTGTCTCATTGCGTGTTTCTTTTTTTCTCTTTTCATATATGTGTCAGTTTCAAAAATCAGTTTGTTTAACAAATATGGAAACCAGTTAAGTGTACTGCTGGTGGACAGTAAAGAATGGCACAAGGTTTTGAAGTAATATTCTTTAAAAGATTGGTATGAATAGAGGTACTTAGTGGACTAATTTACCATTCTTAAATTTTAAATACAGCTGAAAACACATCCCCCTCTTTCTTTCCAGATAATAAACAAGTTCTAATTCACACTTCGTGATAGTCATCAAGAAACTACATGTTTAGTGTAATCTTTTGTTTAGTGCTTGTGTTAGAATGTTCTGTCAAATGATAATGGTATCAAAATATAAATGTACTTAATGTAAGTATTGTGATAAATTAAGAACTCTTCCAAACAGCAGTGAGCAGAAAAGATATAGTGTTAATAGCTGTTCATGCGACTTGTGGCTCATCAGATTTGTCAAATATGGAACAAGCTACAATATTTTTACTGCAGTGTGTGTGTGTGTGTGTATGTGTGTGTACATACACACACACTTAACAATTTTATTAAACTCAGTGCATTCATAATAAGTACAACATAAAACTACCATGTTTTTCTAATACTGATGGAAAAATCTCTATTTGTAGTGTTGTAAAACTTGCAGTGAGACTCAATGATTGTCTTTTTTCAAAATAATATTGGTTATTTTCAGTTCTTCATACTTGTGTATTAACTATCATTGCTGGTAATTATTGGTTCTGCTTTACTTTTGATACAGTCAGTGCACATCTTACTTGAATGGTACGTTTTTATTCTGACTTTTGACATTTAGGTATAGTGGCTTGTTTTGCTTAACTTATTATTAATAGTGTTTCATTACCTCACTGTGTATAAACCTTATAATATTTTTTTTGTTGTCAATTTAGCCAAAGACCTGATTCGTGGTTTGTTACGAACTGATCCTACCGAGAGATTGACCATTGAAGAAGTGTGCAGAAATAAGTGGATTGCTGTGAGTGGCATGATTTATGAACTTTAACCTCTTAACAGATTATAGTATTGATAAAGTTTAAGTGTTTGTAGAAAACATTAATTCCATTACATTAGACCATGAGCTGAAAAATAAATCAGTCAAAGTTCATGTGACTTGCTTGCTTGAAGTATTCTGTGTAAGGGGTTAGATTGTTTTAAAAAATGTGTCTGCACTCTAGGACTTTACAGTTTTGTTCTTTTTTAATTCTCAGGAACAGTTTATTTTAAATTGCTTAAACTTTTAAAAATTACAATTACAGTTTTAAATTAATGATAAAGATTTCTTAAAGCTGAAATTTGCAAGATTAATGAAGGAAGGCAGAATTTTGTCTGTTTTATATTTTTTTCAGTGATGGGCATTTGGTTTCATACATTTATTTTATAGTGTTACTTATGATGAAAAATACAATTAAGGGAAATGATATGAAATACAGCAGACAGAATAAATAAATAAATAAATTTTCAATAAACAGCCATTAATTTCATCAGTTAGAATGTAAATTAAGATTCCCACTTACATTATTTGTTAGACAATCAGGCCAGGTGGTTAAGGTGCTCGACTGGTACTCTGAATATGACAGATTTGAATCCTTGACACATCAGACATGCTTGCCCTTAATATAACGTGATGGTCAATCCCACTATTTGTTGGTAAGAGAGGAGCCCAAGAGTTGGCAGTGGGTGGTGATGACTAGCTGTCTTCCCTCTAGCCTTACATTGCCAAATTAGGGATGACTATCTCATAATTCTCAAGTAGCTTTGCCTGAAATTTATTTTTAAAAAACTAAATCACCAGTACCTTAGAAATCAATATGGTATTTAAAATTCTATCTAGTTTTACTAGTAGCTATAGAGTAGTAAATATATTACTATACAGTTCTCTTTGCTGTAACTTAGAAATTCTTGTTAATGAGTATGCATTCATTTCTCTCATTTTATTTTTAACAACCACCATTGTTACATGGATTTCTTGCATTTTCTTTTTTAACCATTCTATCTTTTTAATCTAACATACACATTTATGTTTATTTTGTTAGAAATACACAGAAGTACCTATGACTCCTCTATACTCTGTGAAGATCTTGAAAGAAGAAGGAGATGTTTGGCCAGAGGTTCAGGTCAGTACTTGTTCAGATAAACAATTTTAGTTTTTTTTACTATAAAACCAAATGGAGTTTAAACAATATAATTTTAAATTATTGTTCAGCAGGAGAGAATCAAATGTAACAAAGGTTATGCTTATGAAGAAAAGAATTTTGATAATTTTCTTATCCTAATGAAAAGATTCTGTTAAAACTTAGTGTGAGCAAAGAGGGTGAATTATTTAACATCTTAACTTTGAAAAACTCTATAAAGAAAGTTACCTTTTTTTTAAATTGGTTTTCAGGATGAAATGACACAAGCTTTGGCTACCATGCGAGTAGACTATGATGCGATCCATCTGAAAAACTTGGAGAAGTCCAACAATAAGTTACTGAACAAGCGTAAAGCTCATAAAAAATAAACAGACCTCAGAAGAATTTGGTCAACAGTCAGTTTCTTCCAGTTCATGCAAGCCCCCACATTATGTACACTTTGTTTAGTTTAATTGTAGATGGCCTGGCCATGAATGTACAGGTCATTCATGAAAAGGTAAAAGATGTGGGAGAGATAATGTTAAGTTATTCAGTATAAAATGAAAATTTAAAAACAATTTTTCACTTTTACAGCTATTCTTCCTGTTTAAGGATTGTTCTCTTTGCCATAGTTGTAAGTACTTTATAATGTTGTATAATGTTTTAATGCATATAGATTTTTATTTTTCATGTATTAGTAATTTTAATGTCATAAGATTAACAAAGTGGTAGTCATAGTAGTGTAGCATATTGGGTTATTAAAAGGTACCTGCAGCAAACACTAGCAGGTTAGCCATCTAGTTAAATTGGTAGGGCCTTCTTGTGTAGTATTATTAGTCCCACATTCATGTCCTGCTTACAGTAGACATAAAAACTGCATGACAGGCAAGGGTTCTAATAAGTTAGTTTTAAGGTTTACTTGCTGTCAGGTTCCAGCAAGGTACTTTTTAACGACCCAAACTATGCAGCACATCAGACTGGTGAGAAATGTATACAGATGTTTTCCAGTTTGTTTTTTCTTACATAAGCATTAGTTTGTGTAAAAGAAAAAAAACATTTAAAATGCTGGCTTCCAGATGTAGGAAGAAGTTTGAAAATGTTTCTATGCAGTGAGAGCTATAAAGTTTCAGTTGTACCGTGTAATTACCTGTAGCAATGTGGTTTACAGAGTTGTCCAAAAATGTTCTAGTGTAGTAATGGCTACAGTAGTTGTTTAGATCAACCAAAGTAACAGAATTGTTTTGAATCATGAAAGTGTTACTGTGTTATATATAATCTTACATATATATATATATATATATATATATATATTTTTGTATTTCTCTACAAGAGAATCTGTGAACATAATGACTTGATAGTTTAGCAGCACATAATAGTTTGCATACCAGATGCTACTGCTTATATCTATAATTGAAAATAAATGTTTTGGTACTTCAGTGTTCAGCCTGAAATGTTTGTAGGTTAAAATATTTTATTTGTCCTATTACCACTCGCTGAAACAGCAAAAATAATTATAATTGATAATTTATTGGTCATTTTTCACTTACATGAAACTGGTTCATTTACACTAGTTCTTTTTAGGCATTACTTCTTCAAATTTCCTGACATTCCATGATGTAAAAAAACAGTAACATAAACAGCTTTATGCTGAAGTATTTATTTACCACAAGTGTTGGTGAACCTCAACCATGTACAAACAGTAAGTCTATTGGCTTTATGCTGAAGTATTTATTTACCACAAGTGTTGGTGAACCTCAACCACGTACAAACACATCGTGAGTTACGAGTGGTCGCTCCTTTTTATATTTTACACAGATTGTAATGATAATACTAATCAGGTATCTTTATGTAAATATTCTGGTTCAGGAGCAACTTGAATCTTAAAATGTTATTACTTGAGGCTCTGTGTCATTACATTGACACTGGACGTATTAGAAGTGTAGCGTGTTGAAAGTGAAATTTATAATGCTTTATTCAGATTTTGTTAGTAATGAGGAATTATGTACGGTGTTTTCATAACTCAGTCAACAAGTTAAGAATGGTAACATTGTGAAGAAAGTGTTATTTGAATAATGTTACCATCTGTGAAGAAGTGTTATTTGAATAAATTTTAGAAGTATGAAAAAATTGTGAAACGTTGATTGTTTCTAATTAGCACGTGAATTGTTGTTGACTAGGAGTAAAATGTGTGTATTCTCACATCAGGCAGTATTTTAAAACTTAAACCTGGTAATTATGTAATAAATAATTTTGCTTTTTGTTCTACAAAGATAGCTAGGCAGTTTTGTTAAAAGTTCATGTGTAGAAAATTATTTTTGAGCAGATGTACTTCACTGAGTTTGTAAAGTCGTGAAGTAACAAAATGAGTTTAAATTCATAAGAAAATAAATTCAGTTAACAGTGACTGTTTAAACAAACTGTTCAGCAAATGAGTTGTTTTTTATACTTTGTGTGCAAAGTGGAACTTTCTCTTGTACAGGTTCTATAGTTTATAACAAAGTTAATATTTTAAAAGACTGAAATGTTTAAAACGTTTTGTTTATCTTTTTGTGATTTGGTACTTTATTTTCTGTGGATCCCAGCTTAATATGAGTTTGTACCAAATCCACTGTTTAATTGCTAGCATCTAATAAGGTTTGTGATAGTCGTATTTCTAGTGTTGTATGAATAAAACAGCACAGTGTTAATGACGGATTATGCTGTGCCTCGGGATGTCAATTTTTTTGTCCAGTTTTATTCATTATTTTATTTTTTGTTGAGAATTTTATCCCGAGCACTCTGATTTTATTTATTACTCTAAGTACCCTGTAAAACACATCATATCCCGGGATGTACCATATAAGAGTTTATGGGATACCCCAAGGGTACAATAGTTCCTTTGTGCATGGCATAAATGGGTCAAATGCAAGTTCTGATTGGAGTATAGGGACATTATTCCCTCATGTTTGAGTTGTATGGGCTTCAGTTGCATGTATATAATATTTCTATCTGCCTTTATTTCAGGAGTCAACTCCAGCAATTGTTACGTAGAATCAGTCAGTTGAAACCAAAACTTTATTGTGTAAATACATTAATTAGTTTTATCTTTAAATAAAGAAGTCAAAAGATTCAGTTGTGTGCTCTTGATAAATTATGGTGTTTTTGACATTCCTGATGCACAAGTAGAGAGACAAGAAAAAACAGTTGTAAAGACTATTTTGTAACTAGTTTGTAGTTTTCATAAAGTACATTGAATACACCTGTAGTTTGACAAACCTAAGTGGTTTACTAAAGATATAAGGTAGAAGATTTTTGAACCGTTACAGCTTATCTTTGGGTTCAGAGGAAAGATAATTTGTTTGTAGAAAGAGGATAACTTTATTGAACACCAAGATTATCCAAGAATGGAATCAATATAATGAAGGCCTCTGTACACCAAAAGACAAGTAAATACAAGGTTCATATATGGAAAAAAACTGAGTTAAAACTTTGATTCTTTACCAGGATGATATGCTTATGAAATCACTTCTCGTTTGTCGTTGTGGAGGTAAGCACTTTGTGGAAGATTTAAGAGGGAAAATCTATGAATTCCTCAAAATAAATGATGGGTTTAAAACAATTTTTTACGCAGAAATAGGTGTGAGAAGGGACATCCTTGGAATACGAAGTGTCCCCTTGTTTTATGTATGTTATACATTATGTACAACGTGATAGTTTAAATTGTTAAACGTTTAAAAACTAATGCTGGAACTAAGGTTTAAATTAAAATTATTTCTGCTTGTTACAACGTTGATGATAGTATTTTAAAAAAATTACCAAAAGAGTCTGACCGAAATCACTCGCTTTCTTTGTTAAATATTAATAAACTCCAAAACTAATTGGTACTGGTAGTTTTAATATTGATGGTCATAAAGAGGTATCAAAACCCGATTTCTAGCGTTGTAAGTGCGCAGACGTACTGCTGTTGGTACTGGAGGACAGGTGAATATTCAAAAATCAGCTGAGGACCCCTTTAGGATTAAACTGTAAACATTAATGAAAAATTCACAGTAGATATGTTATTTAATACCAATTTTATTTACGTATGTAAATTGTAATGTGTTTTTTAACAAGAGAGACCGGTGGTCTTTTTATATGCGAATTATCAATGTGGTATTATAACAAAAAGAGCCTTTGAGAAATAATAGCAAATATTTAATTACGTGTTATAGCATGCTGTTTAAAACTATTGCAACTCTTATATTACGTAACTGTTAATTATTTGGAACATGAAACTACATTTGCCTCATAAAAAAAATTACAACTTTAAAGTTAATTTACAGATTTAACAACAGTCAACCTTAGTTTATGAAAGCTATGTTGAAAACTGATGTATCTTTTATTTGGATTTCTTCAAATCGTCCAATTGGCTGTTCTCTTTCAAGTGTATTTTCACGGTTTCAGCTGTTTAAATATTTTCTGGACCAACGAAGACTTGACAAACACTGTTAAACTGTCTTGGAATCATGCATAAACTGATCTATACAATTGAAAAGTTGTATTTTATTACGCATATATAGCAAGCTTCTTCAAAATAATTCACCATATATGCTAAAAACGGCTGATATGGGTTGAGAAAATTATTTTATGTAGAGGAGTGAACAACGTTTCAACCTTCTTTGGTCATGGTCAGGTTCACAAAGAAAGAGATAGCTGATCACATTTTTGAAGGGGATTGTGTAATTTTTCTACTTGTTTCTCCAATATAGAAGTCGTGGCAGTTATTTTATAAAATACAATGTGATAACTGCCACGACTTTTATATTGGAGAAACAAGTAGAAAAATGGAAACCAGATTCAAAGAATACAAAAAGTTACCTTTACACATTTTCGAACACTGCAAGTCAAATAAACACAACATAACCTTAGAAAACACTCAAATACTAAATGAAGAAACAAACGCAAAATTAAAGAAGCCTTACTTATACAACTCAAGCCCAAAATAAACCAATACAAAATGAACACCTTTATACCTATATTAATATATATAATCAAACATCTAAGCACGCCCTCTACATTCCTATAGTGAATTACACAACCACCTTCAAACATGTGGTCAGCTATCGGTCAATTACCTCTTTCTTTGTGAACCTGATCATGACCGAAGGAGGTCGAAACGTTGTTCGCTCCTCTACATAAAATAATTTTCTCAATACTACCAGTCGTTTTTACATATATATTTTACAAGTCTGTTTTCTCGTCATCACAGAATAAAACATTTCACTATTCCTCTTTACCCCAAAAACTAAATCTACAATTTGTAATTGCAGATTAAAAAATACAATATATGTTAGTGATAAACTAGAGGTAGTTTGGAAGTCAAATACAGAACTCTCATATTAAAAGTGTATGTATTTTTTTCTTTACAGCAAAGCCACATTGGGCTGTCTGCTGAGTCCACCGAGGAGAATCGAACAGATTCAAAGTATATTACTGTTTATTAACTAAATTCCTTCAGTTAAAGTTAAGCCCATGGTAACAAACAATAGTAACTAAACCAAAGGTTAAGTGGTACTAAACTCAATCTATCTTGTTGAAACGATATAGCAACTGTGGCTAGTTATAATCTTATTATCAGCCACGTTAGGCCTAATCGTCGGGAAATAAGATTAGTTCGTCTTCCCATTTTTCATGCTTCTCGTCTAAGTAAACAAATGTCCACAGTCTATAGAACTTTTTCATTTGGAATAATATGAGAAATGTCTGATATACAATTTATTAGGCTTGTTTTTTACTTTAGAATTATCTGTTCCTTCTTGGAGTCAAAGTCTTATATAGCGGTTGAGAACGCTATATTAAAACTGTTTTCCTACCCCGTCATGTTATCACATCAAGATTGTATTATTTGTCGATTGTGCGTCGTTACAATAGCCCTGCAGCATAACTTCCATTACGAAAGGTTCCACTGCAAGAGTTTCACATTCAAAACATACCGCTATCCCTGCAACTTTCTGTATTCTTTACAGTGTATGAGGATAAGTGGGACGACCTTTCTCACAGACCTTTGTGTTCGTAGTTTCTCGGTCGTCGGACACGACTTGTTGTAGATTTCTTTCTGGGACCCCAAGTTGATCCATATTTCTTGTTTTTCTAAAGCCATTAAGTAAAAATTTTTTATTTTTTTTTATCTTGGAAACTTTAAGTCCTCGATTTGAACAATTCGTGATAATCTGAATGTATAAAAAGTTTGTGCTGAAAGGGGCTATAACATACTCCTGCCAAAAATGAGCAATTTTCCATGGACATCTGAAGAATTTGTGGTGTTAAATTATGAGTTGATCAAAAAATTACATATGTTGAATTAATAAAAAAAAAAAAATTCTCATTTTTCCAGCTGGGGCAAATGCCCCTTTTTCCGCTGACGCCTATGCAATCCTCGATAGTATGGCACTCTATATGTAATCACAAACAATTTACGGGGTAGTTCTTGTACATTTCTTCAACGCGATTCCATGAGACTTGCGGATTTGCATGTTCAAAATCGTTACAACAGTATATAATGTATTCAACCGTCCGTCTATATGATAGTCCTAAGCCAAATTGTTAAGCTGATGTTCTGCAACTTACTTAAGGAAATCCCTGTTCCACTTGTCTCTGCCATGAAAAGCTCGTTTATTTAAATGTCTGCAAGGAAAGAAAAATAATTTTACTCTTCTCGAACTATCGGACACAAATTCTAGAAACTGGGATGATATATTGATTTGATTTTCTAGGGATTGTTCATATAGTATTTAATACGCTTCTAGAACGTTCCTGAACCCCCGACCGTTATTTTAGACTAATACACGATTGATCTGGACATTTTTAACGGAAATAATGTTGGCTCATGTTCGCATTTTGTTCACCAATAATAACTTTTCACCTACTATTTCTTAAAGAAAACTAAACATTTGATAGTTTGTTTTTGCTTGCTTGTTTGAATTTTGCACAAAGCTACTCGAGGGCTATCTGTGCTAGCCGTCCCTAATTTAGCATTGTAAGACTAGAAGGAAGACGACTAGTCATCACCGCCACTTCTTAGGCTACTCTTTTAACAACGAATAATGGGATTGATCGTAACATTATAATGCCCCCACGGCTGAAAGGGCGAGCGTGTTTAGTCGTACACTGCTAAATTAGGGATGGGTAGAGCAGATAGCTCTCGTGTAGCTTTGCGCGAAATGCAAAAACAAACAAACAATCTGTGTTATTTACGACATAATTATTAATAAGTACACACAGATGTTTTGACTTTAAAACAATTGCTATCTGAGTTAACTGGGCTCGAACCTCCAGTTTTATTACAATTACAACTTTATTTGGTCTTCTTTTGTATTTTTGAGAAACATTCGGATTTATTTTTAAATAGTATATGTTGAAGTATATTTGAGCAGAATTTATTTTAGAAAAATTAACAAAATCAAAGTGTATTTTCTTATATAATAATGCATAGTAAACTGACGTCATACATACATTTTGTATTCTAAACTGTTTATTTCTTTATTTATAATACTTTTTTGATTGGTTAGTCAACGAAAAGTAATAACAATGCTATATTTAGATATCTAGTCTACGTAGTAATAATGAATTAGTTTATTTCTTCTGTAACGTTTGCTAGAGGTTATCTTCGCTGCAAGTTTTAGCTCACAAATGACGTCTCAACAGAAATTCTGAAGTTAAATGGTATCTATCCCTAACTTACAAATAACGTAATTGCATAATTTCTTTACTAATCATTTGATTAAATGAACAAACATAATAATCAGGTCTGTACGCGTGTTTATGTTTCCTTATGAAGAAGCCACAGCGGGCTATCTGCTGAACCCACCGAGGGAAATCGAACCCCTGATTTTAGCGTTGTAAATCCGTAAACATACCACTGTACTAGCGAGGGGTGCGGTCCGTACACAGAATGTTTTTAAAAGGTGGTTCTAATTTGTAAGATTATAAATCAACACAATACGAAGCCTAATCAGCATACTAATGATGTAGGTGTCTGGGGCATGCCTTATAAAACGTTTTTTAAAATAATAATAAGGACCATAAGATTAAATGTGGAAGCTTATTAAATGTGCATGAAATATAGCTTAAACAAATATATGGATGTTCATAAAATCTACAAAATCCAAATTAAAAGTTTACAAATCATCATTCCTTTGTAACTTTAAAGGGAGAGCTAGGCTTAAATTAGTATGAATAAGTAGATTTTATTGTAGTAAAGTATACTATGTTGCATGAGTCTCCCGCTAGGACAGCGGCAAGTATTCGGGTTTACAACGTTGAAATCAGGGTTGGGTTTCCTTCGGTGGATACAGCAGATAGCCTGTTGTGGCTTCTATATAAGAAAAACACGCACAAACATATACATCTTGCATGCAGAATAATAATTATTTTTTAAGTTATATTATTATTTTAAACAACTTTGTACAGCAATGGGATATTGACTATTTCAATAGTGCCTTGGTGATTATGTATTAGAGTACTGAGTCGTTCTTTGGTTGCTGTAAACCTCAGGTAATTATTCATCCAGCGAAGAGCAGATGTCGAATGCTCACACCAACATGGCTTCCCAGTGGCCATATTTTTGTATATCACATATAATATAACATCCGTAATTTAATATAACATGATGTTTCCGGACAACAAGGGATCTGTTGGTGCATCTCGGCTCTTCTATACTCTAAACTAAATCTATTCATTAAAAAATAATAAAAACCACCACTTATTATTCATATAATTATCAAGGTTTATCTTAAATTTACTGCTTACACAGCATCCAAAGGCAACACATGTCAAAAGCCAACTATCCTGTTAGAAAAATAGAATTGTCTTAGCTAGAGATGAGCAATACCATGCCAAATATTTATGTTTTCTAGTGCTATTATCATTACTGTTGAGTATGAAAAATATGATAGATCAGCACTCAATTCCCTTTACAATCTTAAATACCTGAATCAAATCCCCTCTAACTTATCTTTTTTGATATAAAACAACCTTAAAATCTTAATTTCTCCTCATATGATAATCCTTTCATCTCAGGTACCATTTCGTAACCGTCCTATAAACCCTTTCCAACAATTAAATGTCTTTCCTAAAGTAAAGAGCCCAAGACTGAACACCAAGTATCGCCTAACGAGAGATTTATGTAACGAAAGTATAACAAACCTCTAAAGACTTGTACTCAGTACTCCTGTAGATACAACCTAAAATCGTGTTTGCTCGACCACTAGCAACAGCACATTGCTCGGATGGCTCAAGAGTTTGATCAGCCATTACACTAAGGTCTCTTTTATTCATAACACTATTAAGGTTATTCTCATCCAAATTCTAACTCAAATTATGATAACATATACGCATTATCTTGTATCTATAACAATTAATAACCATTTACCATCTACTTGTCCTATTCACTAAGTGACATAGATCCTGTTTCTTTTTCTTTTTTGAAAACAGAGTTAAATGTTGTTAAATGTTCCTTTACATTATTGTGCAAGAACATATCTTGATTTTTCATGTTTGACGTTTTATCGTGTGTTATTAAATTATCATTCTTTTCTATGTTGTCTTAGTTAGAAGCTTATACGATCGCTAAGTATAACTAGTGATTAATTTCAAATTCTTCCAGTCTTTATAACAGAATATTAATTATTTTATATTTAATCTATTTGTTTAAGTGCAAAATGTACCATGTTGTGCTTACATTAGGAATCGCCTCAAGTGGCACAGTAGTTTGTTAATTAACTTATAGAAACCGGGTTTCGGTAACCGTGGTGGGCACAGATAACCCTTGGTATATCTTTGTGCTCAGTAACAAATAACATAACAGGGATCAAATGCAAATTTCAGTACTTTAAGCTCTCAAGCTTATCTGATAGACATTTCTCTTGTAAACTTCAGGGTTGTAATATTAATAATAGGGCTCGATCTCTGTGCTGTACGCAATGCATATAACCCACTGTGTAACTTTTCGCAAAAACAAACATCTTTAATATTACCACTGAGCCATCAGGTGTATTTTAATCCATATAATCAACAAATATGTTCTCTTCCATCCCCTCGCAGGTTTTAAAGTATGTTGTTAAATAAGAACTAAATCGTACAACGTTGAAAAAATAAACTGTATCCTATCCCTAAAATCATCACTGACATTTTTATACAGCCTTATCAGTAAAACTGTTAATGCCCATAACAGCCGTCCTGAGATACATTTTCACTTCAAGTGAGTTTCTCGTCATCATGAATATATACTGCATTGTTTTTATTGTGGTATATACTTGAATTAATATATTTCACCCATAGGTTATTGTTTCTTCAATGTTCAATTAAAATTTGAAAACACTTAGACTTAAGTGAGAGGGCAGTGTGGTGACGCTCTTTCTATGCCAGTTTTAATGTGAGTTGTGTTTTACGGAGGTTGTCAGTGTTATAATTTCTTATTTATCTGATTAAAGATAAGAGATAGAAGTTGATTTAGCATGTTTACCTGAAATGTTCATTAACTGAATATTTTACTGCACACTATGACCCGAGATTAGCATAAGTCTTTAGTCGTTGTAAGGTGTATGTTATTTGAAGCTGTCGAGCTGGAGAGAATTGTCACAGATTATAGCTTAAAGACTTTTAGAGTTAGGCCTAACGTGCGTATTACAACTTACAGTTGAACGCTAACGCTAGAGTGAAAACATTAGTTACATTTTACGGCTTATTAATTATGGAAGGTCAAGTATCAGTAAGTCTATTGAAAGAATTGGAAGAAGCCGCTAGTGTTCTCTTGGCTCCTCCAATTCAAGTTACTGGAGAACAGCGACATGCAGCTGAGAGTATTTTTCTCAATTTTCAAAAAACAAAATCTCCCTTTCAGTTGTGCAGATACATTCTTGAAAATAGTAATGTTGATTATGTAACCTTCCAAGCAGCATCACTGTTAAAGCAAGCAGTAATTCGTGAGTGGAAATTACTAGATAAAGTAGACACTGAGAATCTCAGAAACTATCTCCTCCAATATGTAATTCAGCGGCCAGACTTGCAGAGTTTTGTGCGAGAACAGCTGCTGCTTGTGGTTGCAATTATGGTCAAACGTGCAGATGTGGATAGTGAGTCATCACAAGTCGTAGAGAATGTTTTGTCTGAGGTTTCACAGTTGATTAGTAGTGGTGACCAAAGAATGCAAACAATTGGATGTTCAATTGTCAATGCACTCTTGAATGAATATTCTAGTACTACTCGAGCAACTGACGTAGGCCTCACTTGGGAAACACACTTGATAGCCAAGAAGAAATTTGAAACTATGGATTTGAAAAAAATTTTCCAGTACTGTCTTCAAGGCTTAAATGAACTTGCAAAGATTGGTCGTCCACTTCCTACAGAAGCAGCTATTTTGTTTAAAAAATTTCTTTTAATGGCAGAACAGGTATTAACTTGGAACTTTCAGTTAGCAATGCTGTTGCCACGAAAACTAATTGGTTTGTTTGAGGCACAACAGAATCCTACATTAAGACCAAACTCAGAATGGAAGGAAATTTTGTTAGATCCAACTATCTTGGAGCTTTTTCTGAAGTTACATTGGCAAGTTCGTGACAACCCAGATCTCTGTCATCACACGCTACAATGCCTAAACCAGCTGGCTTCACTAAATGGTGTTGTAATGAGTGACAGTAGTGACAGATCTCGCTATTTATCCTGGTTTGTGGAAGGACTTTTGAAATTGCTGACTAGTGATAAAGTCAAAGAGCATGAAGCAGTTGGGCTATCCAACATAATCAGTAGGCTAGCAGTTTTCTTCCCACCACATGTTTTGAATTCACTGGCAACTGAGACTGTGAAAAATTACCTTCAAGAAATAACTAAATTAAGCTGTCATTTTGCTGAAGGAGCAGCTCGGGAAGAGGCAATCCACAGAGATGATCAGGTTTATATGGAAGCTTTCGAGCATCTGTTGGATGCTTGGGTCGCTATTCTTCAAGATCCAAACAATCTGGCTGAAGATGTACTGAAAGAATCTGCAATTCATATTTTTAATGCTTACTTACAGTTTCATCTTGCTCCACCAGGTGGTCAGAGAGGTGTGAATGCAAAGGAAGAAAGTGAGGAAATTGAGGAGATAGAAGAAGATGATCGCACAAAGTTTCGAGATCAACTTTCTGTAATTGGAATGCTAGGACGACAAGCTTTGGAACACTGCGTTCCTCTACTGTGGAGTTTGTTAGAAGATCGGGTCACGCGGCTGCATGGTCAGCTTCAGCGTATACATCAACTTGGAACAGTACAAGATGATTCTTCTGTCCTTGATAATCTCAATGAAGATATACATTGGCTCGTTCTTATTACAGGACATGTACTTGCTCCCTTCAGTGAAGGAGAAACATCTCTTATTCCTCCAGATGTGGTACACTACTGTGTTCAACAAGCAGATCGAGTCAGTCTTAATACAACACTTCAGGTTCTTGCTTCACCAAGTCACAGAGCAGCTGATATCCCTGGCGTTGACCAGAACACTGATCATGTTGTTCGTTTAATAGCAGCAGTGTTCCGAATGTGCGAAGTTGAAAAGCGAGCTATAGAGGCCAACCTAACGCATGTTTTAAGTCCAGAGGTCGCCACAACTCTAGTGTGGTACATCAAAAGATGGGCTGTAACATACTTGCTACCCAATGAAAGCTATTATACAGAGATGAGTATGACACTTACTGGAGCATTTGGCAAAGACTCTGAAGCTGGACTGTGGACACTAAATTTCCTAATATCGAAACTAGAGACGAATTTGACACGTTGGAGCCATGAGCACAAGTTGGCAATTGAATCTTCTCAAACACTGGTGTCTGTACTAAACAATGTAGAGAGAGGAAGCCGAGCAATTCAGTGTGAGGGCTTGAAGAGTCTAATAAACAAACATACTACCAATCAATTCCATTTGCTACCTGCTGCGGCAAAACGTGGAATTTTGAAATCTCTTGTCATTGTTGGAACAGCTAATCAGGATAAAGAAAGCAAAGAGCAATACTGGAAACATTTAATTGAGCCATTACAAAATCGCATTAATGCCATCTTCTACAATGGTTCATTTCATCAGAACTTCCACAGAGAACAAGTGAAGTGTGAGGTTCTTGATTTGATAGAGTGTGTGATTGGTGTAGCTGATGGCTGTACTCTACAGAACCTTCCATCACTTTACCCATTTATACAGCCTGTTTCAGAAGAATTTGTCAAACTGATGGATGTCTATCACAATTACAGTGATGTCACTGACATGATTTTTCAGTTTTTTTCAGTTTGTGCAAAGAGAGTTCTGTGCTTTCTTGACAAAAAAGATTCCAAGAAACTCTACGAAAGTTGTCTTTCAATGATTCAGATTTATGCAAAGCACAATACTGGGAAAATAAGTCACGAAGCAAGTGCAGAGGAAGAACAATACCAAGACATTTTAGTGTTGATGCAGCTTCTGACGGATCTCCTCTCAAAAGACTTCGTGGACTTCTCTCCATTCAACCCCAGCCAAGAAGAAGAATCTTCAGTTTCGGCAGCTGATGTTGCACTTTATGGATTAAACATAATCATGCCTCTGATGAATGCAGAGCTTTTAAAATTTCCTAACTTGTGTCTACAGTATTTTAAACTTATTACATTTGTTTGTGAAATCTACCCGGCTAAAGTTTGTCAGTTACCAGACACGTTGTTTAAGAATCTTATTTCCTCTGTTGAGCTTGGTCTGTCATCCTTCACTCCAGAAGTTGCCACACTTTGCTTGGACTTTATTACGGTACTTGGAATACACATCAGAAGAGCAGGACCCGAAGCTTCAACTGTAAGTGAAGAATTGAAGCCATTTCTAAAGATAGTTTTGGACATGGTCTTATTTCAACCATTGGACAGTGATCTATCTCAGACTGCTGGTACTGCTCTTTTCACGTTGGTCTGCTGTTTCCAGAATGAGTATCAGGGCCTTGTTCAGGCCCTTATTACCAGCCAGCAGAACAGCCAAAATGCTCAGAGACTTGTTAATGCTTTCAATGAACTCACAGAGGGAGTGCATCTGGTTCTTGATCGACATAATCGTATAAAGTTCAAAATGAACTTTGACAAGTTTATAACTGAAGTTAGAGGGTTCATGCTGGTCAAGTAAGTTTTGGAGACTTAAATTTGCAAGAAAGATGTTCATTTTTATATAACACAAGTACAGAATTTCAAACGGTTATAGTAAGAACTCTCAAACCATGTATTCAAGTTTTCAGTGTTTTTTGATATTATTTTTCATTCAGTTTGCTTTATTTCACAATCATTGTAATATTTCATTTTCTAAGAATTTCTTGTACGCCTCGGTGGTTGTGGTTCTGTATCTGAAAATAAAGAGATAATCCTTTTATTCAGTAATACTTTTAAGATTATATGTATATCTCTGATAAATAAATTGGGTATACGTATACAAATAACTGAATTTTGTATAAAATTAAGGTAGCGAGTAATGTGTAAAAATAAAAACAAGCACAAGAATTTCTTCTGATTAGCAGACTTCCACTTTTGGCCATCACCAATGGAAGTGGAGGGTTGGGGGTGGTTGCCACGATAGGGTAGGGGAGGGTTATACTAATGTGTAACAATTATGTGCTGATTAGTAAGAAGAAGACACAAGATATTTTTATTTACAATTACCAACATTACAGAATATCTATTAAATGAAAGAGTTCATCCATATTAAAACAGGTCTTCACAAACTCTGGACACCAGGCCACTATTGCAACTAAAAATTTCATCTTAGTGCCTAGTATTTTTTCCCACATTAATCATATATAGGGTCGTGGTAAATAGAACAGTTCTGGACTTCTGGAACTCCTCACGTTAGTTGAACTTTGTTTCTAAGATTTTAATGGCAGATTCGTCATTCCATGTTTTTTCTTCCAGGAATGTTGTGTTCAGGTTGCACAACATGTTACTAATAATTTTGTGTCATTTGGTTTTTCTTCCTTCTCTCAATACAACCAATAGGTACTTGTGTTTAGACTCATATGGGACCAAATGCAGTTAGTTAAGGCAATACTATCAAGTGGCTGTTAATATCATGTGCTCATTAACGTGTACTTGTTGCTGGAAAAGTAAATCAATATGCATTGTATCCCCAATCTCCTGGTACAAACAGTACTGAAGTTGGATTAGGAACACCTAGCTCCTGCGTTTTTGGGTTGGCTCCTAGATAAGAAAATATTTGTTGAAGCCTTTATTAAAACAGTCAGACATGAGTAAAATTAAACTATTGGCTGTCTCGTTATGATATTCATGTGTGTCAGATACTTGCATTGTCTGAATGACGACTGGAAAGCATTAGTTTGAAGCAACAAGTTGAGAAGAAGTTATTTTGAAAAAATATGAAAGAAGCAATGAGACTAAATTCAATAAACTGATGAGTGTGTGTAAAAATTGCTTTTAGTAGGCTTAACTAAAGAAAAGTGAAATTTTGAGTATTCATTGTTTTTGCCCAAATTCATGCCTGAGAATGAAGGTTTTAATTTAAAACCAAAAAATAACTGTATTTTTTCCCTTCATTTGGAAAAACCTATGCCTAAAAGAATAAGGGCAGTTGGCACTTGCATACCCTAACTAACCTATCACATGTGTTATTTGTAACTGTAAACACAGTTCCTAAAGATTGGAATAAGTTATTCCCTAACTTGCATACCCTAACTAACCTATCAAATGTATTATTTGTAACCGTGAACACAGTTCCTAAAGATTGGAACAAGTTATTCCCTAACTTGCATACCCTAACTAACCTATCAAATGTGTTATTTGTAACCGTAAACACAGTTCCTAAAGATTGGAACAAGTTATTCCCTAACTTGCATACCCTAACTAACCTATCAAATGTGTTATTTGTAACCGTAAACACAGTTCCTAAAGATTGGAATAAGTTATTCCCTAACTTGCATACCCTAACTAACCTATCAAATGTGTTATTTGTAACCGTAAACACAGTTCCTAAAGATTGGAACAAGTTATTCCCTAACTTGCATACCCTAACTAACCTATCAAATGTGTTATTTGTAACCGTAAACACAGTTCCTAAAGATTGGAACAAGTTATTCCCTAACTTGCATACCCTAACTAACCTATCAAATGTGTTATTTGTAACCGTAAACACAGTTCCTAAAGATTGGAACAAGTTATTCCCTAACTTGCATACCCTAACTAACCTATCAAATGTTATTTGTAACCGTAAACACAGTTCTAAAGATTGGAACAAGTTATTCCCTAACTTGCATACCCTAACTAACCTATCAAATGTGTTATTTGTAACCGTAAACACAGTTCCTAAAGATTGGAACAAGTTATTCCATAACTTGCATACCCTAACTAACCTATCAAATGTGTTATTTGTAACCGTAAACACAGTTCTAAAGATTGGAACAAGTTATTCCATAACTTGCATACCCTAACTAACCTATCAAATGTGTTATTTGTAACCGTAAACACAGTTCCTAAAGATTGGAACAAGTTATTCCCTAACTTGCATACCCTAACTAACCTATCAAATGTGTTATTTGTAACCGTAAACACAGTTCCTAAAGATTGGAACAAGTTATTCCCTAACTTGCATACCCTAACTAACCTATCAAATGTTATTTGTAACCGTAAACACAGTTCCTAAAGATTGGAACAAGTTATTCCCTAACTTGCATACCCTAACTAACCTATCAAATGTGTTATTTGTAACCGTAAACACAGTTCCTAAAGATTGGAACAAGTTATTCCATAACTTGCATACCCTAACTAACCTATCAAATGTGTTATTTGTAACCGTAAACACAGTTCCTAAAGATTGGAATAAGTTATTGATCTGGATACATCCTCTGTTTTTATTTAGATGAAAACAAAACAAACCAATAATTGATATCTTCTGTTAGTGATGACAGAGGACATCCTAACTCCTGTCTTTGAAAGGGCTTTAAATGTTAAATGTCTTAAAATATTATAAAATCAATTTAGACACTAGTAATAAAATAATTGAGTGTATTTCATTTATGGTTTGCTTGCATCATGTGGGATAAAGTTTGTGATAAAGAAACAGTTTACCAATTTAACTACCTAGATCTTTCCTATAACTATTTTACACCTAGTCACTTCATGATTATGAACTCAGTTGAAACTTACCATCAAGTAATTTTACTATAAGGTAAGGATAGCTAATTGAGTGTTTCTTTCAATTTAGTTGACACACTACAATATTAGATTAATTACATGTGGACCTTAGACATGAGAAATTGTCGTCTCGTTCAATTACAGAATAATGAAATGAACATCTTCTAATAAATATATAATAGGTGTTAAAAATGTGAGTTATACATGTTACTTAAAAACATTATGAAAGGATGTGGGATGTGCAGAATAGGTTCATTGCAAACATGCAAATATAAAGTACAAATATTTTGTTAGACTAAATACCTCAGGCCTGACTGTTAGATTCAGTTTTTAACTGTTCATCTTAATAAATAATGTGGAGTTACAGGAACTTATGTAACATTAGATTCCATATATTTAAATAGGTTAGTTAAATAGGTCAGAAATAATTTGTGATCAAGCTTATCAAATTAAAAATTAGTGATAAATGGAATGCATTGGGAAAAAGATAACTGGTGCTGTTTGTTGAAACTCATTTATAGAAGGTTCAAAATTATTAATATTTAAAATAGCAAGGTCAACAGCAATGATATTAAACTTGTGGTGGTCATAAGTAGAAATTATGAACATTCTCATAAATACTTTATTTTAAAATCACTTAAGATTTTGGGTACCCGTTTTTTTTTGTTTTGTTTTTTTTCTTAAATGAATGTACTGGACTAACCCTGTAGTACAGAAGGAACATTGACCATAATTTTGAAGTTACTGCGTGTTTCAAGGTGAAATATGGAAAGCTTTCAGTAAATATACAAGTCTGTTAGACATTTAAATCAGACTTGTTACAAAAATATTTGTACTTGAGACGTGTCTGTGAATTGATGATGTTAGTCTGGATCAGACTCTGACATGTCAAAGTTCGAGATGACTCGTACAGAGTAGAAATAGTGTATAATTTATATAGTTGACATATTGCATTTACATAACCTCTAAAATCTTAAATACATGTCTACATCTTTTATTTACTCTGTCAGGAGCTATTGCTAAATCAGGTTTTACATCAACCACATAATACTATGTTAAATGGAACTATGTAAAAAGTTGTGGGGTGTGCACACTGATACCCAACTGTTAAAATGTTTTGTTTAATAGTAGATTTCAGTTACCAAATTTGTGTGCAATCATGTTGGGTACAGAAAATAGCCTACAGGAAGACTTCATGAAGGTTAGTTGGTAATTACATATATTCTATGTTTTACCAGCTGAAAATATTAACATCTTTGTAAAATGTCAGCAACGTTATAGTAAAAATGAAATGTACTGTAAGCATCCGTAAGCTATATTACATTTAATCTTTTTAGATATTTTATGTGTATTGGAAAATATTTAACCTGTTACTTTTCGTACTGAAGTTAAATGTGTATTTATAGTTCAAAATGTGAATGATGGAAATAAGATTTAGCTGGAAAAAATATATCCTCATACAATTTTGTATTAATATCAGAACTCTGAATGAAATGTTCTGGCATTTGGATAGATGTACACATGTTTACAGTTTTTGTTTAGATTCATGAGGGTGAAAGTTCAGTTTAATAATGAAGACCGAAACAGTGGTAAAATAGAAAGAACTTTATTTGCGTGTGTTGAGTGTTTAATACACTTGCACCATCATCAGTAACACAAAGTACAACAAAATATATTTGTAAAAATGAAGTAGAAATTCAAATGATATTTTAGAAAGTGAAGTTTAGATAACATTTAAATGAACAGTAAAATATTGTATCTGTATAAAAACCATTAAATATCAAAATTTGTTTACAGCAGAAACTCAGAACATAGCAGTCAGGTATTCTTACCAGATATTACACATCTTCTACGTTAAAACTGTTAACATCATAATATATCAGTTGGTCGTTAAACTATCATTTAACAAAACTAACAGCTTATTTATCAGTTCTGTGATTAGATATTTTTGACAAAACAAAAAAATGCATTGGAAGCTTTTGAAATATCAGTATCTTTATTATAAGTGTGTTTAAAACACCTTTAATGAAGAACATTCTTTTAAATTTTCCACAGTGTGTTTTATAATTTTTTTAGGATTCTCTGTTTTTAATGTGTTTGTTCTGCATTTTACGGAACTGGATTATAGTTAACTGATTTTAGACAGAATTTTGAACCTATTTGTCCATTATCACTTGGTTCTACAAAGGGTCAATGTGTATAGTATCAGCAATAAGTGATCTGTATTGAAGAAATTACTTTGATTTTCTAATCACATTCATACTTTCCATGTAACATTTGTTAATTTTATGGTCATCACATCAGTTGTGGATATAATCAGTTTATTAAGTTATTAACATTTAATGGAAATGTACAGAAGTTAGATAAGTGATTTTCCATGACATACAAACACATAATATAACCATTGAATATATAAAGATATGTCAGTAATGTTTAAACTACCATATATTTAGTCTGCCCATTGGATATTATACATTACAATCCAGCATATTATAATTTATTTATATGAAAATAATTTAGATACATGCATCAGCTGTGTTGGTGTGTGTATTTACAGATGAGGTTTTGGTAATCACTACTACATAGCAATGGAAAGTATTGTAAAAAATGAAAATACATGAATGTTTTCAGACAAAAAGTTCAGGAGTTAACATTTGTGTGGTGGTGGTATACAATAGGATATATTAAGCTGGCAAGGTGCGAACTAGTTTCTCACCTGTAATTATTGCACATGAAATTAAGTTTTCAATGTATTACAGGATTGTTTGTTTGTTAATCTTCAAAGGTAGTTACAAACAATGACTTGTACAGTAGAAACAGGACCTTAGCATTGACATTACTAGCTATAAAAATGTTCACTTTCAGCTTTGTCCTGTTCAGTATGTTGGAAACTACAATGTGTAATTTTACTGTGGCATTCCTGGACTTTTTCTAGTTGTGACTGTTTGTGCTACTTTTGACTTAGATACTCTACTATTATGTTTTCTGGGATTTTATTTGTACTAACATTATATGTTTTCCTGACAATGACAGATTGCGCAGTGAACTTTTTGTTGGACTTTTAGATTGGTGTACTACTTTTGACTTGCACAGTACAATGGGATTCCTGGACTTTGTGGGATTAACTGGATAAATATATGCACAGTTAGTAATAAACATATTTGGGCAGTTATAAAAATAAAAAACACAAAGAAGTCAGTCATTTGTAACTGTTAACTTAAAAAAAAATAGAGGTTTAGATTCAGAATTAAACAACATGTTATTATTATTATTACTGTTACGTAACATGCATAAAATTAAAAACAGCATGCAAAAACTAACATCGTGTGCTTTGACAAACACATTTGGGTCATCAACTTATGAAACTTACTCCTGGTTATTGTGGTTGAAAACCAACATTTGATGACAACTGAATGTAGTTTTTCAAGTGTAGAAAAGTGTTGTAATCTGTGAGCCAAAGAAACAAAGTGTTGTAATCTGTGAGCCAAAGAAACAACAGAAGTTATTAAAAGTCTCTCAGCTGTAAAGTAGTTACCTCAAAATGGATGTGGGTAACCAACTAAGAGTTTTTTTACAAAATTTGAAAGAATTGTTCAAACAGCTCGGGAAAATAAAATTATATGATTACTGCAAAAGTTTTGACATAGAAATTAAGAAAAGACAGTAAAGAAATGAATAAAGCAAACAATTTAACCACGTCATAATAAGACATCTCCATGAGAATAAAAGATGTAAAGCTTTGTTGAGAATTGCACAAAAGAGAGATATTTGAGTGTTATGTAAAACTTACCCTGATGATTTTGTCAATCAAGTCTTATTGGCAGAGGAATCCAAAATAGATTTTTTTAAACCAAAAAGCAACTGTTTAGTGAGAGGAAAAGAATGTATAAAAATGTTTGCATGCCCAGTGTTAAATGTGGTGGAAGTTGTGTAATGGTGGTTTTTTCCTTCAGGCAATCCTGGCCTTTGTTAGTAGAAGGATCAATGTACAGGGTGGCCCGTAAGTCCCTACCCATCCATATATCTTGTGTATCTGTGTGCTGTCCCTCATTCTCGCTGCATAATATTATGTGACGCCATGTTTCAAAATGCTCTTCAAGTGTAAATGGGCTAACATCGGCCATATTTATCTGAAAAAAAAAGAAACAAATTTATGATATGTGCATAATTGAATGTAACATAATAACATATGGATGGGTAGGGATTTACGGGCCACCCTGTATATTGCAAAAATTGAAAGTTTTACACTCTGCTTGTTAATCAGTGGTAGAAGGCTTATTGGACTGTAGTTTGTATTCCAGCAGCGGAAACCTTAAGCATTCTACAAAGACTAGAAAAGAAAATGCATTATGGTTTGGCGATCTTCTTCCCCAAACTTGAATCCCACAAAATACTGTAGATTGACTAACAGACTGTTGTATCAAAAAATTGAAACCCCAGTTAACTGTGGAACTTTGTGTTGAAGTATAGGTAAAACTGTCTTAAAGGAAGTCAGGGACTGGTTTCAAAGTAAAAAACAAGACTACAACTTGTAAGTAAAGTAAAGGTCCCCAAATACTTTTGTCAAAGTTATGAATCAGTTTTTATGTTATCTTCATTTTATGCATGCCATATAATGATTTATTATAAATTATGTCAGTGGTTCCCAACATTTTTATACCCTGCACCCTTAAAAAATTTTAATATGTTCTTGCACCCCTCACAGTAATTATTTATTTAAGAATAAAGGTGAAGGTGGCCAAAACAAATGTTATCTCTTACCCCTAAGGGGTGTGAGCACCCCTGATTGGGAACCACTTAATTATTTGGTACTAGAATAATAGATAAAAAGATAAAGCAATTATTTCCTTTGTAGTTCTCTTGTTTCCTTACCTACCAAAGTAACTAATTATATGCAACCATTATTGTCTGTGTTTTTACCTCCTAGCAGGAATACTGAACTTTAATTGTCATCAGTTTATTTGGTTATTTTTACTGGTGTAACATAGCGAGATTTCTGGTCTTTTTGACATAAGTTTAGATGCCTGTATATGCTTACATAAAGCATACTAGTAGTATAGTGCTGTGTTCCTAAGTGTTAAGATTTAACTGCTTGTGAAGTATACTGTCCTTGCATGTAAGGGTATGATTTGAGCTGTAGCTATGTGAGTGGCATGTTAAAAGTAAAATGTAATTGTAATGTTATTTGTTTTACATGTAAATACTGACTTTACTGTACTATTATTTTAGCTATCTGTTGTCAAGGGACAAGTGAAAATAAATGTACATTTTGTGTGTAACATAGTTATTCCAGCAGGTAATAGTGTAAAACATTGGTTCCCAATTACTTGTCCGTGGACTGATACTGGTCTACAAGCAGATTTCAGTCAGTTCACGTGATGGTTTAAGTTATAGCTGCTGAAATATGTTATACAAAATGGTCCGTGATATTTTGGAAGTGGAACTAGCTGTTATTCAATTGATAAAAAGTTGAGCCACAGGTGTAAAAGAGAGAGCTGCCTAGTGATCTATGAAACTTCAGAAAAAAATTTAAAATATGTGTTAAAAATTTCATAATTCATTTCAGTGGTAAGAAACTGGTATTGGAGAATTAGTTGGTCACACTTTCCACTCCACAAGAAAACTATATTCTAGATATGTTCAAAAAACAGGTGTAGCTGACAGTAAATAATAAACATTAAGCTCATCTTTATGTGTTATGGTCTTCTCATCCTCATGACATATGGAGAGATTTTTGAAACATACATCCGACCTCAGTAATTCGAACTAACTACATAACTCATATTTAAACAGTTATTGTTTTTTCCACGTAAACCTTCAATAGCAAATAGCTGTGTGATGTGTAAACTTATTATAAAAATGGAATTTAAATTGTTTAGTGACATTTCTTGTGGTGTTTCTTAAACAGTACATAATTTATAAAATACATTTATCACTTGTGAAAGGAAATAACTATGTTTTTTGTTTGTAAGCTATGTAGTGTTTTAGTCAAACTGTTATATCACCCTTATAAACCTAAGTTTTCCTAATTACATAT
This sequence comes from Tachypleus tridentatus, assembly GCF_004210375.1. Classification (NCBI taxonomy): domain Eukaryota; kingdom Metazoa; phylum Arthropoda; class Merostomata; order Xiphosura; family Limulidae; genus Tachypleus; species Tachypleus tridentatus. Next base: position 51,423,297 of record NC_134829.1, on the reverse strand, counting down.
TTTTAAGTATATATGAACATAGTAAAGTTGTGTAACTTATTATTTTTGTGTTACATCAAGAAATCGAATGTACAATAACTGTTGATTATAATGTGTGTGTGATTAATAGTTATTTGTCTTTTTGGTATCATGTGTCCATCTCAGAATGGGCTAACTTTATCTGTTAGACTTGTCATTTTCAGTTACTGGTGTTTGAATTGTCACCAAAGACATTGACAATATGATTTTTACTGCTCATTTTGTGAATTAATATTAATCAGTATTGTCTGAGCCACCTCATTAAATGAGTATGTAAGTTGTGTAATCTTTATTCCATTGAAAATATGGTTTCAGTTTTCTGTAATACTTAATATCTTTATTACACAAATACCTAAGACTGGTTGATGTTGTTACAAAAGCTAACACTGATTTCATTCTCTGTCATGTGTGTTTAGTGTGTACTTGATTCTTAACTGATTTTTCACTGTCTTCTATGGTTATGAGCATGTAATCTTACAGCAGTTGTTTACTGGGTTGCTTGTTTTAATTTGTCAGTTACATAAAATTTAGTTTATTTAATGTGTAACTAGGTCTAGTTTATTAATTACCTATTACTAGCAGGTAAATACACAGTACTGTGTAATCTAAATAAAGTTTAGATACACTATTATGGGATAGCAACAAATCTATATGGATACAAGCTCCAACTCTTGAGTGTCCCTTGTTCAGAAAGACTGAATAGTATATGTAAAACTGTTGAAACATATATCCACATAAATTTGTTGTTGTTCCACAGTAGTCGTTGTAAATGTTTCAGTAGGTTATGTTTTTTTTTGTGTGTGTGAGTGCTAATAGCCCTCAACAGCTTTGCACGAAATTCAAAAAACAACCAAATAATCTTTGTGTGTTTTAGGTCATTCAGTTTGTTCGATTGGTTTGTGGTATTGATTTTGCTATTCTGTATAGAAACGATGTTTATAGTATAAATAGCATGACTTCATGTTATTTAATGTCTTTAGTTTATAGGTAAAACTAGTTTGTTAACCCTGTCACTTTATACATCTAATATGTTTTGTATCTGTATCTCAAATATAGATTGGTCTTATATGATGTTTTTTACGTTGTTACCATAAGACCTTAATCTTCTAGTGGCTTTTCTTCATCAATTGTAATTTTTTTCCTCCTAGGTTTCAGTTACCTCAATAAATTGTAAAAGTTTACAAATTTGTCTCTTATGTTACATTTAAACTTGCAGTCAGCACGCAAATGTTGTCATTTACCAAAATATTTTCAAAATGTTTGGCTTCTGTGTTACATTTAAACTTGTAGACAACACACGGATGTCAAAAACCAACAAAATGTGTCTTCTATGTTAAATTTACACTTGTGATAAACACTTAAATGTTGTCAAATACCAAAAAATGTTTAACACGTTTGTCTCTTATGTTACATTAAAACTTGTAATCACCACACGAATGTTGTCATACACCGCAAAATGTTTAAAATATTTGGCTTCTATGTTACATTTACATTTACAATCAGCATACAAATGTCGTCAAATTCGAAAAATGTTTGCCTTCTATGTTACATTTATTCTTGTAATCAACATAAAAATTGTGTCAAATACCAAAAAAAGGTTTGCCTCTAATGTTACATTTACACTTGTAATCAGCACTCAGATGTTGTCAAATACCAAAAAATGTTTGTCTTGTGTTTAATTTGAAATTGGAATCAACACGCAAATGTTGTCAAATACGAAAAAATATTTGTCTCCAATGTTACATTTAATTTGTAATCGAAACTCAAATGTTGTCAAATACCAAAAATTATTTTAAATGTTTTTCTCCTATGTTATATTTAAACGTATAATCAAATGACAAACGTGGTCAAGTACCAAAAAAATGTTTCGTGTGTTTAATTTAGACTAGTAATCAACATTCAAATGTTGTGAAATACCAAAATATGTTTAAAATGTTTGTACCTTATGCTACATTTAAACTTATAATCAACACTCAGATGTTATCTAATACCAAAAAATATTAAAAATGTTTGTATCCTATGTTACGTTTAAACTTGTAGTCAACACTCAAACATTGTCAAACACCAAAAAATGTTTGTCTCCTATGTTACATTTAAATTTGTAATCGACACTGAAATGTTGTCAAATACCAAAAATTATTTTAAATGTTTTTCTCTTATGTTGTATTTAAACTTATAATCAAATCACAAACGTTGTCAAATACCAAAAATATTGTCTCTTGTTACATTTAAACTTGTAATCAACACACAAATGTCGTCAAATACCAAAAAAAAAGTTTTGTAGCTTTGCGCGAAATTCAAAAACAAACAAATCAAAGAAAATGATTTTTTTCAAAATTAAAAAAAATGTACTTATTTTGAACATAATACTCATGTCAGTAATTACTGGTAACAAATATTGTATGTTTATATATATGAATTAAACATGTTTTAGTTAAGACATATATTAGCACTAAATAGGTAATAATAACATAAGATTTTCTACGCCTACTCCAGTGATAAAGTTCTTTACCACTCGTTTCAGTAGTTGTATTTTTTTTAAAACTCGATACACAGCAAACTAAAGGTTAACGTGACTAAATTTGTGAATGTGACGTAACAATTTACACAGTCAGTGATAGATACAGAAACTTTGTGTATAGCATAGTTCTGTGACATGCGAATATATGACTATACAATAACTACTTTGTTTGTTCGTAAAATAACTTCTTACTGTTTAACATTATGTTTATATGTGATGTTCAAGTGTAACTTATATCCAACAAAAATGCCAAAAGTTTCCGCTAGAAGTTTCAGGATATATAATAACTTCTGAATTCGGACAGAAGTGAAGAAGCGAACAAAAGATATTTATTTACATTAGTTGTGTTTATTTAAGTTTTTAGCAACTGACCAGATTACAGTTTGCTTTGACTTTCACTAACTTCTGGGGTTTGAAGAAAACGACAGATATTGTTTTAATTGTGATTCATGAACTTTCCAAATTAGACAAAAAGTTAAGTATGCCATATCATATTCTCATCTTACTTACGCCACTGACACAGTGGATGCAGGCACTAAAATCCATAACTCACACCAATTTCTACAATTATCTGTGTCATCCTTTTAAATATCCACACCATGAGTTGAACGCAGCAAAAGTGATACAAGCTTTTATACGTTGTGGAACATAACGTAAGAAAGAAGGAAAGATTAACACGTTAACGACGCTTTGACACCTAGTTAGCAGTTAGATCTAACGTGTATACTTCAATCATTTTTCTTTTTGTGTTTCTATGAGCGAAGATATTGGTAATGTTACTAAGATATTAATCTCTTGGATATAAGTCAGTGGCGGATTTAGGATTGTGTAGGCCCTATTTCTCATGTAATTTTATGTAGAACAAAATTATCAATGGGCCCTAGGGCTGATTTCAAAGATGTTACTTGTTAACTGAAAAAAGGGATAGGGTGTCAATTTGGTGTGTTTAGATTTTCACAAAACTTTTGATACGTTATCACATAAAATGTTAGCCAAAAATTTTTAATAACAGGGCTAGGGAAGAAATTGTTAATTAGATTGTACGGTGGAAGAAAGCTAAAGTTATTAATGGAGTCCAATCAAACTGTACCATTGCTGCCTCATGGGACAGAGCTCAGGCCTTTGTTCTTCCTTATTAAAATCAATAATATTTTAGTGGCATAATTAGTTTGTTTTGGAATTTCGCACAAAACTACTCGAGGGCTATCTGTGCTAGCCGTCCCTAATTTAGCAGTGTAAGACTAGAGGGAAGGCAGCTAGTCATCACCACCCACCGCCAACTCTTAGGCTACTCTTTTACCAACGAAAAGTGGGATTGACCGTCACATTATAACGCCCCCACGGCTGGGAGGGCGAGCACGTTTGGCGCGAACCCGCGACCCTCGGATTACGAGTCGCACGCCTTACGCGCTTGGCCATGCCGGGCCAGGCATAATTAGTACATTTTGCCAATACCGTTGAATGTCTGAGTACTCCTAGCTGTATTAGGGATATTAAATTTGTAGGCTTACAACGCTAAAAATTGAGTCTGTATACTCGTGTTGGGTACAAAACAGTAAGCTCGTTGTGTATATTTGTGCTTTACAATAAATACGATAAAGAATTTGCATTATGCTAATTTATATCATGCGTTTTAAGTATATGGGAATGAAATCAATAAATTATTGTATAAAAAGATGTTTGCATAGTGGTGGGTGGATGCGTCATTGAAGAAGTGCTCTGTACAAACTATTATTGGTCGGACATGGCTTAATGGTTAGGATATTTGCAATCTGCGATTTCGAATCTCGTCACCAAACATGCTTGCCCTTTCAGGTGTGGTGGCGTTATAACGTTACATTCAATCCTACTATTCATTGGTAAAAGAATATCCCAACTCTATCAATTCCAAATTAGGGTTAACTGGCACAGCGAGTCCTCGAATAGCTATGCGTAAAATTCAACAAACGTATCACTAGCTAAGCCTCACTTGGAATATTATGTACAGTTTTGATCTACTTGATTATGACAGAATATTAAATTACTGGAAACGATTCGGAGGAGAACTACTAGGACGGATCATGGAAGAGTTATATCACAGGGACGGGTTAATAAGACCTCCAGTTTTCTTTTTGATAAAAGAAGGGTAAGATGTGATCTTGTTACAGTTTACAAGTTTAGTCTAACGATTAGTAGATAAAGTTCTTTAATTTCTTTGAACTATATTTCGAAGTTAATAGGAAGAAATGAAGAAAGCTTAATATTTGCTAAAGATTGTTTAGGCTCCTGTAGAGAAAATTTTATCAATCTAGTCACGAAATATTATGAAAATCATTTTGGCGAGTTCAATGTCAAGTGTGTGTTTTCTTATAGCAAAGCCACAACTGGCTATCTGCTGAGCCCACCGAGTGGAATCGAACCCCTGATTTTAGCGTTGTAAACATTACCACTGCACTAGCGGGGGGCCCATGTCAAGCGAAAAAGATAACTTGGGAATTTTCATATTCAATACAAATGGTAAAGAAACTTTTCGAATCAGATGTAATGATAAAAAAGAAGTAATCCTGTAAGGATCAAACATCTTCCTTTAGAACTACAATAAAATATAAGAACTTCTGAGTGAGAGTAGAGATGATTGCTGCTCAGCAATCACATCATATCTGCAGTATTCAGAGTCGGCAGGGCCTTTCGTCTAATATCAGGGATCTTTAGTTCGGATGGGATACGACAAAGGTAGCACGTAATCTGAAGGTCGCGGGTTCGAATCCCCGTTACACGAAACATGCTCGCCCTTTCAGCTGTGGGGGCGTTATAACGTACCGTCAATCCCACTATTCGTTAGTAAAAGAGTTGGCGGTGGGTAGTGATGACTAACTATTAAGTGTGTAGTGGATTATTAAGCTGGTGAAATGTCATATTCATCAATTCTTTTGTAGATATTAAAATTAAAACAATTATCTACAGCGCTGCATTATTTGTTCATCTTAATGGAACCTGTAGGTCTGATGATTAAAGCGCTCGACTCGCAATCTGAGGGTCACGGGTCCAGATCTCCGTGACCTAATATCCTCATCCTTTCTGTCGTGGAAGCGTCAAGAATGTAATAATTTCGACTAATATGTCGAAATAGGTATATCTACACTTGTAAGTAAAAGTTTAAATAAAAACAAAAGTTTGTTGTTTGTTTGTCCGCGAATTACTCTGTGGTTTGTGAGTCAAACTCAATATCATAGGGTGGTCATTGTCCGCCCCTCGGCTCCCACAGCAAATATATATTTGACCCCACAATCTTGGACCAATTTTAATTCCTAAAATTTTTTATTTAGTTTCTCTTGGCATTTTGAACTCCTTTCGTTAAAAATCTCAAACAATCTTTTTTTTGTTGTTGTTTTTACCAGGCAAAATGGTAACCAAAGCACAAAGTTAGACCTTAAAGTGGCAGAGCTACATATGCAAACCTCCTGCTTTTCATGTGGTTAATTCTGTTAGGTGTTTAAAAGTAAGATAATAAGAAATATCTTTATTTTGGCCCAAAACAGAGAAAGAACTTATAATGTGGTCCCTGAAAAGCACTGAGAGTATCAATCAGACACTGAGGCTGAAGATAGGGGCTATTAAAAGTAATAAAGAATTGTAACACCATTTGTATAGCGTGGAATAAATAATGTGCGAAATAAAGTAGTTGTAAAGTAAGTCATGTGAAACAAGTTATGTATAGAAATATAAATTCTTCATTTAATTTATTAGTTCAAGCCTCACAATCAATATTTATGACAAAAGACGTCGGACGGGTGCCTCGGTGAATGAGGAATTAGTAAAACGTTCGTTGAGAAATTTTTGTCGTAATTTGAAAACTGAGTGAAGTATTTAGTGTATGAGAAATCGAATAGTCATTGAACAAGAGAAGATTGATCAAATAAGTTAATCAATAAGAGTTGGTGTTTCTGTAGATTAATCAGTAAGTTAATTAGCATCTGTTATCAATTAAGGAAGTTTAAGTTAAACGTTATTATGGTGTTAGGTATCAAAGGGTATTGTTTGTGATCTTAGGCTTAACTTACATCAAAATAAACGTAGACAATAGTAAACTGTCGTCGGACAGGTTGTTTTGGATTATTTAGCAATTTAAAAATAATGTTACATCTAATCCACATAACAATAAGAAATTAGCTTATTTATTTATTAACGTTAACTACATACCATATTAATTTGTAGTTGTAGAGCTAAATGTATAATTAACTTACGGCTGAATTACTGATTAACCTTACTCGGTAAAAAATTACTCACTCTCTACAAACTAAATTCTCAATTACTACTCAATAAATTCTTTCCTTTAGTTACTTAATGCACCCTGCAGCTAACTTTAAGTTAAAACGTTGAAAATATATCTTATAACAATACAATTCTGTTGGTAAACAGGCACAAAAGTTTATCAACTGTTCCCATTTTTATATCACACTGTACTTCGCATTTTACTGTTGTTTTAATGGCAGCTGATGTATAAATATTCCTGTAAATATATTATTCACTATAGTTTTCTTTTTATTTAATTTTGTTCTTATTAAGAAACAATTACCCTGCATGCTATAAGAGAGCTTTTAAAATATGTCACAACGTATATTGAACGTGGATATTAAAACCATATTAAATTATGTTTGTTATCATTGTCAAATCTCGTTTTATATCTTTCGTTTTGTTAGTATGATTGTTTATGTAAACTTATAATTTTATTAAAGCGTTTCAAGCTTCTTTGTAGTTGGATCCTGAGGCAAATCTTCTTTTACGTCACTGGCTCTAACATTGTTATCTATAAGCTCGTATTCTTTGATGATCCATTACAATACATCTGAGCTTTCTAGCAATATTGCTTAAAAAATGCTTTTAATTTACCATTTTCTGTTTTGTCCGACCATTTATGAGCAACGAAAACCTACTTGTTCTCTCGTTTGCTCGTTTATTCAGTGCCAACGTTTATATTCTGTTTTATTTAAATGTTTCTTTATTTAAGGTATTACGAACTTAAATATTTTCCATTAGTTTTAATAATAAAAGAATGATATTTCCCAGAAGATGAAAGAGACAGTAATCTAGGATCTAAACTTCAGTTTAAAGTTAGTTATAATGGTTAAATTCACCATTTTTTTTTTTGGGGGAGAGATTTTGTACTGTCTATAGCTTTCTACACTTTTCCGATAACTTCTGTCGAGGGAGATGTTTGCTCAAGTTACTTCTTAATAATTTTCATTTGTTTTACCAACAAATAATAACATTAATCAATATTAGTTTTAACCTTTAACTTTTAATTTTGACACTTGTAGTGATTGGTTAAATATCTTGTCCCTAGAGGGCAGGAGTTGACAAAACATATTTTGTTTTATTTCAGCCAATATTTCGCCATTATAGCTACAACCGGATAAAGAATACGCTTATCAACTTATTTAAGGCTTACACGAAAGGTTTTAAAATAATTCGAGTATTCGCAGTGAGGTGGACTCTGCCCGAGGATATATAAAAAAAATAATTTGAAACTACATGCAAGCAGACAAACATATACTATAGCAAAAAATATATGCCTTGTTTGTCCCAATGAAACTGTTATGGCGAAACGTTGGCTTAAATAAAACCTATTATGTTCTCTGGGGTAATATGTCGTGTTTTATTTCTCCTTTTAACAAAGAATAAAACACTCCAGTTTGCGCTACAAACTCTATCTTACATATTCCGTTTTACACATTTTGACAACAAATGTTTGTTGAACTGGTTTAGCTTTCTTCGTTGCGACTTCGGGAACCGTTTAATCACTAAAATTGTAATAAAATGATTTTTCAATATTATGTGAATTTATTGTTATTTCGTATACCGCAAGTCTTGATTTAACGGTAGAGTGCCCTCTATATCCTCACCCGTGTGGTTTCTGAAATTTGGTTTTATTGTACAAGGCCTGTATGTTAGATTCTGGTAGTTTAATTAACGTGTATAGAGCTCACTGTTTACGGCTCATTTCCACAATAATACGCTCCGCACATCGAGACTAAGAAAGCTCACTATTTGGTCATATACTTGCAGCCAAATAATTAGCGATGACTGGTATTGGCTAGTTGCCTTCACTCTAGTCCAGGGGTTCCCAACCTTTTGGCACTCGCGACCCCTTACCTAAAAGTTTGAAACCCATGTGATCCCCTACTTAGGGCTTACTATCAGCAGCTTATTTTTTCTTTTATTTTCTGTGAAGGAGAGGGAAAGAAACATCTAAGAAAAATATTTAAAAATTCTGTAATTATTTATTAGCAAATTAAATGACATTGGTCCAACTTGAATTCACAAAAAGAACATATATTTCTTAAAATAATATTAACATTGGTTTGAACAGCTATCCAACCCAGCTAGTGAGATGCCTGATGTTGCATTTCAGCAGCAAGCTTTGAAATTCGTGGCCGAGCGTTTGTTAGAGCCAGTCTCATGTCATCTCCAATATCCAATCTGTTCCTATTCTTTGTTTTTATATTGACAAGAGTGGAAAATCCTGCCTCACTCAAGTATGTAGAAGCAAATGGAACAAGGACACGTAAAGCTATCATGCTGACTTTGGAGTATGACTGATACATAGCGCACCAGAACTGAGTCACGGATTTCACCTTGAAGAGATCACGAGCTGAAGAGTCGTTCCTTAGATTCAGAAATTCATCTTGGATATCATCTGGGATGCTGGATGCATCAAGTTCAGTACAAAATGGGTTCCTTACCAGGGCCTCCTGTTCCTGTGATAGCTCAGGGAAGTAACGCTCGACTTCCTTTTCTAGAGACTGAAGATGTTCGGTAATCTCATCCTTGAGGAACTGATCCAGTTGGATCTGAGACTCATCCGTCACTCCACAAAGTTTTTCAAACATAGCAATGTTTCCAAGATTGGTTTTCCGACGCCAGTTCTGCAGTTTGGAAACAAAGGCCGAAGACTATCTTAAAAAGGAGAACATGTGTTTCCCTTCCTTGAAGCTTCAACTTGAGCTTGTTCAGCTGGTCAAAAATGTCGGCTAGGTACGCAACCCTTTTATTCCATGCTTCATCTTCGAAGTGAGCTACAAGATCTTTCCTTTCTTGAGTCTCCAGGAATAGCTTTATTTCATCTTTCATTTTAAAGACACGATTAATAACGTTTCCTTTCGACAACCAACGTACTGCTGTGTAGAAGAGAAGGACTTCGTGGTCAGCATTCATGTCTTTGCATAGTTCTTTGAATAGGCGAGTGTTGAGTGCTTGAGTCTTCACATAATTTACAATTTTGATTACAGATTCAAGCACTTCCTGCAGAGAGGCAGGGAGAGTCTTACTGGCGAGAGCATATCGGTGAATCATGCAGTGGATGCCCTATGCTTGAGATGCTAGCTTCTTCACTCTCGACTGGAATCCTGATTTCGATCCCAGCATAGCCGGTGCCCCATCCGTACAAACTCCACACACGTTTTCCCATTGAAGATCTTCGTCTTGAAAAAAGTTGAAACTTTTTCCATGACATCATCAGCTTTTGTTATGGTTTCAAGTGCACTGCAGAATAAGAATTCGTCTTTGATGTCACCTGAATTAATATATCTCACGAAGACAAGTAACTGAGAACATGACTCCCCTGCCAAGGCTTCGCGACCCCCCAAGGGGTCGCGACCTACCGGGGTCTATCCGTTCAAAATTAGGGATAGCTATGCGCAGATAGCATTACGTTTAGCTTTGGGCAAAAAACATTCTGAGATAAAAACTTTATCTTTTTAGCAACCATTACTAAGATGGTGGGTTTTATATAGGTCTTACAACAGTGACCAACTTTGATAGAATATTTGAATATAATAATGGTTCAATATCGAGCCAGCTTAATCTCAATTAAATTTACCGCCTCCATCGCATTGGAAGCCCACCCCTTTCAAAGGCCAACCACCCTATTGAAAAAGTAAAGATATTTTAGTTAAAACATGACATCAACCTTACCTCCTCTCTATTAAATATAATAAAAAGATGATGCATCAATACTACCAATTGTCTTAACAATCGTAAGTATTGTCGTAACAATACTTCATTCAGATCCCCTATAACTATTCTTTTTTCAAGAGAAAACAGTTTCAGAGATCTAGACCTCTTCTCGTATAAAAACCCCTCCATTTCAGGTACTATGCTGGTAGTCCTTCTCTTAACTCTTTCCAACAATTCAATGCCCTTCCTAAAGTAACCCTAGACTGAACAAATTACTCCATGTCTGGCCTAATCAGAGATCCATACAATGAAATTATAACCTCTTTGGACTTATATATAGTATTTTCGTATATACAATATGGTTTTGTTTGTTTTGAATATCGCGCAAAGCTACACGAGGGCTATCTGCGATAGCCGTCCCTAATTTGGCAGTGTAAGAGTAGAGGGAAGGTAGCTAGTCATCACCACCCACCGCTAACTCTTGGGCTACTCTTTTAACAACGAATAGTGGTATTGGCCGTAACATTTAACCGTAACATTATAACGCTCCCACGGCTGAAAGGGCGAGCATGTTTGGTGCAACAGGAATTCGAACCCGCGACCCGCAGATTACGAGTCGAGTGCCTTAACCACCTGGCCATGCCGGACCATATACAGTATGAAATTCTATTTGTTCTACCACTAACAACAGCAAAATTCTTGAGTGGATTAACAGAGTGATCAACTATTACACCAAGATCTTTATTTCACAACCCTGCTAGGGTTAATCCCATCCAAATTATACTTGCAATTCTAATTATGATAACCCATGGACGTTTTATTCATTTCTAATTATGTGTACTTTGCTCTTGTCAGCATTACGTAGATTTAAAAAAAAATGTAAATAAATTACTCGTCGGTTACGAACGCATGCAGTTTGGCGCAGGACACTTGATTTGTAATGTATGGATTGAGAGCTCCAATCCTGTTATCGAACATACGCGTCTTTTTAGCTGTAGGGCGCTTCAGAATGTTACGATTAATCCCACTTTTCGTCAATAACCCAGGTGTTAATAATGTTTGTTATTTGCCTTCCGTTATGTCAGTCACATCTAAATTAGGGATAACCAGCACAGACAGTCTTCGAGGGACTTTAACGAAATTCAATAAAACTGGCCTCTTTAATCATATTTTACTCTCCATTGAAATGTAAAAGACATTTTTGTAAACTATTAATACAACAAGTTACTTGTGACCATGAATTTGTCGGTTACAGTATCAGTAATAAAATTTTATGAGCTGCGCAGAAAAAAACAAATCCTATCAGTATTGAAGTTAATTCCTGCTGAAGTTTCGTGTTTATTTCACATTGAAGATAAATGTTTTACCCAAAGGCGTTGTAATGTGACGGTCAATCCCACTATTCGTTGGTAAAAGAGCAGCCGAATAGTTAGCGGTGGGTGGTGATGACTAGTTGCCTTCCCTCTAGTCTTACACAGCTGAATTAGGGACGGCTAGCACAAATAGCCCTCGTGTAGCTTTGAGTGAAATTCAAAAACAAACAAACAAAATTAAGCTTTAATTTTTCTAGTCTTTGCCCCCGGTGGCACAGGTAGCTTATTCTGTAGCTTTGTGCTACATTCCAAACGAACATAAAAAATTCTAGTTTTCATTACCTAGTACCTCAGTGGATTAGCCATAAATTTATGGCCTTCAAATGTTACAATTCAGAACTCAATTTTCTATGGCTGACAGAGCACAGATAACCTGTTGTGTAGCTTTGGGCTAAAGCAAACTTTATTAGCTAACATGTAAACTTTTCGAAGTGCGACATTAAAAAGGTGGCCTGCTTTTCATATCCTTTCCGTAAAGCTTGAGCGATGTTACACCGCGTATTTATGATTTCAGTAGAATATTACATACCTTGTAGGTTTACGGTTCAGTGTACATAAAGGTTTCTTTTATCCTTACACATATTTTACTATTTGTGTTGGTAAATATCTTAAAGTTATTCCCACTTAGTTTCTCATCATAATAACTGGTAAAACCCATTTAAACCTAAGACGAGTTCTTCACGGTATGTCTGCGGACTTGTACTGCTATAAACTGAGTTTCGATACCTTTGGTAAGCAGAGCACTGACAATCCTTTGTGTACCTTAATTACAAAAAAAACAAAAAACAAAGGCTTTTGTGCACCCTACCTTCTTTTGTTCGTGTCGATAAACAAATAAATGTTGATCATGCGGTATATTCGAGTAAAACTGTGGTTAAATTGAGAGCATTTAGATGGGTCTGCTTAATAACAGGAGGTTCAACAAGATGTTTAATTTGAAGTAATTCTCAGTTCTCTGCCTTTGACTTAGTTTGATAAACAACGAGGCTAGACACAAATGTGTAAAAACACAGTGAAATAATCTTTATTCAAACTCACAAACACAACGAAAATAATGTTTGCATGAAATGAAGGTCAGTGCCTTTATTATATACACCCTTGCGCAAATTAATTGAAACGACGGAAAATTACGATTTTTTTCAATTTTTTTACGTTTCATTTCTGAGAATCCAAAAATTACTCACAAGTTAATATATGATATGACCGCCTTTATTTTTCAGAAGATCATTAATCCGCCTTGGCATCGAGTCCACGAGTTGACTGCAATCTTTACTAATTTTTGTATCGCGGTACCACACCTTAATTATGGCCTCAATTAGCTTATCTTTCGTAGTACAGTCTTTCTTTACAAATCGCCTAAAGATTTTCAATAGGATTTAAGTCCAGAGAGTTTCCAGGCCAGTCCAGCACCTTTATTTGCGTTGTAGTCATAAAATTCTTCACAAGTTTCGATGTGTTGCACGGAGCCAGATCTTGCTGAAAAATGCCAGATCCATCTGGAAATCTCTTTTTCAATTCTGGAACTACTCTTCTCTGCAAAACTTCGACGTACTGTGGTTCTCGCATCATACCTTCTACGATATGTAAGCGTCCGATGCCATAGTAGCTGAAAAAGTCCCAAAACATCTTCTTCAAGGGATGTTTTACGAACTGACTGATGTGAGATTCTCGAAGTTTCTCTCCTGAAGATCTGCGAACATGCAGACTTCTTTGACCCTGTACGAAGAAATGAGTCTCGTCGCTCAATAACACCTTTCTCCATTGTTCTTGCATCCAGTTCTTGTATTTCAGACCCCATTGATAATGTTTTTTCTTCATTGAGTTGGTAAGAAGTTGTTTTTTGACTGGTCTCCTTACCCTTGTAACGCAATTTCGAATGACGTAATGTTCCTCAAAATTTCGTCACATATCTCAAAAATAGATCGACCGTACTGCAAACACAGCTAATGACACCGTCTGTGTGAAAAAATGACTATTAAAGGAAATCAGCGAGTCCAGCGGTGGCCATGTTGAAAATATTGTAAAATGACCATTTGTTTCAATTAATTTGCACAAGAGTGTAGTTATCTAATTCAACTCTAGTTACAACTTACAATGTTTAATAGAAAGTTAGTTAGTTTTATACTTACAGGTTAACTTTTGGGATAGTAGTACTATTTACAAAAAAAATGAATTTAAACTTATCACAGTTGGGCTTAAAAGATTAAGTTAACTCGATAATACTACATTCTAAAGATATGTGCACCACCTATGTCATTGTTGGTCAATCGTATAACCTTAATATATCTTACTACAATTAGATGACATAGCTGTTTATATTCTTGCACAACATAACTACTTCAGCTCTACCCTCCCTCTTTTGAAGAGATGCTGTCTCAAGAGGATGACAAGAGATGCTGTCTCAAGAGGATGACAACAATTAGGATTCGACAACTTTCTTGGCCACATCTTGCACGAAAATTTTACCTATTTAGAAATAACTGATAAATCTTTAATGTTATAAGGGTGGAAAACTCGTGATACTTTTATTTACCATGCTTTCCTTCACTTCCTACTGTAAACTGGTCCTCAAGCCAACGATTTGTTTTAACTTTAAAATCAATAAATCTACACAGTTGTATTGGCTAAGGAGGAATATGGTAACCTTTTATCATTGTTGTAAACATTAAGACACAACACAGAAAATGGAATGCATAAATTCCTTTCAATAAATAATTCATATTTCAAAGGAATAAAGTTCAAACAGAACAACACAAAATTAAAATATAAAAGAAATAAACCCTTCAGTACAAAATACAAAATCTTTTTATCGGTAGATACAAAAGTAAAATACATAGCAAATACTCTTCTCTTCAATACACAAACATATTAATACCAAAATTAACTCATCAGTATTAATACAAAATTGTAGTATCACAGATTAAAATTATTATTTTAACATATGCAGAAATAATCAAGTTATAATCTTCTAAAAAAAAGCTATTTAACATTGAAAAATAATTCACATTAAACATCACCCCACATTGGGTACACATTGCAAAACTGTATTTCAATGGTACATATGAAACAAAATAAAAGTAAGTAGCATCATGAAACACCCATTTCACATTGAAGTCTTTGAAGAAAAATGAATCAGAATAACATTAGCAATAGAAGACAAACCCTTACAAGCTATATGCACACATACAACAAAACAATTCATCAAAATACTTATATATATAAACTGAAGGAAATAACAAAGATGAAATAAATGAATAGAAATAATTTACAAGGTATATGTACATAGTACTACACCATACACCATGTATAAAGAAGAAATTCATTACCAAATTGTGATATAATTCATTATTTCTTTCACCACTTGAACAGGGAAAGTACTTCAGTCTGGTTGTATTAAAATAATTCAATTTTTTCAAAACATGTAGCTCTCAGTTCTTAAACGTTTGTCTTGTAAGTCTTTATTCATTGCTACCAACTCCCCAATATTCACAAGAGACACTTTCAACAACTTCTATATCGGTGTAAGATACTTCCTATGGCCTGTCAGAGCCTTAATCTAGAGTAGCCAAAACTATAATAGCCCCTCTTACACATCTTTACCATCTACTACAATGTCAGATGAAATCAGAAGAGTAGAAGGTCCTTCTGCAGGATACTCACCTTTAAAGGCTCAAAGTCAGATTCACTCAAGATATGAAGACGTCCAAGGTTTTCTTTGGTACTTCAAAGTGCTCCTCAATGTTATTGAATGTATTTATCATTTCATGGCAGTCCGTGTAAGATGTGGAGGTTTAAGTACACTAGAATGGCACTCTTTCTATTCGAAAAACAAGAAAGTCAAAGTGGTCAGGTATTTTATCTAGAATAGCAAAATTCTGGATTAAAAACATAGGGTCACATAAATTCCAATTAATCAGTGGGTTGCAACTGGTTGGTTACAACAATTATTTTTTTCTTACTCAAATTACCTTTAGAGAGAATAATTTATGGATTATTTGGCCAAGCACCAGTTGTATTGACTTCTTCTATACTCAAGATGTATTCTCAATACTCGTGAAACTCTCTCTCTCTAGACTTAATTCTGTCTCTGCTTGACCAGTATGTTATAATTATTCTGCCTTTCGTTGATTTCCGTGATAAGATCTGACACATCTCACTCTACAAACCCACTAGTATCATCTGGTTGTTAAGTAGGTAGCTACAAGTTCTAATAGGAAAGAAATGGGGTCAAGACTTCAAAACACATTCCTTCACAGATTAAACGATTTGGTTTAAGTAACTCTAATCTTAACTTTATAAAATATTGTATCACAACCAAATAAAACACTGGGTACACCAAGTTGGTGTCTGATATGATATCTAAACTATTGTCTGTAATTTAACCTACTGCTGAACATTTCACCTACTTATGAATATTTCATTACGGCCACATTGAAATATTTTGCATTATTATTACCAAGAAACACAGTGTGAGTTTCTCTAGCACTTTTATCCTTTGGTGAAATTCATTACCTGCCCAATATTACAGTGATGAAATTAACCCTATCACTAGTTTAATGGAAATAACAATAACACCATATCTTCAAATATGTACCTTATATGGCATAATCACAATCTCATATTAAAACGTCAAACTGTATAATAGTTGTGTTCTTTGAGTAACTGATCCATTCATGTTTCACAAGATTCATGAATGACTTCGTATGATGTATGAAGTCACATACATATATTTAGTTACACACGTGTTTTGCGAGATATATATGTCATTATTAAACATTGTCTTATGTACTAAAAGCATAAAAAAGACTGCTTTCGCCTCCCATGCAAATTACTTCAGAAATGTATTCAGGTTACACCAAACAGACTACGTTTCGATACTCATGGTACAGAATGAGCTGTCACCTGGGAGTCAAAAACCACGAAATTAATAATTACTGACAGAATTCAGCTAAACAGTTTAAAATCTTGTACTTCAGAATTAATATTAGTGTTGTTACTCCAGTATATATCATTATATGTGCTCGAAAAATAAACAACACAGCTTCCTCACAGTGCATGGGGAATTTATAAGCCCTTTAAGTGTACCAGGAAAGATGTACAGGGCCTTGCAGTATTCTTCAAAGAATGATCATCACTCAGCTAGATTAAGTGAATGATTGTCGTGAAATACCTGTAGCCCAGAAAGCAAGGGTCATAAAGTTCGTTCACCTGGGTTTTCAGACTTTAACCGCCATTCATTTGTACAAGCTACTCGATGTTTTAGATACTATATTCAGTAATCAGCTGTTTTAACACATTAATCGAGCAGCGATCATTTGATATCCTATGGATATCTTTTATAATGAAACTCTGTTTGATAATTCAAAATCCAAATGGTGAAAATCCCTTTTTGTTCCATTAACTGTATGCACAAGTTGGTCCATTGAGCCAACGTAGCAATGTAGAATTAATGTTCACATTAATTCTGATTCGGGCAAAGCTACACGAGGACTGTATCCGCGAGCCGTCCCGAATTTAACAATGTAATAGTAGAGGGAAGGCAGCTAGACATCACTACCCATCGCCTACTCTTAGGCTACTTTTTCACCAACGAACAGTGGGATTGACCGTAACATTATAACACCCCCTCGGTTAAAAGGCGAGCATGTTTTGTGCGACCCTCAGATTACGAGTCGAACTCCTCAACCCACCTGGCCATGTCGGCCCCATTAATTATGAAAGTACTGTGTGTATCTTTCACAAACTTGGACAAGATTTTAGCAAATGTGAAAAGTCTATTGTACCCAGAAAAAAATATTTTTTTTTTAATTATTTTTGCTGAAGATCTGTCAGTTTACTGAGTTAGTCTGATTCAAATATTGACTGTTCTGATAGCAGGGCGATTTTAATGCTAGGAATATAAATACTTTTTGAAAATTACAGTTTCGTATTTCATTTCCATATTCTCTAGATTATCCAAAATAAATAACAAAAGAGTTTTAGTTAAAATTATATTTTATATGCTGTTTTGACTATTCTAACACTATCTGTACAGAAATAATCAATTATGATGAATGTATAGTAAGGTGAAAATTTGACAAATGTTAAATAAATTAACAAGTAACTTTTCTTGTTCTAATGTATGATTTCATTTCTTTCATGTAGTTCTTGTCTTCAAAGTTTCAACTTTTATTATCTATAAGTATATATGGTTTTATTGTCGTTCTTACTGCCTTCGTTAGAACCAATCCTCCTGTGGAAAAAAACAAACAAACTCAGCTTGAAGAAATTATCATAGTTTTCAAAACATTGGACAAAATACACGACCTGCATGGGTTTTACAAGTGCAATCCACAGCTGGTTTAGGCCTCACTTTTTCACGAAGTTAGTTCTTCAAATAAAAAATATTGGAACTTTCAAATATGCATTTTGAAACACAAAACAGATATGAAGCAATATAACAAAATATTCTAACACTTTTCAACACGTTTGAGACACAGAATTTTTTTTAGAACAAATATATTTTACTATACGAACAACAATATAATTCATTATAACGGTTATTACAAATTCTATATTATTATATACCAAAAGTTTATAAACTCACAAATAATAGGCCCGGCATGGCCAGGTGGTTAAGACGTTCGACTCGTAATCTGAGGGTCGTGGGTGGTGATGACTAGTTGCCTTCCCTCTAGTCTTACACTGCTAAATTAGGGACGGCTAGCGCAGGTAGCTCTCGTATAGCTTTGCGCGAAATTTACAAACACACACACATAAATAATATGCAGGTTTCTATCTGGTTTGGAACTAAATATTTTATCGACGGTCCAAGTGTATGATGAGCGAATTAATTTAATGTTGATACACAGTGATACTTCACTTGACGGGAATGCTAGCTAGCTCTATTCTTATTTGACCTAACGCGATTTACAAGCTCGCTTTTCACAGAGAAAGATAGAAATCTAATATCCTCGTAAATACTAACGTTCGAAGCTAATTCACAGACAAATACATACACTCTTGAGAATCTTCTACAAATTTAGAGAAAAGACGGAACTTTCACAATTCACATTTAACAATATACGTTACATGCATTAAACTGAC
Source organism: Tachypleus tridentatus (assembly GCF_004210375.1). Taxonomy (NCBI): domain Eukaryota; kingdom Metazoa; phylum Arthropoda; class Merostomata; order Xiphosura; family Limulidae; genus Tachypleus; species Tachypleus tridentatus. Next base: position 51,404,364 of record NC_134829.1, on the reverse strand, counting down.
ACAGATGTAGATATTAAAATAAATGTTTAACAGTAAATACGTTACAAATGAAACCAGGGCAAAATATCTAATTACCAAAACAAAGCAAACTAACCTTGTATTGAACCTTATAAATAATAATCTGCTATCTCTAATGGTTATAAATAATCTAATAGCAAGTTTCAGAAATGTTTATTGGCACATTTTGAAAGGTAAGAAAAGATGGAATGTGAGTTTGACTTTTTTATCTCTCAGTAAAACACAAAGTTTGGAGACTAGACACACATATTTCTAGCTTGTAAATACCCGTAATATAAGTATGTAACTGGTGGGACACTCAAAATGCCATATTAGGGTAAAACAAAATCTAAAATGGGAAATGATGAGTGAAGATGTATCGCATGATACAAAGTGAATATTTAGAATTTATTTAAATTTAAGAAACTAAAACACGAATAACATAAAACTGATTTATGAACTATGTTTTGATCCCAAGATTGTTGACGAACACTGTCAATAGAATGGCGTAATTAAACTTTAAATAACTCTATAAAATGTTCATGATATCCATACTTTGATTCTTCCATATGCATAGGATTACTTTTGTGATCAACGAACTCTATTAACTTCAGATAATCAAATGGTAATCATGCAATGTAGTACACACATTATCTTATAATAATACCTGAAGGTTAAGAAAACAATGGTCACAGTGTCCTTTCAGCTAAGTTTCCAAACTCCTAACTATTATCTCCAGTTGTACTAGCTGGTAATACACTAGGCAATACATCTTCTGACATCAGCCATCTTAATTTCATGATTATTAAGTAATAGATATCAAGTGTACTCATTGTATCTTATAATTCCCCTTTATTTTAGTTATTGATATTTCAAGCACGTGATCATTCTAGCTGAATGATAATTGTAGTTCATCCCAGTTGTTGTGATCTTGAGACCATCAATGGCTTCGTGGAAAGTCAGATCCATATCTGGTCTCTGAATCCAATGCATCCTCATATGGCTCACCATAAACAACTAGATAAGTACTCTTAGCTTTTCCTCTTGATCACAATGCTTGATCGAGTCAAACCCTGAACTATATAGATTCAGCATTAAGCACTGCATTTCTTCTTCTTGAATTTATTATTTTCAGCAAGTGACCTGCCTTGACACTACCGTTAAATGTCATGAAATAATTCTGCTTGTCTATAGTCATAGGACATTACAAATAATTGTTCTGAGAACTCTCGATTAACACCATGCTGAGACGTCCTTAACATTGATTATGAAATACAGTGGACATACTCAGAGATCCTAACATTCTTACTGTAGGCCCCTACTTTATGGTAGCAGAATGAGGAGGCGTGCTTGGTAATTCACCTATCAGCTCTGTAACAGTCAAGGCTTCATTGCGATCCGAGATTGTTTTGGCAGTATAGGTCCTGGCTCAAAGAAGCTCACTACTTCCCCCATAGTTGCTTAATTGTTCTACGCCCAGTACATAATCTGTCGTTGGAATAGCTCCTGTTGGTGGATTTCATTCATGAATGGCATCTTCAGTCTCTGTCTTTCTCACATAAACCAAAGTATCTTTGGTCAAAATTAAGAATAGCTAATTCTGGATTGCAAAAGTTTGGGAGTGCTATTCAGAATATTCCTTTCAATCTCAAATTCGTCAGGGACTATACCACTGCAGTGACCCTCAGTTATCTGTTTTCTTCATGCTGAGGTCAGTTACTCAGAGGAAGAAATGTATCAGCTATTCCTGGTGCATCAGATTCTAGTAGTTCCTCTTTCTAAACTTGCATCAACAACAAAAAGGAAGTGATAGCTCTTAGTGGCATCAATAAAAGTCTGGTGTCCAGACTTTTAAACCCCACAACTCTCTTGTATACAATCCTCTCCTTTCAGTAACAGATTCTCCTCTTATATCCAGGAAAGAACTCCTCTAGACCTATTAACTCTCTTATATACAATCCTCTCCGTTCAGTAATAGATTCTGTTCTTATATCCAGAAAAGAACTCCTCTAGACCTATTAACTCTCTTGTATACAATCCTCTCCTTTCAGTAACAGATTCTCCTCTTATATCTAGGAAAGAACTCCTCTAGATCTATTAACTCTCTTGTATACAATCCTCTCCTTTCAGTAATAGATTCTCCTCTTATATCCAGGAAAGAACTCCTCTAGACCTATTAACTCTCTTGTATACAATCCTCTCCTTTCAGTAATAGATTCTCCTCTTATATCCAGGAAAGAACTCCTCCAGACCTATTAACTCTCTTGTATACAATCCTCTCCTTTCAGTAACAGATTCTCCTCTTATATCCAGGAAAGAACTCCTCTAGACCTATTAACTCTCTTGTATACAATCCTCTCCTTTCAGTAATAGATTCTCCTCTTATATCCAGGAAAGAACTCCTCTAGACCTATTAACTCTCTTGTATACAATCCTCTCCTTTCAGTAATAGATTCTCCTCTTATATCCAGGAAAGAACTCCTCTTAGATCTATTAACTCTCTTGTATACAATCCTCTCCTTTCACTAATAGATTCTCCTCTTATATCCAGGAAAGAACTCCTCTAGACCTATTAACTCTCTTGTATACAATCCTCTCCTTTCAGTAATAGATTCTCCTCTTATATCCAGGAAAGAACTCCTCTTAGATCTATTAACTCTCTTGTATACAATCCTCTCCTTTCAGTAATAGATTCTCCTCTTATATCCAGGAAAGAACTCCTCTAGACCTATTAACTCTCTTGTATACAATCCTCTCCTTTCAGTAACAGATTCTCCTCTTATATCCAGGAAAGAACTCCTCTAGACCTATTAACTCTCTTGTATACAATCCTCTCCTTTCAATAACAGATTCTCCTCTTATATCCTCTTATATATATATCCTCTTATATAACAAATAAATAGCGAGATTGATCATCACATAGAAATGAACCCATGGCTGAAAGAATGAACAAGTTTTCACCAGGTTTCAATCATACCCAGAAATAATTAACAGAGTTAAAATGATGCTGTATTGCTATAAGAAGGTAGAAACGTATGTTGTGTTTGTTTGCCACAGTCCACCGTAGCTTTATCCTCACCGAAGACGTGTAGATAATACATGACACGTGAGTGTTTGAAAATAGAAACTCAGTTTTGAGGCTTTATGATAAATATTAAATTTTCATATAGAGTGGCTGAAGAGTACTATTTATTTATTTTTCGATAAATACTACACTATAGAAACCTGTGATCGTAAAAATTTCATAACGGGGAAATTTCGGTACATCATGTCTCACTCTCAGTAATTTATTATATACTTTATAAACATGATCTTATAAGGATAAAAGAAATGTTGTACATTATGAAACATAAATTCGAATTTTATATGTATGTAAAAACGGATGGTTTGGGTTGAGAAAATTTTTTATGTAGAGGAGCGAACGTATGTTAAATTCGTATTAAATAGTAATCTTCCTGCTACAGAACTATTATTAAAGATTTCATATAAACATAAAAATCTCACTGTTGATAATTAATCGACTTTGACGCCTGCGTAGGCCCGGCATGGCCTAGCGCGTAAGGCGTGCGACTCGTAATCCGAGGGTCGCGGGTTCGCGCCCGCGTCGCGCTAAACATGCTCGCCCTCCCAGCCGTGGGGGTGTATAATGTTACGGTCAATCCCACTATTCGTTGATAAAGAGTAGCCCAAGAGTTGGCGGTGGGTGGTGATGACTAGCTGCCTTCCCTCTAGTCTTACACTGCTAAATTAGGGACGGCTAGCACAGATAGCCCTCGAGTAGCTTTGTGCGAAATTTCCAAACAAACAAACAAAATTGACGCCTGCGAACGGTGTACGTATGGAAGTCGGTAATTTGAAGGTTATGTGTTTGTTATTATTTTTTTTTTCAGTTGATGAACAATAATCTATGAGAACACGTTGAACACTTTATTAGCGTCGTGTGTTAAACGTTTGGAAGTAGAAACGTATATTCACATTAACTTTTTCTTTTTTCATTTGATATTATTTTGTTGGTTCTATTTCATTCGAGATATTATAATTACTACCTAACGTTTTAATCACGTGCTGAAACTTACATATAGCCTTGTTCTATTTACACCCACCAGGAGCAACTGTGGCAAAATCTGTTGTCACGTGTACCAGTACTTGTATTACGACGTGATGAATAAGTACAGGGGGAGGAAGGTAGCTTGTGTGTACCGTAACTAAATACAGCACCAGTTTCCGGTGCGTTGGCAGGACAACTTATCCACTCAGCAGGTAGGTTTAGACAACTATTCTGCCGTTCCCTATTGGCGGATACAGTCAAGCGTTGAACGCCAGCGCACTTGCACTCTCACGGGAAGAAAGCTGCCATCTTAGCACAGCAAGTAGGAATCTAAAAGTTATTTTGGAGTTTTCCTACAGCAAGAAAAATACGACTAAGTCACTCCATGTGGAATTGAAAGGAGGACAGCTCCAGCTGGACATTTTGACACCGGCTAAGTTTCACATTTTGTTTTCTGAAAACGATGGAACATAAATACGAATATTCATCTGAGGCTGGAGTTCAGCACGCCAACTATATGAGAAATTCGAAAGCCATTGGTGTGCTGTGGGGCGTGTTTACAATATGTTTTGCAATAATCAATATTGTTGTTTTCATCCAGCCGCATTGGATAGGAGATACTCAAGATAGCAAAGGTACTGGTCACTTCGGTTTGTGGCAGGCATGTCATCTGGTTCAAGATGGTCAGGAAGTTGCTTGCGAAGGCAGATTGGATGATTTTAATACCATATCTTCCCCAGCGTTTCGTGCTGCCACTGTTTTTGTAGGCCTATCCGTAATAGTAATTCTTCTGTGTATATGCTGTATGCTATTGTTTTTTGTCTTCCATTCTTCAACAGTCTTCCACATTTGTGGCTGGATGCAGGTTTTTTGCAGTAAGTACTGTCTGCTAGTTAACGTTTTTTGCATTTGACCAAGAAGTTAAAAGTTATATTTTCTGTTATCACTAAAGCTTCACACTGAACAGTTGTAACGATAGTAATTTATGAAACAAGTTTGGCATTACTAGGTCATCAAACTGTTTAAAACAATTATTTATAAAGAATTATGGGTAATAAAAATATGCAAATTAAAACATTGCTTTAAAACTATTATTTCTTAAATATTTATAAATTTATAGCAATTATTTAGTCTAGTGCAGAAGTACAAGTAGGGAAGTTTTTAAAGGGTTTGTACTAACCCTAGTAATTCGACTTCAAACGAAAATGCACACAAAAATTCGATGGAGTCGTTTGTAATTTTCTTAAACTTGTTGCGAAACATTTTTTTGGCCTAGATTTAAAAGTAAAAACGTTTTAATGTGTTTTATATACGTTAATGTGTTAATGATAGGTCAGGGTAATAAACGATTTATTTACGTATGCGGATGACACTCCATATTCTCAGGGTGAAAAGAAGTATCCGTCATTTGTGTTTTTTTTTTTTTTGTTTTTTTTCATGCGAACTATTTAATCGAATTAGACACGTAAAATCTAAGTGTGAATACGGCCGTCCCACGGTCTAGGTATAACTTATCACTATGAGAGTCGATAGAATACTTATTACATTGCTACTAATAATTCAGTCGTTTTGCAATTTGTTGGTTTTTAGGTTATTAATGTTTAGTTGAACAGCGCATAATTATATTGGATTTCGAGATGTCTTAATTACAACCATCCATGTAGAAGTTTATTTCCATTATTAGTCGATAAAATATATTCACATAAAACGAAGTTCATACGAAGTGGACGCAAACAAATTTAACACATTTCTTTTATTAAAGAAACGAGAAAGATTCTTTGTAATATAAAGCCGTACAGTTTTAATTTAAAAAAAAATTACAATATGATATTGGATATTCTGTGTGAGAAGAATATTACAATAAAGTTATTCATACTTAAATTTGATCAATTATCAAGAATGAAGCACCTAATTGGATTAATACTAGACTGTCACTCGATTATTAAAACTGATCCAATAATGGACGACTAACTGTTAAACATTATGTCACAAACAAGTGGCAAAGCAGAGTCGTATACAGGTTACAACTTATTTCAGCAAAAGTGGTCCGAATATAGACAGGGTGTTTCCATTTTAACGAAATTTGGGTTGGCTGGTTTGAATGAAAACAACACCCTTACTTTACAATATAAAAGAATGACGTCATAAAGTTACTAGAATTATCAAGCACGTGTGGATTAGTTTAGTAGTGTCATTTCTCACTTTCCCCTCCAAAAAGTGGCTCAGTGCAGTGGTAAGTCTGAAGGTTTATAACACTAAAAACCAGGTTTCGATACCTGTAGTGGGCAATAGCTCATTGTGTAGCTTTGAGCTTAACATCAAAATATTTGTTAGGTAAACGTGTTTGTGTGTTTCAATAATACAGTGGCTCGCTATCCAGCGTTCAAAAACATGAATATTGATTAGTTACAGTAGTAACATAATAATAACAGTATCAGTGATAAGCTTAAAAAATGAAATATATATATACACGTACGTATGTATTTGAAAGCTTATGAATATTCATAACCCTGGAATTATAGACTGAGGGGTATCTGTCTAGCTACTTCGTTTTACTGAATTACTAAGTTTAATGTGTGAACAGATCTGTGGGAATCTAGCCGAAAGCTATGGTAAGAGGTGAGGATTGGGGGTTATCTCAAACTTCGGGAAGTTTGGCATAACCGTATTTCTAAACTCTCAGAAGGTGAGTTTTACGTGGGTGCTAGCTGAAAGTATTACCGTAACTGAAATATATAGAATTTGTATATTATCACATGTGCGATAAGACAAAGACAATTTTGTAATCTTTCTTATGAGTAAAAAGTATCACCACATCTGTTTTATTTAGTTTATAAACGTGTATTTTTTTTGTCGTAGTGACTTGAGGATTTTTGCCTTTTCTTTAATCAAATGTTTTTGTCTGTTTTTTTTTTTTTTTTCATTGGCAATTATTGTGGAGTACGTTTTATGGAAAACATTCCTTATTGGTCAAGTAAGGTTTTATTTCCCGGGTCTTTGTGTGATACTAGTCAATAATAGGGAAACTTTCTTCACCGATTCGATTTTAAGGTGGCCTGTAATTTAATTTAAATATTATCGTAACCATGATTAGGATTAATTAGAGGTGGGTGGGGAGGGTATACAAGGAGGGTCATTTGGCTCGGGCCTCAAATTTAGAAATTTTTTTCCCCTTTTTTAAAATTTAGCAGCTTTTTTTTATATGCTCCCCAATCAGACCAAAAGTTGATACACAAAAGTAATTTCAGATTAGAGCTACAAATTTGGTAAACAAATTGTTTCACTTTTCTTCTGGGCTGTTTGATTGACTTATTTTGTTTTCACATGCCGTCGTTTTGTTTTTTATTATTATTATAGCCAGGGCCATCAGAATAAAGTGACTCGGGCCTCTATGATCCCATGAGAAAGATCACCCCGAAACGGACTTCGTTTCATGTGTTTAAGAACAATTTTGCTTACATTGGTAAACGTAAACTTCTATTAAGATTTTTAATAGAGGAAAGATGGCGACGTTTGTATCATACGGCCATGTCGCTGTATTCATCCGCTTGTCTCTGGCAATGTGTAATATTATTTTTCCCCCTTGCTGTAATAGAAGAAATTTACTTTGTTCAACGGGACAAATGTTTTTGGTGCATGTCATGCACTACATAAGTGCATTGTTCAAATATTGTTCATGATTTTATACTGGCGAGTTTCCAAAAGGCATGTAGAGAAACTCAATAAGCGTGCGATATGTTTGTTGAAACGGCTGATAGTAAAATTAATTTCTGAAAATGTTTATCACGGTCTCCTCAACAGAACTGTTTAGTCTTGCTTGTTTTTTGTGCATGTCTTGCTACGTAATACCATGTTTCTCAGAATCAAGTAAAATCGTGCTTACCGCATGACATTCTCTATCATTTACCAAGTAGTAAAACTCCGCCTTTTCTTGTTGCCTTGCACGTGAATCTCGAACGTGTTTCTTAAATGTGTTTTATAAGTTTTGATCCACTAGACTGTAGTTCATTTTTCTTTAAATTAATTCAAATATGTGTTGTAAGCATTTTGCCGAATTCAAAATTTGTTCACGGTAGGGTTTGTCAAATATCCAGTACTTGCAGTAACGGTTGTGACCATCGGGCATCGAACGTTGTCATGGTTAGTGACCTACACAATAATCTAATAGCGATGTTTAATTACTTTTTTTTTTTTTTTTCATGCAACATATTAACGTATCGTATGTTTCTGCTGCCGCCGTTGGGTCCTAAGGACTGTTTCTGTGCTAACAACGTACTTACTGTCACTGGTATTAAAATAGTGTTTAGTTTTGTATTCAACTTCTATATTGACATTTGATAACAATTTTTGTTAAAATTGATGCTTGCTAATTACGTCTCGTTGTGTGTATTTCGCATGAACTACCGTTTGTGATCGGGTCAATAAAATTTCATTGACCTTAGTGACGTAAGTTGGTACCGCTAACCTGTGTAAAAACTAGTGTGTGTCACATCACACTTGCCTATTTTTTTTCTAAATAGGCGTTATAAAAAGCAAAATACATTTATCCATACAGGAAAGTTCGATTACTACCTGCCCATTACGATTTTAGTGAGATGGAGGTGGTGGCGTGATACCTTAAGTGTAGTGAGTGTCGGTATAAAAAGTCTAAGAACGTAGTGAAGAATTAGTAAGTGCGTAAAGTTTATTATAAAAGTATAAATATCTTCAATTTTAAACTTACTCGTGTATGATATAAATTTTCTGTGATATCACCGTTTTCAATAATAATAACCTTCAATCAACAGAGACTAAAGAAATCAAATATTTTCCAGTTGTTTTTCTGTACATTTTTTGCTAAGCGACATGCATTGAAAGCCATTATTCAAACGTAGGTTTAACAAAACGCTTTGGTTATTCTATATGTATATATGAAGTGGTTAACTAAAAAAGAAATGTTGATTGTCTCCAGTGCACTTTTCTGTCTCGTTCGTTAAGGTTTAATTCGAAAAAATTATTTATTACAGGGCCTCTGTGACGCAATCGGCTAACGCGTTCGGCTGTTAACCCACAGGTTGGTAGTTCGAGCCCACCCGCGGGCGTTAGTTTTGCCGTCTGGTGGGAAAGCGACAAGTTGACGTGTTATTTTAATATTTTAATTTTATTAATTTTACTTTAACTTTTTTACCAGATGCTTAGCACAGAAAGCCTAGTTGCTTTGCACCATAACACACCAAAACAAAAATTATTACATTTATCTATTGAAATGTGAGGTTAGAGCATACTATAAAGGTGGTACTTACCTCGTCATCTGTGATGGGCTATACGAAAGTATGAAGATGGTTGCCGGTGCAAGTTTAATAAAAAGTGTTTTTATTACTTGATGGGTAGTGTGAATCATATCTGAGGTTCCAAGCATCTTTATGGACAATGAACTATGATATGCCAAGTGAGGGTGAATTTGTAAACCATGGTAAATTGTTTGCATAATTCTTGGTCATTTCACTAGTTACCTAGTAATGCTGTACATCGATTTGCGGAGTTTGTAATTTGACAGTTAGGATGAAAATGTATTTGTTAAATGTATTTGACGATCTCTCCTCCTTCCATGTCTTTTATTAGTTCGCCATTTTAATTACAAATGTACATGTCGGTTTATTAAATGTGCAACAAAATGTATTAAGTGCACATTGTTTAATTAAATACACTTGCATGTCAATTTCTTAGCCTAAATAACTTTTAAAAAAATCCTGGTTGGGGGGAGGACGAAAATAGCTTGATAGATCCAGAACAGCCGACAAGTTTTACTAAACGAAAGGCTTCGTGTAAATAGTTACTTGTGATAAATTCAGAAAAAAGCACACCTGAAATGCTATTTTTATACATGGGATTTAAAAACCATAATTAAGATTACTGTAGTTAGAATGAAACGTGATTTTCATTAACGTTTTGTTAAACCTAATAAGTTTAGACTTTTTATTTTCTTAAATTTAAGTGAGTTTTGAAGAAAACCTATTTATGCAAGTTATGTATTAACATTCGGAACGCAAACGTGCCACATCATCAGGTACGGCATATTGAAGTTAGGCTTAACTTAAATTAATTGGTTCTTTCAATTGTTTTGGCTCCCTTGGACTCGAAGGAAAAGGTTACAGGAGACCACAATGAATGGTCAGTAATAGAAACAAAAATATTAGTTGTTTTTAAAATGGATGACTTATTCTATTTTGAGACTATGGTTTATTCGACCGTCATATGATTTAGAGATAAATTCGAGTTTTCTATTCGGTCAAATATGTGCCACGCATATTGATAGCTTGTGGCCTATTTGTAGTTCCTAGATAGTATCCATTTCTTTTTTATTAGGACCTAATTAAATTATATCTTTTAGATCTTCAATTTAATATTGTTATTCATAAGAATACAACGCCAAACGTACAACAATTGTTAAGACTGGTACTTCATTGCTATATTTGTGCTATCTTCATGGTAGATTAAACACTGAAAAAAAACAACTTGTTCTCATCTAATATGTTATAAACCTCGTGATTTATAACTCTGATATGAAGTACCTACTAAAAATATAGATCTGTAGGCTACGAGACTATATACTCAGAACGAAAAGAACGAAACATCGGGGAAGGACTGTAAGCCCAATTTGGTTGGCTGCGTAAGATAGTTTTAAAAGGTAAACGAACCGACCAAGGCCTGCACTGATACTCGCGTTACATTGTTTGTATCGCCTCATACGTGTTACTTGGTGTTTCTACGTGACTGTTTTTGCACCTGTCAGTTTCATTCTCTGTAATGTTAAATTTATTTAATTATTTTTCTATTATCTTTAGTCGCAGTCTAATTATCTCTTGCGTTTTGTTATACTCTAATGAACAGCAATTCCATCAGAAGTTAACTACCGGTAAGCAATTTTCAACCTCTGAAGAGAACTGGGAATGATACCTGTCGTGGGTTTGTGGAGGGACACTATTGTTGTTGAGCTCAAAACTACAGTGTCCATATCTGACTTGGGAGCTTTTTGCTTTGTTTTTTTTTATATATGGCTTAGTGGTTCGGGTGCAAGACTCGTAATCTAAAGGTCGCGGTTTCGAATCCTCGTCATACCAAACATGCTCGCCCTTTCAGCCGTGGGTGCGTTTATAATGTGACTGTTAATCCCATTCATTATTCGTTGGTAAAAGTGTAGCCTAAGGGATTGCAGTGCATGGTGATGACTAGCTGCATTTCCTGTAGTGTTACATTGGTAAATTAGCGTGTGGGTTTGCACGAAATTCACAAAATGACTTCCATCTAATCTCGCATCAAGCTGGTTTGTAGTTATTTTCATACAATGTAGAATGATTCCATAAATACGATAATTTAAACATCTTTTTTCTTGTGAAACGTATACGTTGTGAGAACGTTGTACGTGAAATAACTTACCGTCAAGAAAGTGACGAATCACATTCCAAGTATACAGTAACACGTCATTTGAGGTCAGATTTTGTTCTTACCTCCAGAATCATTACAGTTTAATATTCAATCTTTTTGTAAATATATTACATTGGTATTAGAAGTTTTTATACAGATAAAATGTTTCTCTTTTCTTCACCGTTGGACATGTTTCAACTGAAACATCCGAAAGATGTTCTGAGAGAGCGAGCGAAAAGCCAGGCAAAATATTGCCCATTTGAGACGTTATGAAAAACCACTAAAAATGCTTCTTTGCAGTGTTTCGTCTGTTCTCTCGAGGTCACTCACCGCTAGTTATACAAGGAGCTTGTAGGGACCGGGGAACAGGAAACGTTGAAAAACTTCCTGAGTTGTGACCCAGTCACTTCAGTAGGCTTTTGCCTGTGGGTTAAATGCCTTTAAACCTTCACCAGAGAATTGCCACTGCTTTCCAGAAAGGAACTCGAATACCAATGCATACTTCCATTCATATTGCAAAAAGTTAATTTAAAAAATATTTAACTGCAAGAGGCCTCGGTTAAAGAAGAATACAAGAAAACTTGAATCATGTTTTACTAAACTTTTTATAATTTAACCAGTTTCGCAGTACCATAGTTTTTCTGTATGAAAAGTAAAACCAACAAAACAATACTTTTGAAAAAAAAACAAGTCTTAATTTACTTTTGAATATAATTTATTTTGTACTCTTGGTATAATATATGTAACCACTCTTCTTGCGTCATCTACTGAATATTACCACAAACAAAAGTCCATTAGAAAAAATTCACATTTTGGTATTAAAGTTTCGGACAATTAAAATAACTGTGGTTCGTACAACATAACTTTCACTAGCTCTCAACGTGAGGGTTTGATTGTCTTTTATTAATGTAATTTATAAATACAGTTTTCAATAAACTGTACCACTTTTAATTATATAAAATAATACAGCTTATAATAGTAAAATTTATGAAAATTTTGTGCTCTATACGTTGAATCATTTGATACAGAGTTGTGTATGACTAAATAACACAATCTGAATAACTTTTCCTGTCCATTACTTAAAAAAAAAAAAACAGACTGGAAAATATTCACTTTCCTTAATTTTTCGCAATGAGGTAACTAAATTATTAGTATAAACAGCTGCTCGAAGGGCGGCGTTTCTGATAGTGTTACTTATGCTTCAGGTCAAAACCAAAATATAAATTGTTTGTTTTTAAATTAACAGCAGTATCGAAATGTAATTTTAACGATGAAATTACTGTGACATTCAAGTTCCCATGACAACAGTTACATTCTACAGATAGAAACATTTAGTATGAATTTTTCTAGCATTTTCATGTTTTTTTGTTTTTTTTACTCGCATTTAGTTTTTGTATTTTGTTGTGTCATTCAGTTTATCACTTACTACAGAGTTATACCAGTTTCGGGATTTTCACCTCTTAACAATAACTGAAAGAGCAAAATCAAACAAGGCCTAGGTTTCATATAGTTTCGTTTCGAGTTTACTTACTGCTGATTTTTTTTTTTTTTTTTCAGTAATGGGGGACCAGCATTCAAATCGGGTCCAAAAATAGTTCTGGAATCCATCGTTTAAATCTACGAATCACAATAAGTATATTCAAACAAAAGAATATGCGAGAACACACTAGTTATAAAAACTAGCATCTTTCTTACAGCCTATATGGAACTATGGTTAAAAATTCATTACATAAACTCTACAAATGCTACATCAAAACATTAGCACAGTGTCAGTTGTTGTTTTTTTCTTGGGGTCGGGAAAAAGTATTTCTTTATTGTAAAAAAATGTAACTTGTAATAAAATAGGCTTCATATAGTATATATAAGTTAGAGACGAAATGTATTTCCATATACAGGTCTATCTGTTGTCAGTTGTTCTAAGTTTCATATTATTGAGTCTGCTTCTCATTTAGCTTTATTTGTTGAGATTTTCTTTCTGCCCAAAAGCGATAGAAGATAAAAAAGTTGACAACAATGCTATTGTTAAGAAACACGTAACACTAATGTTATGGTTAGCCCCGGTTTAATTGTTGAGAACATAGTATGAGCCTTCAGAAGCCTTAACATTCCGTGCGTTTGTTCTTCAGTCACGTGATGTATTTCGTTAGGCATGCATGAGTGTTGTCCTAGTAACATTAACAAGTTAATTTCGTTTCTAACGAGGTTTGACGCAACGAATCAACATATTTGCAGAAGAGCATAGAAAATACACTTTCAACCCTTATGAAAATTAAACGTGACAATACAAAGCAGTGATATAAAATCTTCTCAAGTTATATTTATAATACTTAAGTACTTTTTTTCAAGTTTCGTTACATTTTCCTCTCTTGTGTTGCTAAAGAAAATGTGTATTGTGTATACTTTTAATAAAATATAATTAATAAACCAATATGGTATAACGCTACACCATGTTCTAAAATTGTGTAATGTCAGGTTTTGTTATTTTTTACAATAATTTCTTGACACGTACTTTTCACTCGACATGTGATGTCGGTTCCCAGAACACCACTGTATGCTACAAATTGTGTTGTTGGTTTCTGTGTATCAAATTTACATTTGTGTCCACGCTACTTTTTATATCCGTCGTCATGCAAGTAAAGTTGTGTATCTTGGGCTTTTCTAACCGACTGACATTATTATGAAAATTGCTATAGAAACCTTTAGAGTTTGACTATTGGAATATCAACATTTGTGTCTGTGTGTATGAATCTGTTGTGAATATACGTCATATGTAAAAAGAAAGTCCCACCTGTTCTCGAAATTTGTAGAAGATTCTTGAGTAAGAATCAACAATGTACTTGGTGTGTATGTAATACTAGTAATTGACAGCCTTGTTGGCAAGAGAACTTTGAATGTTCTAGTCTCGCGTGATGGGCATATAAAAACCGACGCGCCGAGGGACAAAGAGCATTATTGTTATTATTTGACAGCTACTCAGTGTGTTATAGGCCTAGGAAACTAACTGTAAGTAACGCTATTAATCCGAAAATTACAGAATTGGACAAGGAACGCTTATAGATTTTGTTGCAAACGGTTCAACTTCAGTGAATTATTTTTGACATTATTATTTCCAAGAGGACATTAAATACCTTCATCGGAAGAAGTGAGGCTAGCAGAGAAAATATTTCATTATTTTAGGCAAGGTGTAATAAAATAAATTCCGGATTAATCTGCTCGTCGTGGACCCGGACCATCGATAAAATACTGTTCTAGACCAAATGAAAGATTCATTATAGTTTATAAGTTTGCTGAACTTTTCTATATAAACTACCATTTGTGATGATTATTAATAATAACCGTTTTATATATAAAAAAGTAGTTTGTATATATTTGTTAAAGAAAGTTGTGTCGATCTTGTTGGCAAATACCAAAAATTTGATACATATTAACAGTCAATTAACACACAAATTTCCGATTAGTTGAAATAGTAATACGTTAACATGTGTAACAAAAATAAATCGGAGACTCGTCCGAAATGAAGTTTAACAGGTGACACACACACACACACACACACACACACACACACACACACGTATGAAATCATAATTTAGTAGTGTTGATCCTTCGAGGTGTTATAGGTTATTACGTGGGTTGCCAAAATATTTATATAATTATTTCGTTCTCCTACTTATAACAAGGTTCATTGTTCGTAGCCCAACGGCGTGAATAGAACTCGGACACGAGAGCGAAACGTTTGGTAAGATTGCATACGGACTTAATGCCAACTATATCTTAAGGATACAGCAACCAAAGTGAACCAGTGTGGGTCAGTGAGCGTAATTATAACCCGATAACCAGGTTGTAATGTAGAGCAGAACTAACGCACCCAAAAGGACAACCAGACTAGTTGTTGCAATCTTAGACAACTTTTGTTTTTCTCTAACTGTGATACGTGGAAGTTGGACTACTTGCGTAAACGTAATTTCGTCCGGTTCAGTTAGCACACCCTTTCCAACAAACACGCAGTTGTATAGAAACGCGTACAATATTCAAGAAACTGAAGAAAGAACAGAATCGTGTTAAAAACAAACGAGTATATTTGTCAAGTCAAATTGAGCAAAATCGTGTACAGAAGTGTTGTTAACTTTGACATATTCGTATATTAGAAAACTTGAACTAATAATTGTATTAATATTTAGATTAAAAAGTTACTGATGTCTATTTTCAAAATGTTCTTATTTTCGAGTGCTTGTATTTATTTTCAGAAACAATATTTAGCTGTGAAGAAAAATTTAACTTGTAAATCAAATCTTGTAGGATTACATATAATGCATCCGGGATTCTAGCCACTTGTCATCTAGTTTTCATAAACTGTGTATGCAGATATCGCTCATGATAAACCTTGTGATTTTTTTTAAGGTATATCTGTCGTAGCATTAATATTTATTAGTACAGTAATAGCTTCTGGGGTTTATTTTGAGTGGCAAATGTGTGAGAATTCCTACGAAATTGCATATTCTACTGTTTAAAAAACCAAGCGTGACTTGTTTTGTAATAATTGGCATGAGAAATTCTTTCAGGAAGTATCACGAGGTCACGCAAATCGCGTGCGACCTCCGAACATACAGGCAACAAGTTTAGGCCAAATCTCTCTCACACACACACACACACACACACACACATCTGTGAGGTTTGATATAATTGTATTCTTTTTTCGGGAATGAAGACGAGCTACAAAAGGAAATTAGTTATATTCCTTTAAATGCTAGTTAAGAATAAATTGTATAATATTGTAGTGGAATAAATGTTTCAGTGTAATGATAAACTAGAGGGGACTTGTTAACTTCAAATAAATTATCTAAAATATGACTAAATGTTAAGATGATGTCGAGGATTTCGTAATTAAACTGATATTTAGATTAGGGCACACTGTCTATTTAAATAATAATAATTCAACGAGATGAAATATTTACCGAGAAAATTGAATTCGCAGAAGTGTTCGTGTGTGGAATTTCAAGAAGTATTTAAGTAAAGTTAATAAACAAGTTAGGTTTGTTATTAATAAAAGTTATTATAGGCACACAGTTTATTTTTAGGTGGAAAACTTCTTTATAAACTGAACTACACAACTTGTGTGAACACGGCTTGTTACAAATGTTAATTTGTTTTGAATTTCACTTAGATATTTGATAGCTATCTGCGTTAACCATCCCTAATTTATCAGTCGTTATGTTTAAAAACAATACGGGCTTAAGGAACCAATTTGACTCAAAGATACGAAACGCTATAACCTCAGCTCTTCCAAAAGTTGGACATTTCTTCAGGGACAAACTGAGATAGTGATAGGCTAGAAGGAAGGCAGCTAGTCAGCACCATCCGCCAACTCTTGAGCTGTTCATTTCGTAGCAGGTTTGTGTCGCCCATACGTAATAAATGATGTCGTTTAGCTTACAAAAATAAAGTCGAAAGTTTATTCTGTAAAAATTACAAACTTTTATCGTTTTAAGGATAGAATCGTATAGGCATCTGTCAATGCTGACATGTTGGAAAATATTTAGAGGAACACTCTGTATGGTTTACAAACGTGTTTTGAACTTTAGGGTGGCCATTTTTAATTTTGAATCGATATTGTAACTTTAAAGTGTTTGCACTTATTCCAGACTATGGATACTCTGTTTCGTCTTCGTTTAATATCATTCCCTTAAACCATTTCTGTAAACATACATTAATTACTTCTAGTTTAAAATATCCTTCTTCAAACTTAACTATGCGAAAGTCTTTTCCTTCCCATAATTATTTGACAAAATTATTTTGTGAATTTATCTTTACTACTTTGCTGTGTTTATATTTCCTAGTCCAATTGTAGTTCTTCAAAAATAACTTTTTCTACATTATTTTGCTAATTTTAAAGGAACAGTTATTATTTGTATCAATATTTCGTCTCCGTGATACGTGTTGAATGCGTGTAATTTAGAATCTCAGTGTTAGAATCGTACCTTACGTCGATTATTACAGAACCTAATTCCATTATAACTGTCTTTACTCTGCTTGACAAAGAGGTGTCTGGTCGAAACGTCGCACACAATAAATTAGAAAATTTGATTTAGACATATCAGTTTTCTTGTATTAAGTGTGGCGTTCTCTACAATTTTCTATGCGTTTCGTATTGTTTTATGATGGATGTAAAGTATATCAGTCTACGATAATCCATTAACCGATTATTGTGAGAACACGATAGAACATTATTCTTAGTTCCTGGAGAGAGGCTGTGGGCAAATCTTTTGAACCATTAAATATTTTATTGTACTTTGATTAGACTTTGTAGCGGTGTCTGTATCCAGCATCCTCGTGTATGAAAGATAACCAGTTTTATTGTGGAATATTGCCCACTATGTTCAGTGTGATGAAACTTAATGGGTCATATCTTTAACTATATTACTTCTACATTTCTCAATAAACGATCCTTTCATTTTCAGGTGTATTTGTTTATATGCTCAATAAAAACATAAATTCACATTTAATTATTTTCTTACTTATTGGAAACTTGAAACTGTTAATACTGTATTTAGAAAGTTTGAAGGGTGAATATAATTTCTTCATTATGATAAACTAAATCCCAACTCGCACAACATTAATATCAGATTTTTCAAGATTAAATGATGGGTGATGTAGTGTATCCAATATAGTTCTTTATATATATAGTTTCTTAACCTGTTCGATACCAGTAACCAGCTCGTTGCTTTCCTAAGCTCTCGCAAGGTACCAAGAAAATCATGACTTGTATATCATTATTGTATGACTTTTTGTTTTCATGAAATCGACCGAGCCAGCAAGGTGGTCGAGGAGACGTGTATTATTGTCATGAAGATGGTTGTTTATTTTCTAAGTGTGTAAGACAGCCAGTTTTCTTCACAATAATAATTATTATTGGTACTTAGATTTTCAACTTCTTACAGCTGAGCGTCATGATTTATGTATATTTTTTTTCCCCCCCTTCACCCTAGCGGTGTGCATGGTAGTTGGAGTATTAACCTTTCCGGCTGGTTGGGACAGTGATGTAGTGAAGGAGGTATGTGGCCCCGAAGCTGACAACTATGACCCTGGGCAGTGTGGAGTCCGATGGGCCTACATTCTGGCCATCATTGGAGTTTGCGACTGTGTGGTCCTGGCGGCGTTAGCCTTTGTTCTGGGCACGCGCTATGTAAAACTCGTACCAGAACAGTATCCCCCGAATGGATCGGTGTATAGAGGTCAGTATTGTCAAATTCTTCGTACCTTTAAAATACTTGAAATAAATTTAGCAGGGAGCAAAACTGAAGAATTATCGTGTTCTTTTCCCTACATAAAGTTGTTTGGAAAGTACATCCTGCGAAATTTAATCGTTCCAATAGCAGAAAAAGCGAAGTTAATTTAAAAAAAACAAAACGCTTTCTTCTTTTTGGGAAAATAAAAATTATATTTTTCAAAAGCCTTTAAAACTTAGTAACTTGCAAAATTCGTAACACATAACACACGTTGCAAAATAGGCTTAGTTTTTCGTAGTTTTAAATTTTATCAGCGAAAATAAAAAATATTTTGATCAAAATTAGTGTAGGATCTTGCTTCCAACTTTTGGAACTTTATTATGAGATATTTTGTATCTTTTAAGATGTTTATTCATAAGTGATTAAATTTTACGATGATATTGATTTAATAGTTTAACACGCACTTTCTTTTAATGTTTAGTATACAGTATATATTTTTTAAAATTGTAAAAAGTAATAGCAGCTGTCATCTCACTGCAGCTGATGCTTGTTTACTATGAACTTGCCGTTTTCATAAACTCAAACAGTTGTATGACTCTTAGAGAAAGTAAATTTTAAAATGTTGTTCTACGTAGCTCCTAAGTCTTTCAGTATAAATAAATGAAGCTGGATCTAGCAAGACAGTTAGCATATAGGTTTATGGAAATTGATTCTGATTCGTGTTTGAACTTCTTTATTACCTTTTATGTATTTTTGCGTATAGAAAAATTAGTTCTTGATGAAATAAGAGTGAACGTGCTAGACATATTATTACTATAATATTGCAATAAATATGTGTGTCTGTATAGGAGAGATAAACGGTGCCTTTGTACCTGACAATCAATCTACTACCTCCCGGAAATTCATGAACCTACAACCGGTAATGTTGATGCCTCAACCTGGTGATCCAGAGCGCTTCTCAGAATTTTCTCACCGAACCACAAGATCCAAAGCCAGCGGTCACAGAAGTGATTACGGGCCAGTTATGCACAACTTCCAGTTGTAAGGTCATTAGTTCTTGTGACGTCACCGTTATTATTGTCATCACTTGCAGGTGTGATTATATCGCATTAACGTACCATACTTTTAACGTAGCTTCGATATTATAACGCTGGTGTTTGATTTTACTCCATGAAACCTTCATAACTTGCGGTTTTTGGTTTTTTCAAGGAATTAAAGAAGGCTGTACAAGCTATGCAGCTGCCATTGTGAAAATCAACGTTAACTTTTATACACATTACTATCTTGATGTTATTTTGATATCGATACACAGATGTGTACCGCTTCTGGTTTATGATAGGTCTACAAGGATCAGTTCCTTTTAGGCCTAACTTATAAATCGTAATACTTTGAAATAACTTATGTATAATGAACATTAATAACATTGAAGGAAGAAAAACAAATTATCTTTTGTTGCCATGAATAAAATATTTATTCTAACACATAAATAATCATACTACTGAACACTAAGGTTTGACTTCAAGGGTAAGGGGTTCAAATTGTGTACATAACGCATGTTTGATTATTCCCCATGTATATCTATTTAACACAATCCATTTTTTGTGCCACATTTCTCTAAGATGAAGTATTTAAGTGGTGTAGTTTTTAACAGTATGAGTTGGGGACATCACGGGTTTTTGTAACGTTTTTGCTTTAGCAAAAAAAAACAACCCCAAAAAACCAGGAAGTTTTATTGCGACTTTTAGGCCTCCTTGCTGAAGGCTTAAACTTTTTTAATGTGATTAGTTCTTAAGTTTAAGATTTCGTGATGTTTTGAAACTGTTGACCTGAATAACAGAAATAACGAGGAATAAAATACTCAAGTTAAGCCTAAGGTCTTAAACTTATTCGAACGTATAAAAATACTTAAATTTGCACTCAATCAACTAAGAACTTTTTAAAACAAATTAACACATTATGAGTGTTAATGAATATGGCATAAGATTTATTTAACTGTAATACTTGGCCACGGAATATTCACAAGAATATTTAAGGATAGGTTAGAGTTGCTAGACAGTAATTACATTGTTGTTAAGATATACTTTAATTACATCATTATTTGAAACGAACGATATTTTGTTTCTCCGATTACATTTGCTTAACTAAACACACAAAATAGAGGTCTGCTCTATGCCTTAAATTTGTACATAAAATTGTGTATTTTAATTTTGCCATATTATGTTAACAAACTTGGTGTTGGGCGTTTTGTGTCGGGAATGGAACTTACTGAATAACCGAGAAGCAACCTAACAAATAAGTTGTTCAGTTACTAATACGTGGTCAGTACGTGTATTTTTCTGTGGAGTTTGTAAATATATTTTGTTTATAATCCATTGACCAAGGATATTAGATTTTACTGAGGACGTATCCAGGCTTTCTTACTTACTTTCATATACTAAAGCTTTTTAAATATTTTCTTAGTCTACGATGTTTTTTTACTAATGTATATTTTTGAAAATTACAATAAAAAACTTCTTATACATTCTGTTGTATTGTTTCAAATTACTTAATTAAGACAATGCCAGTCTTAAATACGATGCTGCAAACCTATCGCACTAAAGAATATATTAAAGTCCAGGTTGCGTTTGGAACAATGATGCCGCCTGTTTAGTATTTTCCCCAGAACTGTAGTTTATAGAAGTTACCATTTTATGAGCAGTTGCGGTCATGTGATGATTAAATGGTTTCGTGGTCGGACGTTAAAAAAATGTTACGGGCAGGTTGACTTGCACCTACAAACTGGTATGTAAACAATTTTCAAAACAGCAAACGGTAATGGTTCCAACGTTTATTACGTGGATGATTAAAAACGTGGTCTTTAATTATCTGGATTTTTTTTTCCAGGTCTGTTAAGATGAGATGTGAACAATTTATATTTCCATATTAAGTATATGTTAAACTTTATCAGAGTATTAGCAACTTCTATTTATCAAGATAACTGGCTTTTTAACATGCTGATTTTTTTTCTGGTTTTAAAACTACAGGGTGGCCTGGAAGCCCCTACCCATATGTTATCTTATATTCAGTAATACTAATGGTGAGTTGAAGGCAGCTGTTACCGCGGCATTTGGAACAATAACCCCTGCTATGTTGAGGAAAATGTCTCGCAGAACATGGCGTCGCATAATATTATGCAGCGAGAATGAGGGACAGCACACAGATACACTGGATACATAAGATATATGGATGGGTAGGGACTTATGGGCCACCCTGTAGTTTGCCAAAACGTCTCACTTCAGCAATACGTACGTATATTATTACCAGAAAGGAAACTAAAACATTCCTATTATCGGTTACATTGTTATTGTATGATGCAAATAACTAAGTATTATCAAATTGTTGTAGGAAAGGTTGGTTAGTCTGATCCGAAAATTTATCAACTACGTCCGTCTAGATTTTCCTTCTTAAATTATTCGTTTTTCTGCTTGTATGTTTTTAATTTCGCGCAAAGCTACACGAAGGCTATCTGCGTTACTCAGCCCTATTTTTGCAGTGTAAGACTAGAAGGAAGGCATCTAGTCATCACCACTGTTGGGCTATTCTTACCAACGAATAGTGGGATTGACCGTAAAATTATAACGCCCCCACGGCTGAAAAGGCGAGCATGTTTGGTGTGACGGGGATTCGAACCCATCTTTTTCTGTCAAAGCTTCTAGTTAATGTGTTGCCAAACAACATTGGTCAACAAAGCCCTCGTGATTCCCAATATTTCAAATTTCTGTAAAAAACACGTGATCACGAATTGATTTATTTTAGTGAAGCTGGGAAGTGTTGAAATTAGTCGCACTTTTAAGCACCTTTCAACGATCCTTCTTTGTAGTTGTCAGTCTTGTGTGGATTTCCTGTTGGTGTCCAACAGATCTGATGTTCGGAATCTCTCGCGTAAAGAGAAATGTCATTGTGTTACCGTATTTATGTTTTAAGACACTACACGATCTTTTTAAGAAAGACTGACATTTGAGATAAACGCCTATTGTTTCATCTTCAGGTATTATTCTCTTTGAATTTAGGTTAGTTTTAATTTTGTTCAGATGTTTATGAGCATAACACGAATGGTGGTACAGCTTGTAGATGTCCGGTTTTTGTTTGGATTACTACATTTTGTTTTTATTTAGACGTGCTTTATTAACTTGGTAATTTATATATGGATAAAGAAAGTTAAGTTTCCCTCTCTGAAAGTTCTTTACAAATTGCCGCTTATCCTGTTATCAAAAAAACGTGTGGACGTTTGAATACTGCTATGCACGAAACGTACGATTTATTGTATTACTGTAAAACTTTGCATGTGTGCCTGTATGTCAGATACGTGTAATTATACGCACCCAATACCAGTGGTTGGCAGTAATGCATAGCTCTCTAGGGGGAGGTGGGTAGTCTGAGACACCTACATTTTATTTTAAAAATCGCAATAGAAATGGTTTTCAAGAGTTTGCTGTCAGTGAGTGATGGTAGGAGACTAGATCCAGGTGTATCAAAGCTGGGACATTAAAATGTAAACTTGTTATGTTTGTAAACCGTAAAAGATATTTCCGTATATAGCTTAGTGTCATTGAAAAGTATTATACGTTGTTTGCGACTTGTAAATTGGTTGTGGATTGTATGAGGATAACTCGTGTGTCGTTTCCGAGTTAGTCTATGACGTCCACCACTGCTCCAAAAATCGCAGTTCCTTAAAACTGATTTTATTTTGAAAAGACGCAATATGAAAATGAAAAACAGAAGTAAAATACCGCCGAGTATAGCAGGAAACTTTAGAAACACATCCAAATGTTATCTTAATTTCGTTGTTAAAATTCTGTGATCCTATGAGAACAACCATCATTAATACAGTTTACCATAACAAGTAACAACAAACAAAGCTTGTATTTTACTTTTACGTAACTGTGTGTCAAATATTTAAGAAACCGTACAAAAACATTAAGTAACAAACCAAGTTACAAGATTGCATGGATTTTGGCTACAAATGTTTAACAGGAATATTCTGGTTAAAGGTTGACTTGATTTTTATGTTTATTGTATTGCTTAGAAACCTATCGTATATGTGTATATATAAATACGTTCACATGTACATATATCTATATAGTCCATACAATATGGCCAGGTGGTTAAGGCACTCGCTTCGTCGTAATCTCAGGGTTGCGGGTTCGAATTCCGGTCACACCAAACATGCACGCCCTTTCAGCCTTGGGGGTGTTATAATGTTAGTCAATACCACTATTCGTTGGTAAGAGTAGCCCAGTAGTTGGTGGTGGGCGATGATAACTAGCTGCCTTCCCTTTAGTTTTGCGCTACGTGTAACATTGAGCGAAATTCAGAAACAAACATTCATACATCAATACGTTTATGTAAACTACAGCGCAAGAACCCATGACACCTCTGTTACCCCATGTCTTATTTTCCACTTTATTATCTAACAACTGATTTCACGTGTAAAGATCATAAAGGTGAACTGCAACGACTGGAAAAATATCACGTGAAAAATAACTGTTCACAACATACCAATGAAATGTCAGTATATTTAGTTTTTCTTTTTGTCGTTATTTTAGTGATAACTTGAACGAAACTTTTAAAAATAAAAAATGTCATCTACTCGAATATTAACTTGTCAGTCTTAAATGTAAGACACATTAGTTACTTAAATGTTAAGTTACGTAAAGCTGTTACAAATAGAAGACATTTCAAATCGTGTAAGAGAACTGCACTATACGATTCAGTTAAGTAGCTATAATACTATAGTACACCGTATTCGTAAGACTCGAGTATTTAAATAATAGGAAATAATAAACGTTTAATTATCAACTCATTATTGAACATTCTACAAAAATAATTCCAAAACAGCTCTTTGAATTATTATGAACTTTAGTGCTGTACGTTAGAAACAATAATAGTTCGTCGGGTATTATATACATTTGGAAAATTCGGGGCGAAAAATATCCAGTTTATTTGTAACCGATTTTATTACATCTGTTATCGAGGTGTTAAAAATAAAAAAACGTGATGTCCTTTCGAAAACTTAACAAAAATAGGTGCTTAAAGGAAACACTAAGGATACCATATAATTGTGAAACGTACATTAGCAACGTGGCTGTGATACACAAATACAAGACAAAAATAAAATGTCGCGATATTTATTAATTTGATAAATATAAAATATCCAAAGCAGTTATATCAGAATAAATCGAAATGTAAACTCGTGACACGAATGTTTATCAAAATCATGTTGCACAATCAATTAATAATTTTTAATTCAATTTATTAATTAATGCATCAATTTTCAGTTCAGATTATAACATGCTGAGCAGTACCAACTTGAGATATTCAAAAAGGTCTTTAGCGACCCTACGCAATAAGAATTATCAACCAGTAAAATGAATACAAAATATATGTATAGCGTCCGATTTGGTATTTCGTATAAGTTTACATAATTAAAGTGTGCCATAGTTTTGACTTCTGTAAATCATATCAAATTTAACGTACAGTCTTATCTTATTGTAATATTTTCTGTGATTAATTTGAAATGGCACTAATATATGAATGACCAATAACGACAAATAACAAAGACGTTTAGTTGGTCAGTATGATTTATTTATTCTGTAATTTTGTGTAAAGTATACAAGATCCATCAACACTTTGCCGTCCCTCTTTTTTGAACGGATAGACGAGAGAAAGAAAATACAGGCAGTCAACAGCACCCACCGTCAACTCGTGTTACTCTTGTCCTGACGCACCAGCGGCCCCAAGATACGAGGCACGTTTGTGAAACAACGGTTCACTGAACGTGACTCCCCATATTCACAGTCCAACCTAACAACTTGGTATTGACTGGCTCATTAATTTATTGGAAATGTAAATTACCCCCGCCAACTTCCGGGAGCGATGGTACTGTATTTGGGTCCACAGGAATGTCTGCGCGCGTATCTCGAAAACTACTAAAACTATTTACATGAAGTGTTTACAGAAGACAGGGTGTCTCCATAAGGCGGCCCTCCCAAAATTTTAATATGAAGTATTTATGTAATGAAGATATACGGTATTTTCTCAGATAACTGTGAAAAGTGATCGGATAAAGATCAAATTTCAGGTACACAACCCTCTAGTTTTACACTGCAAAATTAGAGACGGCTAACACAAATAGCCCTCGTGTAGCCTTGCGCCAAATTAAAAAACAAACAAACAATTAGGCACACACTGAAACCAAAAAACCTGTGATGAGGTTATGACAACTTCTTTGCTCGCTCTTGTTTATGTTGATACTATAAGACACAGAAATATAACATTATAAGAATGCTTCTTGTTCATAACAGTTGAGACCAATCTCTAAAAAGTGCTAATGTAACACTAAATGAGGTTTTCCCTCATTCAAGTGAATGTCACGAAAAAAGTAAAATGTGATCAAAATTAACCCTTTGTTATTATAATTGTAATTTCTAGTTTAATAAAATTAGTTTGAATGTAAATATTGTTTTTCATATTGGAAAAATTAACTTATTGTGGTTGGGAACTGTTTTATCTATGAAGTGAGATACGTGATTCCAATAGTCCTGTCTAATTCATAACTAGTGCAGTTCTCTCTCTTGGTGTTTAGGTACTTTGTTTGAATGGACTCATTAATATATCTATAGTAAATACAAAGGGCCGGAGTAACAGCATAACTTTAAATCTGGTCCTTTTCAGGACAATGTCCATTTATATTGTTCTTTTTTTTTAACAAGTCTAGAACGTAGGTGGCCTTTTTTAAGTACTAGTTTCTTTTTATTATTATTACTTTAAATTTGATTTTATCTTAAAGATCTGACGTACAAGTTTAACGGGGAGAGGTGTTTAGGTCTCTCTTCATTATATATGCAATATTTGTCTAGTTCACATAACAAATTATTTTTTTCGCCAATTTTTATCAAAATATTTTATTGTACTATGTAGAAGTCTATCTGGTATTGTTTGTGTATTTGAGTATTTGTGCATGAACTTTGTTGAAGTGGTTTTAGGTACTCTGTATGCTGACGTAATTAGTGTATTCTGTAATGTTTGGAGTTTGGTTTGTATTTGTTTTACACTTACATTGATCCACGCAGGAGCTGCATAGTCTATTACAGGTCTAATGTATGTCTTGTATAAATTAGTGCAGTTTAAAATGAATGAAGCATTTCCAAACGACTTATACACACTCCTGGAAGTGGTCGGAAAAGCGGTAAGCCACGTGCATTATCTAGGACAATAACGAAAGAGAACGTAAATACCAGACACGAAAAAAGGTTTTACATGTGTGTATTAGTGTGTGGAAAGAAATTCATCCGCGGAGGGTGGGGGACCGTCTTATCGTAAGCTATCGTAAGTTCAGATAGAAGGAAACGATAAGAATATTAAAACAAGCCCATTTATGTGATTGGTTC
Source organism: Tachypleus tridentatus (assembly GCF_004210375.1). Classification (NCBI taxonomy): domain Eukaryota; kingdom Metazoa; phylum Arthropoda; class Merostomata; order Xiphosura; family Limulidae; genus Tachypleus; species Tachypleus tridentatus. Next base: position 51,377,263 of record NC_134829.1, on the reverse strand, counting down.
CTTATGACAAAGCAAAAATAATTTATAAGTTAACGTTCATTCAACTCTGAGTATATATCCATACACATTCTGCGGAACCAACGTGTATTACGCTATTTCTCGCGAGGATGAACACGACGTTAAGTGGTATCCAGGAAGCGGAATCCGCAGAGCAGAAAAGTGATAATTAGCATAAAATATTTTCTCAGGTTTTTTCTTGTGTGTATAATAGGTGGTAGCCAACTGTTCTAATACTTTATATTTAAATTAAGTTGTGTGGTGTTATACACGGGAATAAAACAATATCAAGAGAACATTGTTCTGAATTTCGCGCAGAGTTTCACGAGGGCTATCTGCGCTAGATATACCTTTTTTTTTAAATTTCGCGCAACGCTACACGAGAACTATCTGCGCCAGCCGTCCCTAATTTTGCAGTGTAACACTAGAGGGAAGGCAGCTGGTCATCACCACCCACCGCCAACTCTTGGGCTACTCTTTTACTAACGAATAGTGGGATTGACCGTCACATTATAATGCTCCTACAGCTGAAAAGGCGAGCATATTTAGTGCGACCGTGATTCGAACCCGCGACCCTCAGATTACGAGTCGAACGCCGTAACCCACCTAGCCATGCCGGGCCCTCGATGTTCTTACTTTAGCAGTGAAAGACTAGAGGGAAGGCAGCTAGTCATCAACATCTAACGTGAATTCGTGGGTTACTCTTTTACCAACGAATAGTGGGATAAGAGAATTGAATTTTGAAACAATGACTTTTGTCCTACTAAATATAAAACAATTTTTATGTAAAGAAACAAGAAATTATTTATGTCAAATGCATCAAGGTAACAATATTTAACTGTCTCTGAACAGACACGAAATGTAAACAAAAGTGAATACTGCTTTTTCCTTCACAAAATGACTTCTTTTCTTATTTAATGATGTCCCGTAAGTCTTCCAACAAGTATAAACTTTAAACCCATGGTTAATTTAGCACGTGCTCACTTTGCAGTTAGTTTATTTCTTCAATACAGATAGCGCATAGAAGAAGAAAAAAAAAATCCAATAAAAGTATTTCGATTAATCAACTTTTATTACTAAAGTAAATTAATAAATTAAGATAGAGAAACACAAATTACGCATATCACGAAATCCAATTTTTTGGGCTATTTTGCCAAAATATAATTATAATACAACATTTTTAAGGTGTACGTGGAAATTCTTTAGTTTTCTAAACCATAATCAGACGTCAGAACAATCTTCATGAAGTTAGTAGACCTTGAAGAAGTACTTTTCCATTTTAAATGATAAATCAACAAAAACGCAAGTACAGTTGGTTCGTGCTCTTCATCACACGACGAAATCTCTCACTGCCTTCGTGATGACGAGAATCCCAGCTGAAGTAAAAATGTATTCTCAGTGTTGTTCTGTACTCAGTTTTAATAACTTTAATAATTGATATTAAAATTTCAATACCAGCCCTCCTGAGACTACTTTCACTGCCTTGTTTATAGATAAAGAAAACACTTCTAGTGATAATTTCAAATGCACTTACAAACACACGATGTTTCATAACATACTAAATCTTTTTTTTCTACCCTGTGAATCAGTAATACTTTCACGGACTTACAAATGCTTGTTAATAAGGGATTCGCTTGCTTCCGCATAACGGATTACAAATAGTCAATTGAGTACCTTTAGGGTAAAAGCAAATATACTTTGATTATCATTTGTCGTACCAACATAAACATTCTAAAGAAATCAACACCAGAATTATTTCACAGATGATTATATTCTCAGATTGTAAACACAATAAATATTCGTGGATTTACTTCTAACACTTGAATATTATTCTGTTGGTATTTATGGCTGCAAATGAACTTTAAAGAATTATTTTAGCTCTCTTTCTTGTCTTAAATATTTTTTAGGATTGATATTTTGATATTATTTGGAACTTATTGACGAATAAAAATTCAAGGATTGTTAGACTTTCCATTTCTAACCCATCGCGAGTCACAGAACATGTAGATCATTAAATATGATGATAATAGTGGAAACTTTTTCATTACTATCTTATATATCAGGTTGTCCAGAAATAAATGTTGTTTCTGAACTGTGAAGACTGGAAAAGTATAAACCAGTGTTGTAAATCATGCTTTAATCAAACACCGTTTGCTTCAACATAAATATTATCGTTACACGTTGGCAAAACTATTTAAGCCACTGCTGTTGAAATCAGATTTTCCATGGTCAGTGAACTCCCAGGAATTTTCTCCTGCAGCTACCTGGTTTTGAAAACGTTTGTTGTTCAAATGGATGTCAAAGTGCTTGAAAAAATGAAAATATGTAGGGAAGGGTCTGGGGAATATTTTTTTTTGTTTCTGAATTTTGCACAAAGCTACTCGAGGGCTATCTGTGCTAGCCGTCCCTAATTTAGCAGTGTAAGACTAGAGGGAAGGCAACTAGTCATCACCACCCACCGCCAACTCTTGGGCTACTCTTTTACCGACGAATAGTGGGATTGACCGTCACATTATAACGCCCCACGGTTGAAAGGGCGAGCATGTTTGGCGCGATGGGTATGCGAACCCACGACCCTCAGATTACGAGTCGCACGCCTTAACACGCTTGGCCATGCCGAGCCTCTGGGGAATAAGGTAGATGAGGCAGAACCTGGATTCCCAATTCGTTCAATTTCACTGCACGACAATTTTTTAAAAATTTTGCTTCCTGAAAAGTTTTTGCTGATTGTGACAGGTACCTGGTGGTTATGTACAAACATAGTTTTGGTTTTGCTTCATCACGTAGGAACTCTGAGAAATAGACAGTTAACTGTTTACTGGCAATAACGTATTTAATTGCGTTTATGTTTCTAATACGCTATTAAGTTCAACATAATTAAAAGTGTTTTGCTCCTGATTTTCGTTTGTATTCAATGTCCGGTGCATCACGTTGCAGTGTCCAACAGTAATCAGCAAGCATTGACGGATTCCAGTTGCCCTGATATCGTTTTTCTATTGTAACAATATCCTTGTGAAACCTTTCCCCGTGTTCGTCACTGACAGCACCGAGATTTGCGGAGAAAAAGTCCAAGTGTTAGTGGAGGAAATGAATCTTGAGTGACATGTTGCACTTCATTGTTTTGTATGCTTTGAGAAGTTTGTCTACCAGCTAAATGTAATGTGCGGCTCTGTAATTGCCGATAAAATTGTCAACAACGTCTTTGAAGGCTTTCCAGGCAATCTTTTCCGGCACAACTAACAGATCTTCGAATCGCTTGTCACTCATAACATGTCTGATCTGAGGGCCAACAAAAATGCCCTCTTTGATCTTGGCCTTTTTGGGAACATCTGTCTTCAATAACTAAAAGCTTCGCCTTCTTTGTTCATCGCTTTCACGAAATTCTTCATAAGTCCCAATTTTATGTAAAGAGGAGGCAAAAAATCTTTGTCAGGTCGACAAGCGGTTCATGCGCCATATTTTTCTGTCCTGGAACTAACTTTTTACGGATTGGCCAGCTCTATCTAGAATGATGTGACTCTTTGGCACGACTGTCCCATTCACAGATGAAACAACAGTACTTTGTATAGCCGAGCTGCAGTCCCAGTAACAGAGCAACGACTTTCAGATCTCCACAGATATTCCAGTTGTACTTGCTGTACTGGATGTGCTTCAGCAACATTTCCATGTGCTCGTAGGTTTCTTTCATGTGTGCCGAATAGCCAACAGGTATTGAAGAGTGAACGTTGTCATTGTGTAACAGAACAGCTTTGAGGCTTAACGTTGATAAATCAATAAAGAGACGCCACTCTTGCGGGTCATGATCACAACCCAAAGCAGAGAACAATCCTTCGATGTCAACACAGAATCTGAGACTGTCAACTTGTGCAAAGAATTTGGTTATATCATCTTGGCGGCTTCGAAAAAACAGAAATTTTTGTACTTGGTGACAACAAACAACATTCCTGCAGTCTCGAACCCAGCAATTCGGCTTTTGCTTTTGACAGACCCAAATCTCTGACCAGATCGTTTAATTCTGACTGTATTAGCACGGTTCAAAATCCGGATCAATGTCACTGCCAGTTCCCTGCAATGCAGTTTCTTCATCTGGTTTGTCTAAGGTCCATTCCTCTGGTGGTTTCGGAATTGGAAGACTGTTGTCATGTGGCACGGATCTCATTGCTGAAGGCAGATTAGGGTATTCAATTGACTTCTTGTTTTTGGCATAGAAACCAGACACATTAGTCAAACAGAAGTAACAGCCCGCCACATGGTCGTTTTGTTCTCGCCATATCATTGGGACAGCAAATGGCATTGTCTTTCGAGTGCCTCTGAGCTAAGCTCTCAGACAGACAGCACATGTCGCACAACAAATGTGAGGCGCCCATTCCTGGTCTTGATCACCAATTTTACAGCGGAAGTATAAATGATATACTTTCTTCATAAGAGAAGTCATTGAGCGTCTCTGATGAACAAGCGTATACTCGCCACAAATATAGCAGAATGTATCGCGGCTGTTACGACATTGACGAAACCTATTGACCGACATCAATCGTCCTGTAAAACGTCTGTAACATATAACTTACTTTTACAGTGCTACTGAGGCAATGCTATGTTCTGAAACAATACGTACACACTATAAGGTCCATATTAATCCAATGATCATCATCTGTGTCTGCAAGCCACTTTTATAGCCTGCTGAGACAGTGTCAAGCTGGCTCCGGCCTGCTCAGACATGCCCAAACTGCATACTTCCACAGAAGAGCTTCCAACCTGGCCTGGTTTCATGCCTGGACGTGCCCAGACTGCACGAAACATTGTTCATAGGTCTCTGAAACGAAAATTTTTGGACACAAATATAAGAAAAAACATGACAAAACTGAAGATTTCGATGAAACGGTACATGATGGGCAAACTTGGATGTGATTTTCGTGATCAGCAGCCAAAAAATCTATAAGAAACACCCAACATAGTTCAAGAAGCAAATACTTTGTTGTGCAGTGTTTTTGGAGCGTCATCCTTGACAGTCCTCATAACGCCGATTTTTTTATCTTCAGTCAGCTCATGTGAAATCCATCTATCCAACTTTCTCATCATTCCAATCGCACTCAGATGGTTGGCAATACTTGATTTGCTTGTGCCTAGCTTTTCTGCAAGCTCACGTACTGTTGTGCGAAGGTCTGTCTCAACTGCTCCTTTAATGTGTTTTCAATTAAGAATGGCTTCTTTCTATGACATTCGTGGTCTTCAAGACTTTCATCTTCATGTTGAAACCTCTAGAACCAACGATGAATTATACATTCAGTAATATATCCATAGACGAATGCTTGGTTGATGTTCCGTTTAGTTTCGGTAGCTTTTCGTCCAAGTTTGAAGTCTAAGAGAAAAATCAGACGAAAGTCCTTCTTGTCTTTGGAGTTGCAAAACTTATTTTGAGTATAGTTGAAACAGCATATAATTAAGACACCTTGTAAGCGACAAACGTTGGATTAAACACACCGACCAACGATAAGTTATTCATTATTCAGATTCTAAATGTCATTGTGAGAATTCTGATATTTATTTCTGAAAAACCTAATACCTGTATGATTAAAGTCATTATGTACTGATATTTCCATTATTTTTACTGATGATTCAATAAATAAATAACATGTAATAAAAGGTAACCTTAACCCAGTGTATCATTATCTGTTTTTGGATTGTTCCTCTTCTCCAGAAAAAAAAAAATCCTGATATGCACAAGTAAACCAGTGTGCTAATTTCTGTTAGTAATATAATGATTAATACAGATATACTGACAAGGTGTCTACTGAGAACGATGTGCTGATTCCATTGTCACAGCTTCCTATATATAAATAATTGACATCTTCATATCCTCCTGGATGGACATAGCCTGGTGGTTAAAATGCTTGACTCTCATCATCAAAAGTGTTCACCCTTTGAACTATGGTGGCATTGTAATCTGATGATCAATCCCTTCATTCATTGATAAATAGTAGTCTGAGAGTTAGTGGTGAGTGATAATCACCAGCTATCTTCCCTGTGGTCTATCACTCCTAAATTAGAGACACATAGCCCTGGAAATCTTTGTAAAAAATTCAACAAATGTGTCCCCCTTTACCTATGTCACATGAAGATCTTAAGATTTGTATTTATATTGATTTTTCTCACTTCGTGTTGTTGTAAAAGATGTTGATGTTACACTAATGCAACATCAAGTCTTTATGTAATTTATGTTAGCGTTTTTAACCATATTCCATTTTAGCTTATTATTGTTATTAAACATGATGTTTACAATGTCTTTGTCATGAACCCATAAATTAACCATCTAATGCACCAAACAGATGAATGACTGAGATATAAAGTCATCATCTCTCAGATCCAGAACTATTCCCATTTTTTTTATGTAAACGGATACTTGGTGAGCTGTTTTGTTACTTAAAGTACAATACATCTTGTTCCTGTGTGTAGTTTTGATCATGTGCCAATTCACTTTCTGAAATAAATTTTTGTTACAGAAAAATATTATTGTTCTCATAATGACTAAAGCTACTCTTCTTTTTTTTCTTGGCCATGACCCACAACATCCAACTGTTAACAGTATAACTGTTTCTAGTTACACATCAAAAGTATATTTGTCAGTTGTCTATGTTTAAATATCTTTACATATGACACACATTATAATAAACACTTTGCTAGAAGGTTTCAGCTTGTCATCTTACATAACAGCATTTAGTGATAACACATGATTAATAGTTTGAACTTAACATATGTACACTATTAATTAATACACAGACAATAACCAGTTTAACGTTCGTGATAAATCAAAGAAACACGTTTGTAGTTTCAAGCTTGAAAATAGTGTTGTAGACAACTTGATGTCAAGATTTTACTAAATCTGATGGTTATCGAGATACAGTGGTAGTTTATGAGCATGAAAATCAATGAAACACCAAGTCAGTCTTCTGCTCACATTGTGTGTTGAATACACAAAGAGTAGCGAGTCAATTTATTTCAGTGTTGTACTTAGATTAAGTTAGCTATTGTGTACAGTTAGTTACTTGTTAAATTAGGCATGAAATTACACCAAGGCCTGGCATGTCCAGGTAGTTAAGGCTTTTGACATGCTCACCCTTACAGCTCTGATGGTCAATCCCACTATTATTTGGTAAAAGAGTAACCCAAAGGTTATAGGGGTTCATATATTTGTGTTAAAGTAGGTTTAAAGCCTATATATTTTTTGACTATTAAATTAGGGATAGCTAGTGTAAATAGTACTCAAATACGTCTTCATGAAATTCAAAACAAATGAACATTTGTAACAGTCTATGTTAACACTAACACAAAGTTTAGACCTAAGTTTACAAACAAATGTTCCAACTAAAATAAAACTACTGTGTACCTAATACAGTAATAATGTTTAACCAAAATATACCCAACTGATAATAAACCTAGCTGTAATGCATTTACTAATGAACATTTATTTTAATATATTTGTTTCAGTTTAATATATTTTTAGACATGCATGTAACATATATTGTTAAACGTGTATTATGAAAGTCCCACCTATCTCTAAATTTGTAAAAGATTCTCAAGTGTAAGAATCAACAATATGTGCTTTATGAAAGCACTAGCATATTTTCGAATATTGTTGCCAAGTGAACTTTTAAGAACTTCTCCCTAAACGTTTATAAACTGACATGAAAAGAGACAGTTTTATATCACTGATTTGCTACAGTTAGTATACTATAAACATCAGAAGTTATAACTTTGATTAACGTTCACCAATTGGGAAAATACAGATATTTGAGAGGAATATTTATAGATTTTGAACATTACAAACTGTTTAACTTCAGAAAATTAACTTTCAACATTAGTATTTTTAGGAATATAACTTCAGTGGTAGCCATCTTTGTGTTAAGTGAGGTATACCTGTGCATCAACACAGAATTAATTCATTCACTGTCAATAAAATATTTTTTCAGACCAGATAAAAGACTCAGTATTGTTTATAAAACCATTGTATATAAATCATATTTGTAATAACCATCATTACAAATTGTATTGTTGTTTGTATATTAAAATATATTTATGTTAAGAAAGAAGATTGTGTGTATCAATCTTGTTGACAAATATCATAACTTTGATACATATCAACTTTTAAATTAAAATTAAAATTTTAGGCTATTTCACTCTGTAATAAATAATAAGACAGAGATTCAACTGAGATAAGTTACAATACATAAATTACTAATGGACTCTATATTAAAAAACTACTAGATATTTCACAATTTCACACGCATAGGTCAATGTCCAAAGGGTCAGGGATATGTCACCACCTTTAAGCCACGAATCATGATGTCTAAAGTAACAACTAGTATGCTTCAATTGGATAGTAGTTAATATGTTGCCAAATAGAAAGTTCACTCTGAGAATGATTTAAATAATTTGGGAAAGTATTACAAAAAATGTTGTTACCTAATTATTATAAACTCTAATAATGGAACCAGTGAGGTTTTAAGCCCTTGGTATTCCATTGTAAATCTTGACAATAGGAGATTGTCACAGTACCACAAGACATCATGAAAAACCTATGGTTTAAGAATATGATATCCAGTATCAGCAAGTATGTACCTGGTACCAACCGTATATATACAGTCATGTGAAAAAGTTAGGACACCCTATGAAAGCCTGTGTATTTTTGTAACATTTTTGGATATATAGATATTTAATCTAGGATACTATAATGAGTACATGATGCAGGTCTTTCATACTAATATCTAGCTACACTCAGGAACCAACTTCTCAGAATTCTCTATTAGATCCTAAAAGTTTGATGGTTACAGGTCAGTAAACTAGTTGAAATACTAGAAGCAAAGTCTGAGCAGAAGAGAAGGACTTGACTTCCACCACCACACCTCTGTTTTCATAGCTCATGACACAAAAACTATTTGTTTAAAATTTTGAATCAAGATTAATTCATTGCATACAGTCAGGTTAACTTGTGTACAGTTGAGCAGCATAACCTGGTTTCATTTTGTATTGATTTACTCTCATTAAAAAGTGTAGTATCCCCAAGTTTCATTGGGGAATTGTCAATAATAACGTTTTTAGCATGGGATCTGAAAGCTTTGTTAGGAGGATGCTGAAGGATCACCTCAGGAACAGGGTCATTATTATCAGAAACTTCTGATTCTATTCTATCAGTACCTATTAATTTCAAATCAAGCTAGCCAAGAAACTAGGAACAGCATTCTAGCATAGAGTTAAGCCTAATTTGACTGCAGACAAAGATTCAAGAGAGACAGCAAATAACACAAAGGAGGGGTCATCTTCAGTCTCTATGGCTACTCACAGTGTGTATAAAACATCTGAAAAATCTAGATGCTCAGTTAGGGTTAGCTTATTCGATTAAAGTAACATCATCTTAAATAAAATAATTAAGTTAGATAAGAATACGAAATATAACAAAAGAAAATGTAAGGATGGAGACAAGGAACGCCTAGTTAAGATAACTTTCTCACTCGTTCATGTCTCATAAGCCTACTTCGTAGTTATTGTCTACCACATACCATCCACTCACACTTATAAGTTAAGTGTTACAACTTTAAGAATCACTCATCTTGTTTGAGTTTTGTTAATTAGCTAAATGCTGTGACAACATTATAACAAAATCCTGTAAAAAAAAAAAAAAAAAAAAGAGAGAAAGAGATCGATCAACTCTGGAGTAATTTTCACTTTTATACCACTAAAGTTTATGCGCTTTCAATTTGATATGAATGGACATTAATGCTGTTGAACATTTGCCCTTATTCTTATTTCATACAAAATAAAAGGGTTTCCAAAAGTATGGACTAGTGATTACACACCTTATTGTAAATACACACATATATAACATTGTCTAAGTAACTATTGCTAACGTTTATAGAATAAACTTCATGCGTTAGTAGCTGAATTAATAATATTTATTAGATGATGTACCAAGCAAGAACTTTTTATTCTCAGAAGTTGCAAATTAATTAATCAAAATCTTTACACAGCTTCTACAGATGTAGGCAAAGATAACATATCAGAATCATTTTTCACAGTTTTCACAGTTATTGGGCCCCCCGCTAGTAGAGCGGTATGTCTCCGGATTTACAACGCTAAAATCAGGGGTTCGATTCCCCTCGGTGGGCTGAGCAGATAGCCTTTGTGGCTTTGCTAAAAGAAAACACACACACGCACAAACACACACAGTTATTGGTGTTGTGACGTATTCCCGGACTCCAAGTAGCTGCAGAACTAAATATTTTAAAGTATTAAATAACTGTGCTCCCATACAGAGCTTGATTAATTAAACACAAAGGCCCGGCATGCTCAAGCGTGTAATCTGAGGGTCGCGGGTTCGCATCCCCGTCGCGCCAAACATGCTCGCCCTTTCAGCCGTGGGGGCGTTATAATGTGACGGTCAATCCCACTATTCGTTGGTAAAAGAGTAGCTCAAGAGTTGGCGGTGGGTGGTGATGACTAGCTGCCTTCCCTCTAGTCTTACACTGCTAAATTAGTGACGGCTAGCAGAGATAGCCCTCGAGTAGCTTTGTGCGAAATTCCAAAAAACAAACAAACAACTAAACACAAATGAAAATAGCAGTATTTATTCGTGCAATATATGTTGATTACTTAGCTAATCAAAATGAAACATTAAGTATTTAAAACTTCTCAAAGTTTTGTCTTACTCCAGAAAAATAGGCTGTGTATTGATTGTTCACCTTATTATAACAACCTGTTTATATCAGGTTAAACTAGTTTTCTGCAGTAGCAATTTGACTTATCATTCATTATCAAGTAGACTCAGTTTGAGGAAGATATCTGTTTATTTGTTTTTGGAGTTAATCCACATTGAACTATTACACGTTTCTTACGTACGCTAGCAGTAAACCACTGATTTTTGGAAAAAGAAGTCCGAATAGTGAAAATTGACGCTGTTGGAGGTAAAATACAAGGTGTTAATAAATAGGTTAACAGGTGCAGAATGAAAAATAAGAAAAAAAAAAGTTTTACGGAACAACAAAGTTCAAATAATACTGTTCAGTTGACAGACGTTTTCTGAAGGCACAAAGTACGACAAACAGGACAAAACTGACCCAAATCTACAAAGTTCAAAACACACGCACATACAGTTGGTGGACAAATAAAAACTTTAAATAATCAAACACAAAATTGCAAAAGGAATACTGTAATACCATGGGAATGTTGAGCTAGTAACATAGAAAAGTCACCTTTCACTAATTACCATAAGAATACAGAGATAATCTGAAGTCGGCGTTCTCTGGAGAAATCTTGCAATCTCAAAATACGGGTTTGCAGAGACCATATATTATACAAACACGGAATATTATGAAAATAAAGTTATTGAACGGCTAGCAGTTATCGTAGCAGAGCCATAGACTCCACAAGAGGCTCAGTTGGTCAGGAAATTAGCAGAAGGTTGTGGCAGTAAATGCAATGTTCAAATTCATTCCAAACATTCTAAAGCTCTTCAATCAAATCGAAACCCCTTCCTTGATCTTGAGATTAATGTCAAACAATAAGAATGTTATTTATTGTCTTGAAAGATTAGTTGTCCCTTATGTAGAGTAAGGAAGAAATCCAACAACATCAAGTAATATCCACATGTTACTCGCCCTTATTAATTAGATGACCGATCCGCGCGAACAAAAAACAACAACATTTCTTACACCTCTGCATTCTTCCAGACATGTGCATTATCAGAATAACACAAGCAGGCTCAAATGCCCTAAGTGAATTTCGCGATATTTTTATCCAGCTATCAATACAAAGAAGGGTGAAGCCTGATTAAAAGGACAACTTACCATTCACTTTCAAGTTCTCATTTTCCACAATTGCTAGTCCAATCACAACCAAATCCTTGCTTTCCTGATTGCATCTGGGATAAGTGACTGTGGACTATTTATTAGTTATCATATGACAGTGACTTTAATTTCCTTACATGGTGGAGTTGTAAATACACGAATCTTGAATACAGCATTCAATAACAGCACTGTTTGACAATATGTTGCACTAAACTAATTGTTCGTTTATCATCAAATGGCCGTCACAACTTCTGCTAGTGCCAGGGTTATTCCCTTTCAACTCATGTGGTTAAAAAACTCTGATGACATTCAATACAGGAATAAAAGGTACTTTTTGTTTGCTAACTTGAAGATGACTTAAGAAGGTCAAAACATCATTATTTTAACTAAAGTTTTAATACCCATACCAGCCGTCTTGAGAATACATTTTACTTCAAGTGGATTTCTTGTCATCACGAATAACCGTGACTATATTAGCGCATCCACAAAACTCAAGCCATCACTTCACACATCACATGAACAGTTTAGTATTAAACTTATACTCTGAAACTGAGCCGAATAAGAAAATAATATAAAAATAACGAAATTTAATGTATTATAGATACTTTGTTGCAAAAACTACAAATGACGTAATAACGATTTGTACAGTCTTGTCAAAAGGTTGATCTAATTATTTTACTTCGATAGCCATAAGCACTCACCTGGCCTGCTATCGAGAATACTACTGCTACATTAGAAATACTTGTATGCAAACGAGCGTGTCGGCAATTGGGTTGTCGCCAAGTTGTCTGTCGACTGGTAATATTGTCGACGCATTGATTGTCGCTGTGTTGGCTATCACCCGTCTGACCCTGAACCAACTATTGTTTGATGGACAATATTTTATAGCACTTCCCTTCTAACATGAAAAGTTTACAAGAATAAGAAAAACCTAAACTGTTACTATGAATTTAACATATTAACAGCAACAAATTACTTCAAGAACGAAACGACAGGTCGTCTCAATACGTTTTTTTGTGTGAAGTTGTTTACAGTGTCAAAACTGTTAGGTTAGTTCGGACAAACATACCATCCTCTTCCCTGTCAGAAAATAATAACAATAATTTGTTTCTGTGACCTGAGCCAGAGTGAAAAATATACACAAGGTCCAATCATTGACAAGCACGTAGGGTCAGATTCTTCCATATGGGTGTCAAGATAAATAATACATTAGATTTAATTTCAAATTTTAACCTACGTCCTGACCTCTGGTTCATAACCTGCTTGCTTCCTCCCACTTCCAAAAGTTTAGAACACTTCCATGATGTCCAGGCTACCACACCAATACTAACAACACACCAAGTCCTCGTCTTCTGTAATTCATACTGTCAGTGTTTGATTTTTAGAATTTCGCACAAAACTACTCAAGGGCCATCTGCGCTAACCGTACCTAATTTAGCAGTGTAAGACTAGAGGGAAGGCAGCTAGTCATCACCACAAACCATCAATTCTTGGGCTACTCTTTTACCAACGAATAATGGGATTGGCCGTAAATTATAACGCCCCCACGGCTGAAAGGGCGAGCATGTTTGGTGCAAGTATTTTTGTTCAACTTGGGGCAGAATGATGGATAAAATAAAATACGTGGTCTGGCTAACTATGAATGAATTTTTGCTGCAAAATTATGTTTAGAAGAAAGTCCTAAACGACCTACCATGTTTATTGATATTGAGATGGTCTTGTCGGTGGGAGGTGGTCAAGACAGTGATCCACGAATACCCAGAATAATGAAAATGCTCTTGAAATTCACAGATGATGGAGACGCAGAAATATGTGCAGATGGCAATGCATTGTTAAATGCTGTTTGCAACTTTGATTTTGTAATTGGACTGGTACTTCTAAAAAAAGAAAGAAGCACCACACGAGTACTTTTAGAAGAGATATACTAGGAACAGAGTAGAAGGTTTTATATTAATATTATGATGGATAATAAGGCTTCATGCCCTGAAATGCAAATTTTTACAACTTTCGTCAATACAGTCTATCAGAACCGACTTCATGAAACGGTACCAGTCTTATACAAAGTGGACAGTATTCTCGCGGGGCGGTCATTCAGTGGCTTAAGACAACTGAAGACGTCTTTGGGGAATAGCATGGGTCAAGAAGTACTAAATAACATTCCGATAATAAATATTAAAAGTGCTTACACTAACCAAGTGATTAAATTTGAAATGGATCATATGAGTGATATCTTTGGAAGGCGAAGACACAGGAAGATATTCTTCTTCTAGTAATGTGTGGGACCCGGCATGGCCAGGTGGGTTAAGGCGTTCGACTCGTAATCCGAGGGTCGCGGGTTCGAATCCCGGTCGCACTAAACATGCTCGCCCTTTCAGCCGTAGGGGCGTTATAATATACGGTCAATTCCACTATTCGTTGGTAAAAGAGTAGCCCAAGAGTTGGCGGTGGGTGGTGATGACTAGCTGTCTTCCCTCTAGTCTTACATTGCTAAATTAGGGACGGCTAGCGCAGATAGCCCTCGAGTAGGTTTGCGTGAAATTCAAAACAAACAATCTTGTTCCAGCTGCTTTTGTTCTGTTTTCTGCACTAAACAATATCTCTGTCCAAAGGGACGCTGATACACATCCGTGCTGAATATGTTTATGATGACAACATCCTTTGCTTGCTGAGTTAATTATGTTTGTATGTCACAGCCAACGAATGCTTTAGGAGAATGACCAGTCACACGGTGATGCTAATGCGACACAATAAAAAAGTTTTCTATATAAAGGCCTTAGTTTGACATAATTCTATTGGCTATCTCGTTTGTTTGTTTTTTTAAGAGAACTGTGTATTTAATGCAATTGTACACATTCTTATCCATGTTTTTGTTGTTGTTGTACGATAAAAAATATTGTTTAAACTTTTTAAAGTTTGCTTATTTCTCATGTAGCTTAAATTCCACTCCAGTTTTCAATTACAGATTAAGGAAACATGTCCTTTCCGATCCTACTGTTATTAAGTGGCCTTATTTAATACTCACATGAAAATCAGTTCACTTGAAAATACCACATTGTGCAACACTAGTTAATTAAAAAGACGCCCTTTCATTTATTCAAAGTAATCTTCTGTAATTTGACTCAGGATTTTCAATAATTATCAAAACATTTCTCTCCAGTAGTAAATAAATTGAGTATTCTTTGCTTTTCATACCCCCAAAGGAATTATGATAAATTAATAACGATGAAGTTTTTTATTGTTGTTTTTTAATTGTATCTCCTCAGCGGATCAGACTGAAATTATTAGCCCTGTGTTCGAAAGTTCATTCGTTAGCCAGGAATTTGTTCGATTTGTACAATTCCTACAAAAGTTGTATTACCAAATTAATGCAGCACTTCTTTATGGCGAGCCTCTGGTCAGACAGCGGCAGGAGTATGGTCATACAACAGTAAAATTCGGATTTCGATTCCCTGCGGCGGACATACCAGACGTGGTTTTACGCTAAAACAACCAACCAATCTTCATGCCACCGCCACGTGCGTGAGAGCAGAAATTTATGGCAAAACACTGGCGCATGCTCTTTAAAGTACGTACTGCAAATGAATGTATTTAGTTAATGGATCTAGTTCATAGTCCCACTGACATTCCTTGTACTGCTTGATAATTGATATTTCGATATGAAGCACATCACGTATTATTACATACTGTTGCAGTGGGGTTGTGAACTTTTTGTTATACTTAAAAGCCTATTTGTTTCTAACGTAATTGTTACTGTGTTCTGTTTTGCCTGTTTCTTCATTATTACGTTTAATTAATGGACAATGTCACGGTAAAAATATTACTGTGATTCATAATTTTCTTGGAACGACGACTGTTAAAGGACCTGGCATGGCCAAGTGCGTAAGGCGTGTGACTCGTAATTCGCGGGTTCGCGCCCGCGTCCCGCTAAACATGCTCGTCCTCCCAGCCGTGGGGCGTATAATGTGACGGTCAATCCCACTATTCGTTGGTAAAAGAGCAGCCCAAGAGTTGGCGGTGGGTGGTGATGACTAGCTGCCTTCCCTCTAGTCTTACACTGCTAAATTAGGGACGGTTAGCACAGATAGCCCTCGAGTAGCTTTGTGCGAAATTTCAAACAAACAAACAAATAAAGACTGTTAAAGTTTTATTTTGCCTGAGTCAGTTGCAGTTTATTAAGTGGCCGCAGGAGGGTGCTCATAAAATATTAATTATTGTATAGTAATAGTAATGTTAGCAGCATGGTAATTAGAGATCTCGGCCCGCAATCTGTGTGTTACGGAATCGAAACCTGGTTTTTAAGAGTTAAAGACCTTTAGACTTATCGCTGAGCTAGTAGGGGCATAAAAATTGAGACCACCGACATCAGCAGACAAGTAACCAACATTTGGCAAAAACTAGTAACAAAATATGACATTCCAGTTAATACCAAATTTATTCAAAACCAGGCACAAAACTGAAGTCTTGTTTTTACTATGTAAAAACTACACTGACAAACACCACACCAACATTATTTACAAAATACAATGTGATAACTGTCACGACTTCTATATTGGAAAAACAAGTAGAAAAATGGAAACCAGATTCAAAGAACATAAAAAGTCACCTTCACACGTTTTTGAACACTGCAAGTCAAATAAACACAACATAACCATAGAAAACACTCAAATACTAAATAAAGAAACAAACATAAACAAACGCAAAATTAAAGAAGCCTTATTTATACAACAACTTAAACCAATATAAAGGAACGCCTTTATACCTATATTAAATATAATAAAATAAAATTATATATTCAAACATCTAACACCGCCCTCTACATTCCGACACTCAGTTACACAACTCCTTCAAACATGTGATCAGCTTCCGGTCAGTTACTTCTTTCTTTCTTTGTTAACCTGACGATGACCGAAGATGGTCGAAACGTTGTTCGCTCTTCTACGTAAAATATTTTCTCAACCCAAACGAGCCGTTTTTGCATATATATTTCTCTACAAGTGGGTTTTCTCGACATCACTGAATAAATTTTTGCTTTGCTACAGTTAAATGAATGGTGAAGGTAAGAGAAAAATTGTATTTAAAAGAATGCCTACGCCAACAGTCATTTCACTGTGATTTTGACAAAATCTTGAATGAACCTAGGTGTTTTTCCTAATACCAACGGCATGGATGTATCATCTAAATATATTCAATAACTGAGGTTCCCAACTATCAAATGTATTTACTCTCATTAAAATGGGTAATTTTTAAGCCAATATATGATAACCACTACGAAAAAAAAAAAAGTATTAGGACCTAGACCTATTTATATCGGGATTTATTATTTCGCAAAAATCACATGCGTAACTGTTGATACTGAAACAATATGGATTCTGCATAGAGTTAAACATAATGGATCGATATATTACGTAAAATCAGCATGGCTATTATGCAAAATACACCCATATTTTAACCCGGTATGCAATATTCGAACGAGTTATGCAAATTGTGATTTAAGCACCTTATGTGAAATAATACCTCTCACAAGAGTTGCAATATCTAAACAAAGGTGAGTGACGATATTGAATAAACTATTATGAACTCTACGCTAATCGTCTGCCTATTAAATTAAAGTATCAAATCATGAAGAATAGTTAAGTTTGTATAATTTACTAATGTAAAACTTGTTTTGCTAAACTATAAGCTTAAGTTAGGCCTATTTAAACTTCGCGACAAATTCACAATTAACGTTACGCATGGAAGTTTTTAATCCTACAAACTACAATTTAGAAATTATGTGGTCAAAATTTTGGACCCTGCAGTAGATCTAAGCTTCTTTTTATACGACAGATATAGATTTTCACCTAACACTGTTATGCTAAACGAAGATTAAATTAATCAAATATATTTAAACCTAAATGCTAATATTAAATTTATTGTAAAAACTAACGTCAAGTCGTAATTCAATACAAACCAAATTCAGAAGTCATACTAAGCCTAACAATACAATTAAAATTTAAGAAATTAATTATGGTAATGACGTTTTACCTGTATAACTACTAAAATCCGACAGTAATAATTGAAATCAAGTGGAAAACAATCTTAATTATGAGTAACAGCAAACCACTACCCTACGTTAGGTGCACCTTTTACAGATAATTTTAAATTAATAAATATTCCCAGTGTTTCGTGTGGGAACACTCTTCTTTCCGTGATTTTAGTTATTCTTTATTTTATAGTTTACAACTATTACAAGGCTGTCTTGACCCTAATTATATGTTTATAATTTGTCTTTTTTGCGATATAAATTTCCGTCTTCCTAATTTCGATTTAACTGTACCATAGCGAAGCTCACACTATACCTGGCCTTTTAAATGTGAGATGACTCATGATGTTTTCAAATAAATTCACGATTTTGTGCTTATGAAGATAAATATTAATTTCTTCCCTTAGGTCCTGTCGCATATTGAATGAATATAATATGCCTGTACCCACTTACAGTTACTAGTTGGCCTAAGCCGAATAAATTAACCACTTCTAAATTGTAAAATCAAAATATTTAATAAATTTACGCTTAGTTCGATACATATCAATAAAGAAAATGGTGCCAAGTAGTTCTAAAAGCACATTTACGAAAATCAAAACTAACAAACAATGGATAATTAAATATTGGTTTATTTATTTAAATTCAATATAAACTTACTATAAACCAAATAAAAACACGTAATTGATTATTCGATATTACACCCAGCGAAAATTACAATATATGCGGAACAACTGAAAAGAAAGTAATGTTATTAAATGATTAGACAAAAAGATAAAATTAAAACCTTGTCCGATCTACTTTTATGATGACGTATTTATCCATTTATATTTTTCTCTCTTTAATACTCGATCATACTTTAAATTAGAGATCGTTGCTTTTTAGTTTTAAATATGAAATACGTTAGTTTTACGAGACTCAACGAATATTACAAATAAAATGATGAAACTATTAATAAAAAACAACAACTTTGAAAACAAAGAAAGGGAGTACACTGACGGGCAACAACGGGTATGGATGAGCCCCCCCCCCAACAATTATGTATATAGATGTGGTCATTTTGGTGTGTTTATTGTTTATTTTTTCTGTATTTTTTGAATTAACAATTTTTGTTTTGAATTTCGCGCAAAGCTACACGAGAGCTATCTGCACTAGCCGTCCCTAATTTAGTAATGTAAAACGAGAGGGAAGGTAGCTAGACATCACCACCCACCGCCAACTCTTGGGCTTCTCTTTTACCAACGAATAGTGGGGTTGACCGTAACATTATAACGCCCCTACAACTGAAAGGGCGAGCATGTTTGGTGTGACGGGAATTTGAACCCATGACTCGCAGATCATGAATCGAGTGCCTTAACCACCTGGCCATGCCGGGCACTTCATGTATACAAAGAGCAATAAAATAATCTAAATTAGAAACATATTCTATAATAATATTATACATAACACAGTTTTTATTATTTAATTAAGTAAAGCACTCATCATATTTTAAACAGTTATACTTATGCATTATACGGTTATGTCTTAAATTTTTACATCACAATGTCGTTTAGGAATAAGACAGAATTATGAATATATAATTTATATCTTTTATAAAACATCATTTAATTCAAGAAACTACAAAATAATATCGCAAATGTCTACTAAAAGCCGCAGCAGTAATTACTTGGTATATGCTGTTCATTCCATGGATTTTCAGGTCTCAGTTAAGCCTTTCAGGCATGAATTCAACAAAGACCGAGATACCATTTAAAGTAATCCTTGCAGGAGCGCTTGATGGTCCTGTGGAAGATTTGGATTAATTTGTTTTGAATATCGCGCAAGGCTATACGAGAGCTAGTGATCTCTAATATACCAGTGAAAGACTAAAGAGAAGGCAGTTAGTTACCACCACCTGCCGCCAACTCTTGGTCTGCTCTTCTACCAGCGAATACAGGGTTTGACCGTCACATTATAATGCCTCCTTGGCTGAAAGTGAAAG
This sequence comes from Tachypleus tridentatus, assembly GCF_004210375.1. Lineage (NCBI taxonomy): Eukaryota > Metazoa > Arthropoda > Merostomata > Xiphosura > Limulidae > Tachypleus > Tachypleus tridentatus. The sequence goes on along the minus strand of NC_134829.1, from coordinate 51,357,432 downwards.
CATGTTTGCTGTTACAGAGATTCGAATCCGCGCCCAAATGACTGCGAGTCAATCACTCTAATCACGAGGCCATGCCGGGACCATTTGGACTTCGGAAACGGGTAGCCAGGTGGATATCACAAAATTAGTTTGTGTGAATATTTTGTGAACTTGTGGGCGTATTAATAAATAGTAACAGCCAATCCCTTAGAACGGGTGATAGGATGTTAATGACTAACTATCTTCTCTCTAGTTAGTAGTTCGAAAGTAGGGACAGTGGGGGTAGATCGAGTGGCTTTGCCATAAATACAAAAATACATATATTCCACTCCACAGTTTTTTAAGCGTCAAATTCTTCAACAGGTTTCATTCTTATTTACAAAGGAAAATTAAATAATTCTGAAGTGGTGCAAAACATTCTACAGTATCGTGCAGGTGTTTCAGTTTTTCGTGCAGCATGAATATTCTTGTTGAACATATGTCGAAAGGTGGAAAACGTACATTTATCATTTTTGCTTGAGTAGAGTTGCCTACGCCAACAGAAAGAAACTGGTTTCACTTTGGCACTGAGCCTGACTTTTCTGGGGAGAGGCGGGCCTATTTCAAATGGTGGCTCAGATGTTTGTTCAAATTAATACTAATTCGGGTTTTTCTTCCCATACATATTACTCCAAACAATAGGTGGCGTTGAATTCAGATATAATTTTGATATGTTATCACCAATATCTCAGATTTTTTTTCTTTGTGATGTTTGGGTGTTTCTAAGTCTCCTCTCAGCCACAGCAGCCAGTAAAATTATAAAAACTTAGTAAGATGGCTAATAGATAAACAGCTGCTGTGGGTAAAGACTTTGTTGACTTATATTTTCTACATAACTCTCGTGAATACTTTTATCTGTTGGTCCTCAGTGGACCACAACACTTAATACTCTTTTATTTACTTTATTACTCAATTATACGAATTTGAGAATAAAAACAGAAAAGATGTCTGTAGTTGTTTTTGGTAAAAACCACAATGGGCCACATGCTGTGTCAACTGCGAGGAACTGAACCCTGAATTTTAGCTTTGTAAGTATGTAAACTTAACTCTGTCCTACCGAGAGATTAAAATAATAATAAAACATAACATACCGATATGTCAAGTACACTATATCTACGATATCCAGTGCTAACGAAGCCTTTCACCCAATTTCACGATCCATCATTCCGGCTGGGATACGACATACATAATCATGGTCTAGAGACCATGAATATGATTAACCTTGAACAACAGCTGTTCGGTTTGAATTATAATAAGTCGGTGAAGTGTAATTTTGTATCAATTTATTTAAGTATTACATGCCAGAATTAGTTTTTATTATGATTTTATGATTAGTGGTTCATAATAGGGATCGCCTATTTGTTATTACTTATGATTAAAATTGTTCCGCAAGCATAAAGAATAAATGGCTGCGAGTTTTGTGATAAAACCTGGGTAATATTATTAGGCACAATATTGCGCATTTAGTGGAGTTGTTTTTAAGTTTATTTCACTACTGGCTAATAATAGTGACTATATAACAGTTCACACGCAATCGTTTTAATATGGAGTGTCGCTTAAAAGGAGCCTCATAATTTACAGTATGAATGCATATTCATACTGCTGCATGCATGCCGTAGATGTAATTTAATGTTTATGTGGCAGACATGGCATATGCACCATAGCAGTTATTAACTTAATGTTGCAACTGTTTGGACGTCGCGTATCATATGTTTAAATATAGTGTTTCTTCCCTTTCGGACACGACGCTGTTGACGGGATCACAATTTGTTGTTGTTTTTACTACTGCAAAATCTACTTGGGTAAAAACGGCTGTCTCCCACAACAGAAATCTGTTAACCGTAATTTAAACGATAGCACCAAACTCAGTTTCAAGCATCGGATCAGCTATCGTGACGTGATTGCATATTTTATAACTACTACAGGTATAGTAGCCATTTTTGGAGCTGACTACAAGAAGTGGTAAGAATCGAATAAGCAGATGTTGAAAATGATGGTTATGGTTAGGCGAAAGCGAGACAGAAAATTTGTAGCTATATATATATATAAGAAAATATTTCGTTTCAGATAAAATGTGAAACAACGACTGCCAACCAGAGTCAGGATCGTAACAGTGGAACAGGATTGTAGCAGTGTCAGAAATGGTGGAGGGAAAGGTATACTAATAGAAATAATTCGTAATTATTAATTAACACGTTTCTGACCTTGTAAAGTATGCAGAATATTGCTCTGAGAGGAAATCTTGTCAGTTGCAACAAAACCGTGACCTGTATAATTACTATAGTCAGCAGAGAAGAAGATAATATATAACAACTATAACAAATATTTAAAATAATGATTTGTATACATACATTATTATATTACGACACATTGTGCTGTATTTGCATTGAATATACATGCATGCAACTATGCAACTTTAATAAAGTAATATGGCTATCTATGTATTTGATTTTGCCATTTAAAAACTACAAAACCTGCATGGATATGTAGATATAGATATAAATAGTAGCCAACGTGCATTGCACAAACTTGCAAGTATAAAACCCATGCGGTTAGAAACTCCAGTCCAAGCACCATTCCAGTATAGTTCAGTAGTCCAATCCAGTGTTTACAGACTTTCCATATAACTAATGGAAATATATATATATATATATATTCCTTAATGAAAGAAAAGTGTAGCTGCAAGTAAAAAAACAAAACACAGATTGACACACAAAGGGTATGGGGTTCGGTTCCCCTCGGTGGGCTGAGCAGATAGCCCGACGTGGCTTTGCTATAAGAAAAACACACAAACACACACAAAGGGTATAAGAGATAAAATTATAGAAAACCATAAAAAATTGAGAAATTTAAATGAGTGGTATGATAGAAGATTTAAAATAATTTAGAAGATCAAGAAAGTTGGTCGAACATAATATTATGACATCCAAAAGGATGTATGAAAAAAATTTAGCAGTAAACATAAAATTTAACAGCTAAAAATTTTAAAAGTACATTAGGGGTAAACAAAATCATAAGATGGGGATATGATCCTTGAAGGATGATAAAAAAAGGCTTTTATCTGATGAATATGAAATGGTTAGGTTATTAAATTATGTCTTTTCAGTTTTTACTAATGAAGACTCAAGCAGCGTTCATCTCAAGCAATTGATAAATGAAAACAAAGCTGAACAAGACAACTGCATGAATTCTAAACTTGTTAAAATAAAATAAAATAATGATGAGGCGTTTGAGCCGGATGCATTTTCCCCGATGGTTTTAAAGGAGGTAAAGGATTGAATATGTGAGCCACGTACCACATTTTTTGTAACTCCTTGAATAGCGGACAAATACCATTAGACTGGAAATTAGCTAATGTAACTTCTATCTTCAAGAAAGGTAATAGAAGTTACTCCAGTAATTATAGACTTAGTAGTCTTACATTAGTTGTGAGAAAAGTTTTGGAAAGTTTCATAAAATATACATTGCAAAGTCATTTAACAAAGGTTAGGATTTTTTTCGAATTGTCAATACAGTTTCACTAAAGGAAATCTTGCGTTACACATCTTTTGACACGTTCTGAAAATGTTATTGTACATCTATATGAGGATAAGGAAGTAGATTTGGAGTATCTGGATTTTCAGAAAGCATTTAACGAAGTGCCACATAAAAAGCTTATAAAGAAACTTACTTCTGTAGGTGTGGTGGATAAGTTAACTAATTGGATAGAAGAGTGGCTTGGTGGAAAAAAGTAGAGGGGCTGTTATCAATGGAGTTCATTTAAACTGGATTAATGTGTTAAGTGATGCACACCAGGACTCATTTTAGGACTAATAAATTACTTACATTTGCTGATATTGAGTTCTTGGGTTTTGTTGGCTGTGAAAAGATTGCTGCTGCTTTACAAAATAATTTAGATCATTCAGTGAGTTTAACAAATAAATGGCGGATGAGTTATAAGTAAGGCAAATACAATATACTGCATGTGGGGTATCATTATAAATTAAATTACAAGTATAATTTAAATGGGAATAACTTCAACATAGTCGTGAAATAAACTTATCTTGGTTGATCAGTATCTTAAGCCATCCACGTAGTGTGCTGTTGCTAGTGGTATGGTAAATAGGATTTTAGGTTGGGTCTACAGAAATATTGAATAAAAGTCTAAAAAGGTTATAATTTTATTGGTTAGGCCATATTTGGGTTATTTTGTTCAATTTTGAGTTCCTTACTTTAGAAAAAAACATTGAATTGTTGGAATGGGTTCAGAGAAGGATTATTAAAATGGCACCTGCAATGGAGAGGTTCTCATATGAGGGGAAATTAAGATCCTTAAAGTTGTTTTCCCTTGAAAACAGAAGAGTTAATGGTAATCTGATGGAAGTGTTTAAGACTAAAAGAAATTGATAATGATGATACATCAACATTTTTCATACTTAAAAAGAATTATAGAACTAGAGAATATAGATTTAGGCAAGGTAAAAGTCGTCTTCAACTAAGACCGTTTTATTTTTCAGATATGGAAGTTGTCCTGTGGAATTGGTTACTTTCGGATGTTGTGGAGGTAGTAAATTTGAATGAGTTCAAAAGAAAGCTTGATGTATGTGAATGATAAGAACTGGCTTTACTTTTTATTTAGTTTGGTTTACAGGATTGGATAGCCAAGATGGACCAATAGGTCCCTTGTTGTCCCTATACATTATTTTATGTTATAAATATACTAGCTATGTATATTTTACAAGCATATACATAACTACATAACATGTGGTATGTTGATTACCATGCATCTTAATAACCATACACCCAGCACCAATATCCATGATAACGTTGTGGCAATAACAACAGAAGTGATAGCCATCAATCAGCATTAAGCCAATTCAAAGATTGTCGTTGTTTCATCAGAGAGTATCATACAACAGCTACATGTTCATTAAATTAAACTGCTTCAAATAGGATAATATTTCTATTATAAAGATTTATGTCCATAGCGGACACAAAAACTAGAGAAACAATATTATTATAAAGATATAATTTAAAATGGAGAATACGTATCTCAAAAAAAAAACACAGAAACAAGATAGGTGTCTTAAAGTGAAAACGCAATCGAAAATAATAAACAAACAAGCTTGACGTTTGAGATACAGTGTTACAAGCCCCTATTTTGACTCCATGTCTAAGAGCTGTAATATTTAGGAGAGTTAAAATATTGATCTGTAGTTTAAATAAATAATGTCAACACTACGTCTGAAACGTTAAACGTTGTTCTTCACTTTTTGCATTTACATTTTAAACTACCTATTTTTTTCTGTATTTTTTGAATTAATAATTTTGTTTTGAATTTCGCGCAAAGTTACACTAGGGCTATCTGTGCTAGCCGTCCCTAATTTAGTAATGTAAGACTAGAGGGAAGGCAGCTAGTCATTACCACCCACCACCAACTCTTGGGCTACTCTTTTTTTTATCAATGAATAGTGGGATTAACTCTCACATTATAATGCACCCACGGCTGAAAGGGCGAGCATGTATGGTGTTACAGGGATTTGAACCTGCGACATTCAGATTACGAGTCGAGTACCTTAACCACCTGGGCATGCTGGGCCAACTAGGGAGGGAGAAAATGCATTTTTTGACCCGTTTTCTATGTTTAAAACACATATTAAATGTATAAATATTTTTTTTAAAATTAATATTTTAAATAAGGGGAAAACACATGGTATATCTGCAAACCACAACTGTAGATACAAACAAAGAACTAGTGTGCATCTCACTTACCAAAAATATTATATGTTTGGGTATAAAGAAAAATATTTTATATTAATAGATAGTTCATTCTTCTTTAATTGTCGCCTCCCCCCTCTTAGGATTAAATGTTTCAAAACAAAACACAATGATCCTTCCGAAAGAAAATAAGGTCCTTCCCCTAGATTGAATAACAGAGTACTGATTTAAGAAATCACACTCGGGTCCAAAACGTTAACTCTCTTTCTTTGTCTTGTGGATGACGTCACCTCATGAACTCTGTTCCCTGACAGCATTAGTCAGTTGTCACATTCAGTGAACGTCATAATAGGCCAATAAAATATATTCCATTTTCACTCCTTTCAAATGGGACTCTGTATCTAATATTGAAATATTCTCTTGGACAGGGGATACGTCAATTACTATAACACTCCACTGTAGCAATACTCCTATAAACATTGTTCTATCTACGTGTCGTTTATAGTGAACATCAGAAGAAATAAACTAGGGATTAATCATTGACAGGTAACACATGTCAGGAAAACAAATCTTTAAGATCTTGGAAACAAAAGTCATTTCAGTAACAATAATAAAACTATATATATATTTTTATTATTAATCTGGGAGAAAATAAATCAAATATTGGTCTCTTCAGTATAAGAAACCAAACGCATCGTGGTTCTAGCAGAATTCATGGCGTATACTAGTATTTCACATTGGATTTGCAACTTTATGATGTTGAAGTAATATCCTACCTGTAACTATATAGTTATATTGAATTTCTATATACCTTCCCTGCATATATATTTCAATCTGACAATCTTCATTTAAAGGATAAAATCGCATCATAGTTGATAGAGTATATTTATAGTTTATATTTACCATGATGTTCTATCCAGCTTATGCATTAGTTGATAGACTCATATGAAAGTTTATATTTACCATGATGTTCTATCCAGCTTATGCATTAGTTGATAGACTCATATGTAAGTTTATATTTACCATGATGTTCTTTCCAGCTTATGCATTAGTTGATAGACTCATATGTAAGTTTATATTTACCATGATGTTCTATCCAGCTTATGCATTAGTTGATAGACTCATATGTAAGTTTATATTTACCATGATGTTCTATCCAGCTTATGCATTAGTTGATAGACTCATATGTAAGTTTATATTTACCATGATGTTCTATCCAGCTTATGCATTAGTTGATAGACTCATATGAAAGTTTATATTTACCATGATGTTCTATCCAGCTTATGCATTAGTTGATAGACTCATATGAAAGTTTATATTTACCATGATGTTATATCCAGCTTATGCATTAGTTGATAGACTCATATGTAAGTTTATATTTACCATGATGTTCTATCCAGCTTATGCATTAGTCATGTAGACGTGACAAGAACAAAAATCATTGAACAGGTTAGTACAAAGGCGAAGGTTACTTTTATAAATGTTAACCTTTTTTATGTTTCTATTTATGTATTGAATATGTACAGTAGACAAGTTTACAAGAACTGTGATACAGTAGAGGTTTGGAAGTACCTGTAACATGTACATACGTGTTGTTATTATTGTATGTATACTTTACTGTTAGTTTAAACATTGTTTATGTAAATTTCATTTTATTGATAGGTTACTGTACAATACACTGATGCCACACTTATGATTTATCTAACAGAACAATGACACTGGGATTAGAGATTATATAGCTAAGATAACTGGTGCATACAAAGTTTACATAACACCGTTATTAAGTCATGGATCACTGGCTACTATAGGTAACCATAACACTGTAATAACCGAAGTCATGGATCATTTGCCTTATTTACAATAGTAAATACAACTAAACTACATGCTGGAAATGTAATGTTTCTTTTTTTTTTAAATATTACCCATTTTGTTTTCTTAGTCTTACTACTTTACTTGCACACAGGGGCGACACGTGTAAGAGGTTTAGCCTCCACAAATAAACTGTCCCTCTCAGGGCATTATTCTCATTACCTCAGAAATATAACACACACATACAGAGATCCAAAGAGGATGTATGTGAGTCAATAAGGAGAGTGTAGTAACTAGGGCCATTATGGGCCCCAGGGAAGAAAGCATTGAGCCCCCCTCTCTCCTATTACATACCAAGTGTCAAAGCATTATATATAGGCAATAGAGCTTTTTTAATATATATAGGCTGAACACATACACTAAAAATAACACCATTACTGATACACATTTGTAAATACCTACTGCGTTGATGCTGGGATGACAATGGCCAAAACAAAAATCTGAAAACGCACATTTTATGTATGAACAATTGCAAGAACAAAAAACAAAATTAATCAACTTTAGAGCAATGAAGTCTTGCGTGCTTTAGTCTTAGCAAACATGTCTATAATTGTTTCAAAGTCTACTCTCCTCGCCAGACGAGCCTCCACAGCTAGTGTTCCAAGACTTGTGAGTCTATTCTGGCACATAGTAGAACGCATGACATTTTGCACTCTTAAAAGTGTGCTGAAGGAACGCTCGACCTGCGCAACTGTGATGGGCAAGGTACAAAAGATTTTCAGCAGGACCACGATGTTTGGAAACAATGCCTCCAGTTTCAAGGTGTGAAGCTTATTCAGCAACGCAAGAGGTAGCAGGCATTTTGACCAAAATTCGCTGGGTGAATCACTCTCAGATGTTCCAACTCTTGTACAAGGTTTGCTGATACATCGGCTTGATAGTTCATATGCAGTGTTTGTGCAAGGTCATGAACAACTTCGGATTTCAGATGTGGATACTTCCATAAGACACCAAATATTGACTCCAGTTTCATTGCTGCGTCATATCTTGTCGTCATATTCCCAAGGACAAAATGAAGAAGAACACAGAAGACTTCATGTTTGAATTTGTCTTCTGGATCACAGTCTGTGGTATCTTCTCTTGTCTAACTGCAAACAACTTCTTTTTCTTCCGTCGTTTCATGTCAATGATAGGGAATTTTCGATGCCATCATTTTTGGTAACTAGCTTGGACTAATCCAAAATGGCGTTCCAGTCATTCCTCAAGCACTTCAGATCTTCGATGAGACTCTTGCTATTCTCAATCTCTATGTCTAGTGTTGTGTCTGTCGATTGTAGGACATTATTCCTGTAGTCAATTGCCGTCAGGATTTTCAGTCAAACAGAGGCCATAATAACACATTTAAACGATTCAAGATAGGTAAGTATATCATTTAGGCCTGCTTGCGTTTTAGGTTCATTTCTAGTACGTTTCGAACAGCTGTCTTCAGTCCCCCTATGTGAGCCACAAAAGGCCGGACGCTATCAACTCGTGCAGACCAGCGCGTCTGCGACATGCTGTATAGAGAGTAACCGACGTTCTGTTTCAAAATTTCCCACTGCTGTAGACTGGAACTGAAGATGTTACACAGTTTGTGAATGATTCCGAATAATGTTATCACCTTTGGGCAGCTTTCTGACACGCACAGGAAGAGTAAGTGGCGGGGGACACTGTTTTAAAATGTGAGCTTGTGCACCTTTATACTGACCACCCATATTACTTCCATTGTTGTAACCTTGTCCACGATAATCTGTTATTGGATTAGATGCTTCTTAAGAGTTTTAAGGATAAGTATTGCGATTTCTTCACCAGTTTTGTTGCTACAGTCCACAAAATTGGAGAAATCGTTCTTGCACTTTGTATCTATTTGTATCACTTTCCAAGTGGACATATCGCAGTATGAACGCAATTTGCTCAACAAGAGCAGAGTCACGAGTTACATCAACAATAATGCAATTGTATTTTGCATTTGCTCTTTCTGTTAAAATGACATCTGTCACCTTTCAAGCACAGCATTGTAGAATTCGGTTTGGCTTTCTGGGGACAAATAGAGCACTTACAGATGGTGGTGTTCCTTTTGTGATTCTTTCACCTTTGAAAGATGTTCTGCAAGGAGCGGATCATAATGGATAATCACTTCAAGAATCCCGAGAAAATTGCCATTCCTAGGATCTCCGATAAGATTGTTGTTTCCTCTAAAGGCTAAACCACGTTCACAAAGGAACAACGTAACGTCAAGAATTCGGTGAAGTACCTGGTTCCAAGCCAACTACTCATTCTGAATTCTCTGTACAAGTAGACTATCCACGACAGAGTTGGATGAAAGACGTAATTCCATGGTGCGCCATTCAACGTAACTTGTTCTGTAGCTAGTACTATTTTTGTGCTCTGGTATTTTATCATGCAATTTTTTCCAAGATTTTTCAGAGGGAAAGCCCCAGTACACAGCAAGGGACAATCGAGCTGGTGCTGGAAGCTTGCTGAATAGCCGACAGGGAAAACAAAAGAACGCTTGTTTCGTGTTATTCCAGGCTACCAAATCACGTGACACTTTCTCATCGTTTGGCACAGTGGTCTTAGGTAGAGAAGGTGGAAAGGTTCATCAGCAGGATAATAGTTCGGAAGGCTTTCTGGACCTCGACGAACGGCCTCCTCTACCTGAGAGCGTGAAGGAGTTTCATTTTCTATCATTCCAATGTCAAGTTTTTAGTTGCTCTCCTGCAGTACCTTCGTTTATTATTGGCTCTATCTGTGTTTCTGAACTTTTCTTAGACTCAAACTCGTCATTAGTAGTGTCAGTGTTGGAATTATTGTCAGTTTATATATGCCTATAATCAGAGACCGCATGGTCTGCATCTTGACTGAGTTGACTATGGTCAGAGATAGTGTTATTGCTACATGAAGGCCTGCTACCATCAAAAATAAACTGTTGTTTGTATCACTGTTACCAAAGAATCCGAGACTGTCCAGACGAATCTGCCCTTGGGTTGCAATCTTTTCTTTTAATTATTTTTCTTTTCTATTCTGCGCTTCCGACTTGTGTTGATAAGCCATGATTTCTCGACGAATTGGGCCCGGCCCGGCCTGGCCAGATGGGTTAAGGCGTTCGACTCGTAATCTGAGGGTCGTGCGTTCGATTCCCCGTCTCACCAAACATACTTTCCCATTCGGCTGTGGGGGCGTTATAATGTGACGGTTAAACCCACTATTCGTTGGTAAAAGAGTAGCCCAAGAGTTGGCGGTGATGACTAACTGCCTTCCCTCTAGTCTTACACTGCTAAATTAGGGATGGCTAACGCAGATGGCCCTAGTGTAGCTTTGCACGAAATTGAAACAAACAAACAAAACAAACTCGACGATTTGTTTCATGAAGCACTGCTGTGTCACTCACTGCACGCTAGCCTAGAATCAGTTGATGTTATTTCAAGACAGTGAGGTAAAAACGAATGAAAAAACAACAACAACGATATTTTGTTATTAAAAGAGATAGTCGAAACGTAGGACATACTAGCTGTAACATTGTAACATTATACGTTATTCATAGCAATTACTGGCTGATTCAGTACGCGTGTATCCATAGTAGTCCCAGCGATCTTGTAGTGGGGAGATGCGCAAATAATTAAATGACGTCAGTGATGTCGATAAAACCCACTTGTAGAAAAATATGTATGCAAAAACGGCTCGTTTGGGTTGAGAAAATATTTTACGTAGAAGAGCGAACAACGTTTCGACCTTCTTCGGTCATCGTCAGGTTCACAAAGAAAATGACGTCAGATACTTTTCACAATCAACATACTGTGGCGACCTCTCTTGGGTGGTATGAAATGGACGTCACTGTTCAATATAATATTATAAGACCTATGCATGAATAACGTGTGAAACTGCCAAATTTAAATTGTGAATGCCACACTAAACGGAGAAACCATTCAGAAAGAATAAATTAACCCCACGTAGTTGTTAAACATATAAATTTATCCCAATATAAATAGAAAAATAATACACAGTTCACACAATGCAAGTAGTATTGTTTGGGGAAATGCAATCTTCACTAACTGAACAACCTACTGAAATAATATATATATATTACTCCATCTGAAAAGACTTGTCATAAAACAGGTTCTGAGATAACCATACCTACTTCTGGAAAACTATACCCCGGGGCTTCCCCCACCACCAGTCAGAAATTATGAACTGTACTTATAAATTGTTGACATTTAAATAATATTGTTATCAAATAAGGAACAGAAAATCAATTTTTTTAATTACCAAAATTACTGGCAAGTTATAGATATCAAAGTCAATATGTAATCATTAAAATTGATAAAATGTGTTCAATACAAGGTTTGTCAAGAAAATCACATTCACAGTTATATAGTTACTGTATAAAAATTATATGGCTAGGAATTTGTATTATTCTGAATAAAGATTAACTAGTTTTACCAACACTTGATAAAAAGTTACGTATGGCAAATTGACATACTTGTCAGTTGGCTAAAAATTTACAAAAGCGACTCTGTAAACTGATTAACAATGATAACTGCCCTGACAGTCCAATTATATCACACTGAGTTTGGTAGTGAACAATCCATAAAATTTCTTAATGCTTTAAGGCAAGAAGTACTTATATAACTTGGTTTTCATTCAAATACCAGGTACAAAGTAACCAAAATATATTTCATAATTATGAGCAAGTTTAGATCTATAAATGTTTAAGTAATATTTTCATGTATTTAACGGACTAATCCATTACCATTCATTTTAAAGTTCTATAAACCTTTTTAAATATATTGTTGTATCATTTATACCAGTAGTTTAAATAACTAAAAATTGAGATAAGTTAGCTGCGGACAGTATTTAATTAGTATGCGAACTGTTTCCAACAAACATGCTGATTAATATCAGATAATATTAATATCCGTAAAATTACCACAACATAGTCACAGACATGTGTGACTGACGTGTCTGCAGCTAACGCTGTAGATACTATATATATTTTATAACTTTATAAGTAATCATAGAAGTTATTTCTTGTTGTTGGATGTATTCATAAATTTCTAGGCCTACATGTGCGCATTTTGAGAATTTAGGATGGGCCTTTCGAGTTTCGCGCTACATACAACTGTAAAAGACAGCAGACTGTACAGTGTGAGACGAGATTGCGACGCGATTTCACTCCACCAAGGATAGGGCGCAACTGCATGACCTATTTATATATGTAAAAACGGCTGGTTTGGGTTGAGAAAATTCTTTACGTAAAGGATCGAACAACGTGTCCTCGTCAGGTTCACAAAGAAAGAAAGAGAAAAAATTTTCTCAACCCAAACAAGCCGTTTTTACATATATATTTTTCTCTACAAGTGGAGTTTCTCGTCATCACTGATCATGACCTATTTACATTTTTGACGTCAAGCTGCGCATCTCCGCGCTACAAGATTTCTGGTAGCCCTACGTACTAGTTCTACCAAGTCGATTGATATAACCCGATGACAAATTTATTGCTGTTATGATCTTGAGGTCATTCCCACTGTGAGAATAGTTAAATTCGGACCATGTTAGTATTCATTGTACATGTATGTAGCTGTGAATGAATAAACGTAACAATTTTTTAATGATTTATTTATTTTTACGATTTTTTCTGCTCTTCTCCCGGGCCCCTAGACACCCGGGGCACTGACCCCCCTTCCCCCGATCTCGTCGGGCCTGATAGTAACTTAGGAGCTCGAACTAATTCTTTCCAAATGTGTGGGCCCGGCATGGCCTAGCGCGTAAGGCGTGCGACTCGTAATCCGAGGGTCGCGCTAAACATGCTCGCCCTCCCAGCCGTGGGGGTGTATAATGTGACGGTCAATCCCACTATTCGTTGGTAAAGAGTAGCCCAAGAGTTGGCGGTGGGTGGTGATGACTAGCTGCCTTCCCTCTAGTCTTACACTGCTAAATTAGGGAAGGCAGCTAGTCATCATCACCCACCGCCAACTCTTGGGCTACTCTTTTACCAACGAATAGTGGGATTTAACATCACATTATAACACCCTCGCAGCTGGAAGGGCGAGTAAGTTTGGTGCGACGGGAATGCGAACCCGCGACCCTCAGATTATGAGTGGACTAACTTAAACCACTTGGCCATGCCGAGGCCTGTATAAAAATATATCATCTAAACAATACGATTCGCAGTTAATGTATTGTTGTAACGTAACTCCTGCTAAACCACTGCTCCTAAAGGAATCGTCTAGGTACAGGAGGTTACACAAAATGTTAAAATTTTCACCTTACCCCATGGGGAACATGGAAATTTCCCCAAACCCCTTCTTTTAAACTGTTGACTAACCAAATTCGAAATTGTGCCAAACAAATCGTTTCGGTCTAATGGTTTGCAGAAAGATAACTTTTCACCCATTAAACCCCTTAAAGGAACCCAGGTTATTTCGCAAGAATATTTAAGGAGATTTCTCAAAAGTGGACGTCAAATTTGGCATCGATTTATATTACTAATTAACATTCGTAACCTGAATAAAGAAACTAACTTTGTATTAAAGCAGCAATGATTATTAAATTGAAAAAAATAAAATACTAGTTCAAACATTATGTTTTAATTATCGGCTACAAACAACGCTGTAGGCGTGGGTTATCTTGTTTGTTTTTTTTTGTTTTTGGAATTTCGCACAAAGCTACTCGAGGGCTATCTGTGCTAGCCGTCCCTAATTTAGCAGTGTAAGACTAGAGGGAAGGCAGCTAGTCATCACCACCCACCGCCAACTCTTGGGCTACTCTTTTACCAACGAATAGTGGGATTGACCGTCACATTATAACGCCCCCACGACTGGGAGGGCGAGCATGTTTGGCACGACTCGGGCGCGAACCCGCGACCCTGAGATTACGAAGCGCACGCCTTAACGCGCTAGGCCATGCCAGGCCCTTACGTTATCTTCAATGACGAAAAGGTGTCTTTGCTTAACTTGTTTTCCCCTACATGTAATATTCAAAATTAGGTGTTTTTTTATTACTTCTGTATTTAGCATATAATTACCACTATCGTGTTTTATTGTATAGTATGTTAGGAGTTACAATGCTGTGCGCGTTTTCTTGCAGCAATGCCACATAGGGCTATTTGCTGAGTCCACAGAGGGAAATCGAAGGTTTCAAAGGTGGTATTTATAAAGAATTACCTATATTTCTGTTGTCGAAAATATTATTTTTCGTGAATATGCGTGTTTTGCTTAAAATTTCATGAAACATTATTCAAAGTCATTATTTGAGTACATATTTTTGTTTGAATTTTCTTGAAAATGTATATACAAGCAGTAATAATAATAAACTAAGAGTTAAAATAGTTTCCCTTTATGAATTTTGAAACATTTACCACCATTTAACTAGAAACGTCTCTTATCATACAGTAACTGTTTTCAAGGTGTATGTTTTGAAACATTACTCAACTGGTAAAAAAAAAAAAAAGTGAACATCAGTGATAGAAAAACATGGGTTCTTAAATAAATTAAATTGAAGTATCACCCATCTTGGAAGCATATAATTAAGAAGTGAGAAATGACTTCATTTGGAAAGTACTAGCCTTCTTGTGAACAATAGCATATTACAGCCTTGTTTGTTTTATTTTGGACGAGGGTAGGATTAATTGTTTTATAAGGGTTAAAAAACCTTCAAGTTAGATTGGCAAGGCATAACAAAATCAAGATGAAGTAATATTTAAAATGTAACAATAATACTTATAATAAAATATATTTTTTATTGGCTAGTACTTACAATGAACAACAGTCAGCATTTTACGGTATAAAGCTTTAAAATGTTAATGATGAAATACTGTGAAAACAAATTTTATTATTACATGCAAGCAACAGAAAATGTGTAAAACTCACCTAGTTAAATTAAACACCTTAAAGTTTTATCCTTTTTTAATATCATCGTAGTGTGAGTTACCATCATATCACTGAGATATAAATCTGCTTCTTTCTAAAATTACCACACTGGAAAATCTCACAAAGGATTCATAAATTTTTACTCATATTTTGATTACATCTCTACATATATGTTTAAACCAATTAAAATATATTTGTTAAAACTTTATTTCCCATTAAATTCTCTTGTGCCTATCTTAATATCTGCTTCCAACAATTTTTATTCTACCAGGATAGTTATAAAAGGTAAATAAAATTTCAATGTCTGTGTAGGTTTGGTGATAAATTATTCATATTCATAAAATATATTTAAAATAAAACACTAAAATTTGAATAAAATAACATTCAAATTATTCACCTAAAGCAGAGTTCATAAATTTTCAAAATGTCTTTTTTATGACATCATAAACATTTTTACGTCAGTATTTGTAAAGAAACAGTAAAGTACATAATTTAGCATTTTAATATTCACAATATCATGATTTCTTGATATTTAGTTCATCTCTTATGGTTTCTTCATTGTAGTATTATTTGTCAGATTTCCTTATTCTGAACAGATATGTCTCTGTATTTTGTTGTCAGAATTATTTCAGCAAACTTATATTTTCACATATTCAAAGAAAACTTCATAAAATTTTTATTTAAAGTTTGAAACCAAAGGTGATAATTTTGTGTAATCTCAAAAAAGTTCATTATCAGAAAATAATAAGCTGATTAGTAATGATTCATTGGTAGAACAAAGATAATTCGTTGTAAGTTGTTAAACTTAAAATACATAAAATAAAAAATACTGATACACAAAGCACCAAAATTAAAAACAAATTGTTCATTCACATTAATAGGTATTTTACAAAAGTATTATGAATTCTGTATTATATAATGTTAATTAACATTAAAATGATAGTTCAAAGCTTTACTGCTAGAGTTCTATAACAATGTGTTCATTATGCTTTCATTAGTATGTAGATTACTCGATAAAACAAATACAAATTTTATTAACAGGCCCCTCACAAGTCAGTGGGGAACATTTTTGTTGAAAAAAAATACTGTCAAGTGTGGTTTTTCTTAACTGAAATTTCTTGGACATTTTTATTAGCTAAAAAGAATGCATTTTCCAAATTATTTTATCATTTGGGCTACAAAAAGTGATTTACAGTAGTAATTGACTGAAATTTGTTAAAATGAGAATGAGCTTACCAACCAAGCACAAGAAGCGTGGGAGTCTCCATGTGACAAACAGCTATTTAGAAAACGTTTAGAACCACCTTGGCAGATATTGTGCAGCAAGCCGAGTTCAATATTACATCAGTAGCTGCTTTCAAAGTGTTCCTGTCTGCTCATCCCACTGCTGACTACAGTAATACTTTAACCTACCCTACCGAATCACAAGTGAAATTGTTCATATCTTAATTGAAAGCTAAACATAGAAAGGTGATAGTATAAAAGGTTAAGTTGCTTAATTAATGATGCTGAGAATCACTTTACTGACACACACTGAATATACTTCCAGTTGTTAGACCTTAGTACTAGCTAGTGTGTGTGTTTTCTTATGACAAAGCCACATCAGGCTATCTGCTGAGCCCATCGAGGGGAACTGATCCCCTAATTTTAGCGATGTAAATCCATAGACATTACCACTGTACCAGGGGGGGCACTAGCTGGTATGAAATCTTGAGGATGTTGTATTTCCTTTAAAAATTTATCAACAAACAAACTAAAACATGTCTCAAAACCATCAGAACCCATTTTGGGGGTTTCTGGGTTTTACTTGCATTTAGTATTCAACAAAGTGTAGTGTAATCACACCCCTTGGCTCCTGACGGTCATGTTAATAACATTCTCACAAAAATAATAAAGATACACAACTTTAAAAGGAGAATTAGTTTTCATAAGTATGGTATGAAACTTCCATATTACTTTTAGTCTTAGTTTCAACACAGTAAACAAAAGGTGTTATGCGATAGAATAGAAACATTCTTTAATACACATAATTTATAAAACAGTTTTGGACTTCTATCTAAAAAAACATAAGTCACATATTGAACTTACTGTTAATGCTATTCACAAAACTTTAACATCTTCAATACATATACATGTATATATATATATATAAAGTATGGCCCAAAAGTAGGTATACAATTGATAATGTATTCAACAGCACTTTACACATGACATGGAATTATGGGAAAGTTAATCCCACATGCATTCAAATGGAAAGTCACTGCTATTCAGACAATCTTGGAGTCTGCCTTCCACATTTCTGCAAACTTTCTGATACATCTCTCTCTGTCCATCAAGTTCTGTAAATGTGTCTGTGATGTATCCTTTTATTTTGTCAGTATTCTGTGATTTTCTACTCTACACTTTATCCTTGAATACTCCTCAGAAGGAAACATTCATTCAGTCTGGTGACTGTGGAAGCACCTTGATTGTGCCACTGCAACTTATCTATGTCTATAGGAAATTTTCATCAAAAGAATCATAGATGGCATGGCCTATAGGTATGTATTATATGTAATAATTCTGTTACATAAAACAGGAGCTAGGACACCAAAGCTTGCAATGACATCCTAGTAGTGACCCCTGGCTGATTTAGTTGCTGTTCAAGAGTCAACATGTGCAACTGTATATTATTAGTCTGTATAACTACTTTTGCACCACTCTGTATTTAAGGTCTCACCTTCTGCATGTTTCAAAACTGAGGTAACCTAATACCACTTTACCACAAAGGTCATTAAAATTTTGATATCTTAATAAAGATTACAAGACTAATGCTGTTTATTATGGAGTACACTAATGATATGGGAAGAATGCTAACAATGACATTGTAGCATAAAGGTAACGACTGTTTACTGACTGTCAAAACTACAACTTTGTTTTCATCCAGATAACTGAAATAAAATTAACTGAAGCAAACAAATGTAACTACAAATGTAACTACATATGTTAACTTCTTTTTCAGGTCAAATTAATAGTTGACTTTGATAAATATCAAACAAATATTACAAAGCTGATAATTCATAGATTCATCTATTACCTACATGTTTATAAGAAAGGATTTTGCAAAATACTTTACACTACATAGATTTTCCGATTTTCTGATTTAGTATCTTGTCTGAGTTTAACCTACAGTAAAATTCACAGACAAAATATATTTGGAGACAGTCACAAACTTTTGACCAAAAATGGCCAGTCAGTGTTTGAAACATCTGCCATCTGGCAAGTTCATGGTCATAGAGTTTTAGAAAAACAAAACCACAACAGTTTGCAAAAGCACCTATTAAAGCTATAAGTGAAGTTCTGTCTCCATACTTGTACTGTGCACAAGTAGCAGCTCCAATGGCTACAGCTATGTGAAGTCCGAGTGCAATTTCAAATCCATAAATGGTCAACAAAGTAAGGAAATAGCTCATAACAGACAGACATGAAATGCACATACACCATGACTTGGAAAAAACACTGCACACACAAAGGCACCATACAATAACCCAAGCAAAAAATGGTAACGTTACCCACTGGTCTAAGACAGCTGCTCGATGGTTCTGGGTAACTATGCGACAGAACTGAATGGGACCATAGCATACAGCCATCCAAGAGAAAACTGCAAGACAATAAGAAAAATCTGGTTTGTGGCAAAACTTTCTGCTAAGCCAAAGCCCATACATTCCTACAGCTATATATCCAGAATTAATAAGGCTATTTGCAGGCATCTTTAACCATGACGGGAAAAGACTTGGTACTTGGAAGAATGTTTCAGCATAAAACTGGTACCCACATTCTGTATGAACTTCATCTAACAGCCCCATTAAGATGGTCAGTTCCATAAACAGGATAATCACACACACATGAAGACCAGCCTTCACTATTATGCCCATGGTCAGGAACTGGAAGTGAAATGTATACCAAATTAAAAGCTGGCAAATATGAAAAGATCTATTGTTCTTTTTACAAACTAAAATTATGAAACAAAACAGCCTTAATACCACTGAATTAGCTGATACATCCATCTTATAGTTACTGTTATCTTTAATACCACTGAATTAGCTGACACCTCCATCTTATAGTTACTGTGTTCTCTTTAATACCACTAAATTAGCTGATACCTCCATCTCATAGTTAATGTGTTCTCTTTAATACCACTGAATTAGCTGATACCTCCATCTTACAGTTACTGTGTTCTCTTTAATACCACTGAATTAGCTGATACCTCCATCTTACAGTTACTGTGTTCTCTTTAATACCACTGAATTAGCTGATACCTCCATCTTACAGTTACTGTGTTCTCATCTTACAGTTACTGTGTTCTCTTTAATACCACTGAATTAGCTAATACCTCTATCTTACAGTTACTGTGTTCTCTTTAATACCACTGAATTAGCTGATACCTCCATCTTACAGTTACTGTGTTCTCTTTAATACCACTGAATTAGCTGATACCTCCATCTTACAGTTACTGTGTTCTCTTTAATACCACTGAATTAGCTAATACCTCTATCTTACAGTTACTGTGTTCTCTTTAATACCACTGAATTAGCTGATACCTCTATCTTACAGTTACTGTGTTCTCTTTAATACCACTGAATTAGCTGATACCTCCATCTCATAGTTACTGTGTTCTCTTTAATACTTTAATACCACTGAATTAGCTGATACCTCCATCTCATAGTTACTGTGTTCTCTTTAATACCACTGAATTAGCTGATACCTCCATCTCATAGTTACTGTGTTCTCTTTAATACCACTGAATTAGCTGATACCTCCATCTCATAGTTACTGTGTTCTCTTTAATACCACTGAATTAGCTGATACCTCCATCTCATAGTTACTGTGTTCTCTTTAATACCACTGAATTAGCTGATACCTCCATCTCATAGTTACTGTGTTCTCTTTAATACCACTGAATTAGTTAATACCTCCATCTCATAGTTACTGTGTTCTCTTTAATACCACTGAATTAGCTGATACCTCCATCTCATAGTTACTGTGTTCTCTTTAATACCACTGAATTAGCTGATACCTCCATCTCATAGTTACTGTGTTCTCTTTAATACCACTGAATTAGCTGATACCTCCATCTCATAGTTACTGTGTTCTCTTTAATACCACTGAATTAGCTGATACCTCCATCTCATAGTTACTGTGTTCTCTCTTTAATACCACTGAATTAGCTGATACCTCCATCTCATAGTTACTGTGTTCTCTTTAATACCACTGAATTAGCTGATACCTCCATCTCATAGTTACTGTGTTCTCTTTAATACCACTGAATTAGCTGATACCTCCATCTCATAGTTACTGTGTTCTCTTTAATACCACTGAATTAGCTGATACCTCCATCTCATAGTTACTGTGTTCTCTTTAATACCACTGAATTAGCTGATACCTCCATCTCATAGTTACTGTGTTGTCTTTAATACCACTGAATTAGCTGATACCTCCATCTCATAGTTACTGTGTTCTCTTTAATACCACTGAATTAGCTGATACCTCCATCTTATAATTACTGTGTTCTCTTTAATACCACTGAATTAGCTGATACCTCCATCTTATAATTACTGTGTTCTCTTTAATACCACTGAATTAGCTGATACCTCCATCTCATAGTTACTGTGTTCTCTTTAATACCACTGAATTAGCTGATACCTCCACCTTACAGTTACTGTTCTCTTTAATACCACTGAATTAGCTGATACCTCCATCTTATAGTTACTATGTTCTCTTTAATACCACTTCTATCTCATAGTTACTGTGTTCTCTGGATCATTCAAAATTTAATTCAATAGAACAAAAGGAAAAACAAACAAACTAGTATAAGTAAATAAGTTGTATCTTTATGGATAGAAAATATATATGAATAAATAAGTTAAAAAAACAACTCACAGTGCAGTTATAATACTGAAACTCAATTCTTTTAAACCATAGCAAGTCTGTACAAACATTATTTGATGGAATAAAAGTAACAACATATGATTTCCTCTGCAAGTTGTAAAGTTGGAAGTCGTGTTTTATTAACCTTTTATCCTGATCTAAACTGAGACTTTCCTATAGAGGGTTTGAAACTGCAATACATGTTTAACCATACAAAGTCTTTGTTTCATATGTCACTACAAATAAAACATTTTCCACATTACAATCAAGCTAAAGTATGTGTTTGTCTGGTCCAATTATGTAGTAGGGAATTTATGAAACTTGTGTGCATAAAGTATTAGTGGGTCATTCCATGTCAAATCATCCAGATTATGGAAAATTTTCCAGGTAACCCCTAAGAATGCCTTAAAAAAATTCACATGTGCTCATCTACCCATATAATGAAAAACTGCCATAGATTAGATCAATATCTCTAATAGTTTCTGATTTACAGCCCTGTAAAATTTAATTAATTTTTTTTTTATTTTTGGGCAACTTGGGCTGCTTAAAGCTGGAAGAGTAATGGTGGTAGAAGGCTGAAATTTGCAACACTGACTGAATTAATCTCACAGAATTCAAAAATGCTCTCAAACCAAGTTTATCTCTCTTAGAATTTTCATAGTGAGGCTGTAAGTTCACCTGAAAACCCAAAATAGTAAAAATAAGCCATAGCTCTAAGACGTAATATGATACAAAGCTGAATTTTGTTTTCTAATTTCCTGTAACATATCAGTTGATAAATCAGCAATTGTTGTAATTAAGTCTATTAGATCTCCTGTAAAAAAATGTAGTTGCATGCAACTTTTTATGATTTAGCTAAAAATAGCCCTACTTCAGGCCACAGTTTGACCATGTCACCAGTTATTCAGCCTTTTCAGATTTTCACCATATATTCTTACATCTCTGAATATGATCTACAAAAAAAATCAGGATGGTGTTCAACCTACTTTTGAGTTATAATATTTTAAAGTATCCTCTGACCATACGTTGTTTACTTGAAAAACAAGCTTCAGTTCAGGTGTGTTACTGTGTGCAAATATATCCATACAATTGTGAAATAATTGATGAATCCTATTGAAATATTCTAATCAGCCTTTACCATATATTCTTACATCTCTGAACATGATCTTCAAAAAATCAAGGTTGTGAAAAATAATAAATTATCAAATTTTAAGTGTCTCTGATATGTACCATTGGACAAAGGACCACATTCAGGGCATTCAGTTCTTTATTGTTAATCAGGAATCAGTCCTGCAGAGTTGTGTAAAGTTTGATCTACTTGAGTGCTTTGGAAACCACAAAACTGTGACAGGTATTAGGTCACATCATAGCTTTATTCCCCACTCTACCAACACATTCTATATGGGAAGACTATCAGATGATGATGTATACACCATTGTAACTGTTGGTAGTAGCAGTGAAAGTGATGCTGCAGCAGCTCAAATAGGGTCTAATAATAGCAATGACAATTATCAGCCAGGGAAATATGTGGCATGCTTATACGATCATGAATGGTATGTGGAAAACATAAAAGATAGATCAGATGAACATTCTGATGTGTTGGTGTCATTTATGAAGAAATCAAGAAATGAACTGTTCTCATGGCCTGCAAGGTCACGTAGAGATGAAAGCTGGATTCCTTTCCAACATATTCTTTGTCTGATAAGTGCACCTACCATGCAAAGCAGTTGTGCTCACCACTATGTTCTAAGTCAAAGTGATCTCAAGATAATCACACTCGAATTTCAGACATCTATTCAAGCTGTCTAAATAAAGCAATGTTTATTTGATGTTGTTAAGGCTAATTTATCACCAAAGCAGTTTTTGAAACATTTCATTGTCATGATTATTGAAGTTTGATGTGACTATAATCTTTCTCAGTTATCCCCTGTTGTAGCACTGTGCTTTTTGTGTCTGATTTACCTTTGTATTTATTATATTATGAATCTTAAACTCAGCCATATCTGCATAACTGTAATGCATACATAATATATTTGCATTGCCATGTGATCTAACTAGTTATGTCAATAAACTTGTTCAGAAATGAATTAATTCTTTCTTGTTTCTTACAACTTCATTATTTAACATTGTGAAAGACTGATTAAAATATTTCAGTGGAATTCATAAAATTCTGACAGGTATTTTTCAAAATTGTATGGATATATTTGCACACAGTAACACACCTGAACTGAATGTTTGTTTTTAAGTAAACAATGTATGGTCAGAGGATACTTTAAAATATTATAACTCAAAAAGTAGGTTGAACACCATCCTGATTTTTTTGTAGATCATATTCAGAGATGTAAGAATATATGGTACAAATCTGAAAAGGCCAAATAACTGGTGACATGGTCAAACTGTGGCCTGAAGTAGGGCTATTTTTAGCTAAATCATGAAAAGTAGCATGCAACTAATTTTTTTTACAGGAGATCTAACAGACTTAATTACAACAATTGCTGATTTATCAACTGATATGTTATAGGAAATTAGAAAACAAAATCAGTTTTGTATCATATTAAGTTTAGAGCTATGGCTTATTTTTACGATTTTGGGTTTTCAGGTGATTTTACAGCCTCACTATGAAAAAGAGAGATAAACTTGATTTGAGACCATTTTTGAATTCTGTGAGATTAATTCAGTCAGTGTAGCCAATTTCAGCCTTCTACCACCATTACTCTTGTAGCTTTAAGCAGCCAAAATTGGCCGAAAATAAACAAAAAAGAACAAAATTTTACAGGGCTGTAAGTCAGAAACTATTAGAAATATTGATCTAATCTTTGGTAGTTTTTCAATAAATGGGTAGATGAGCACATGTGAATTTTTTCAAGGCATTCTGTTGGGGTCACCTGCAGCCCCCTGGATGATTTGACATGGAATGACCCTGGACTGAAGTTTGTTACAACAACAAAAAGATGCACATTTACTTAAAGTAGCACATTGTAAACTGAAGTAGCATATTGCAAATTAATTATCATCTGCAGAAATCATGAAGGCACAATACAGAATTTTTATTTATATTTTGATAGAAATCATGGAAGAACTGAAAGATTATGGATAGGTAAGTAAAACACATTGTGGATATGGGCACTCTTATTTGTAGTTACTAGTGTGTTATAACTCTGTAGTTTGGTTCAAGGAGCACTCATAAGAAACAGAAGCAATTTCATTCACATATAATAATTACGGATCAACTAAAACACAGATCGTGATTCTTAGAAGAAGAATGTGATAGTTTGAGTAGTGAACAAGTTCTTAATAGGGGGTTAACCCTTTAGTTTTGTTTGTAAAGAACCTACAAGGTGAGCAAGAGGTCCTGGATTCAGTCCTGCTTGATACAAGTTCAGAAACAGAATTACTACTGTTAACTACTAAAACATGTAGACTGTGGCAGTACTTACTTTAATATCTATCTATATGCAATTCAGTATATTTAAACAAGTTCATATTAACTGAATACATTACAACATTACACAAACATACATCACTACATACAAGTAAAAATAGTTTTTGTCAAAGTATAAATCAACACTTGATGAATTTAAACCTTGTGTTAAGCCCACATTATAATATTTAGCTTTATGTTTCAAAACCTTAAACCTACTCTATAATTAGTTAAAATTAAATTTCTTCCAAATACCAGATAAACTAGTTTCCAATTCTTTCATATACTTGAAAGTACATATTTAAAACTCTGACCTACTCACAAATAAAAACATTTATTGTAAAACATTTAACATCATTAGTTACTTTTTGTAATTTTAATTTTATAACTATTCTTATCAATCTCTCTCTTTTACAGAAGATGATAGTTGTCTCTTACTTGTATGACAGCTGATGCCACATCTCTCATTCTTCTATATACTTAACATGATATAACTAATAGTTATGATAACAAAAGTTTTCCCATAACTTTTGATTTATGTCTAAATCCAGACTAGGCTGAGAACTAATTCAGTGTTAACAAAGGATCTTTCCTTAAACCAGAGATGAAAATGTTTCTCAGTGATAGGACAAGAAACTACAAATTCCATTAACAGTATTTTTGAGCAACCACCTACACCATCAGAAAACCCAAGACTTACTGCATCCAAATATTTAATCTGTGTGATGTATTTCAGTCAAGAGTTATAAGTCATCAAAGATACATATAAATAAATATTATTTTAAAATGGTTGTCAACTTTACCATCTACAGTCACATTTACTGATTTATTTTATAAAGAAATTATGTAACCATTCTTCACAGTCTGTTTGAGGTTAGAGACCTTTTTCTTTACCTTCTGATCTAGCAAAAGACCATTTCTACCATAATTAGTGTCCTTGTGGAACCAAAGCTATTTTTGAGTGTTGCCAGAGGAACATTGAACTTGATAGATGGATTTTTCTCAAAGAAGAATGTTAAAACATCCATCATGACTGCATCCACAGTAGCAGCACATGTTAGAAGTAAAAAATCTCAGAACCTTCTACATGCAGATCTCTGAAGAAATAACAGTGACTAATGATGAAAGGTGGAACAGTAGCAAAGATATGGTCACAAGAATTTGGAGTTTTTACTAAGGATCTAATTAATTATAGTCTAAAAAATAGATATTGCAATAGGTAAAGAAGGCTGATACAGTGCTTATACAGCACAAAATGTTAACATAAACAAAGGGGTTTCAGCTGATAATGTCACCATTATAATTCAACCAGTTGCCCAATTTAGAAACTGTAAAATGTATTCATCATAACTCATTGTATGCCATCTACTATTTAAGTTTCACTAAATTCAAACAAATCTTGAATTTCATACATCGAATCCCTGTCACCTCTAGTTAAGGGAGAGATCCAATGTTGACTAATTCTCTCAATGACAAGAAATGATGAAATTCATGTGTTATTTCACCAGATAAGTATATCATAACACCATCTAGATGCAAGGCTACTCCATGACTAATAGTATTATGCAATGCATAAATACATATAAATTATATTGTCCAGCATGATTATTCAGTTATAAGAGTGTGTAGTTGTAATTACAGATTTGGTTTTAGACCACTCATTATGACTCTGAAGATGAATTGTAAAGTTTCTTCTCCGATAGCAATATTTCTACTGTTTAGCATGTATATTCTTTGTATTTAACTACATTAGTAGATTCAGATTAAATCTTAAATCATTTTGTTTTTCCTTCTCAGATCAAGCCCAGCTATTATTTTCATTTTAATAAATTACTTGACACACTAGCACATTCTTCGAGTAAAACAATCGTGCTTCAAACAACCGTTTTTTGTCACCACAGATATTATGTTTCTGCCACTCACTTGTTTGACAACAAAGCAAATCAAATTTGCTTCTGAAATTTGGGTTTAAAAATCTTTCGGCCCTCTAAAAATGGGTGGCCGGGGGCGACAAGTAGTCGCTTCTTGTCCTTTGTGTCTGTTTCTCAACCGATGTATCGTGAAGCTGACCAACTTGTGCCCCGTATTTTTACTTTTCATATGTAATTTTATCTAACTATTTTATTGGTTAGACTCGTAAGGGCCTTGCTTCAAAAAAAACAACAAAATTTCAAACCTCACTGAGTAGCTATAAGCACTATTGAGTGTTCACGTACAGTGGAATAGGCCAAAACATCTCAATAATTCTAATAAATAACACACGTATAATCAGTGATGACGAGAAACCCACTTGTTGAGAAATTTATATGCAAAAACGGCTCGTTTGGGCTGAGAAAACACTTTACGAAGAAGGTCGAAACGTTGTTCGCTCTTCTATGTAAAGTGTTTTCTCAGCCCAAACGAGCCGTTTTTGCATATAAATAACACACGTATAATCTAAAACTTTAAATAAATATCTGTATTGCTATATTTCTGAGTGTCTTAATAGTTTAAGTTATATTTAGTATGCTATTGGTCCGAAAAGGTTGAAAAACTTTATTTTATACGTATTACCCTAAGCCTGTCGTTTTTTGCTGTGATCACGCGACCGTATGCTTTATCGTTTGAACACTACACTTGTACTAAATTGCGTGGAATATAACACGCAAAACCTACCTACCATCCTGAACTCCAACCTTGCCCAACTAGTATGAATACAAATTTAGAAGTATTCAGTTTCAAGGTAAGATTATATTACCTTTTCAATCTTAAATTTAATGTTCATACACATGCACGCCTAAAGAGACTTACCTGGTTTGGAATAGTTCATTTATGTTTCAACCCGATAAAAATTAGTATAAATTTCACACACTTACTATCAGTACCAATATAATAATAATAAGTAATTATAACACATATTACAAAAGAAATAACATTAAACACGTCCTCTCGCGATAAATTGGTAAACGCCCAAGAATATAGTTTAATTCATTAGAAATTTTTTGTAGTATAGAACTGGTACACAATTTTAACATAAAAATATAACGATATTCTCTCCCTCCCCTTAGAATTGCCCCCCGCTAGTACAGCGGTATGTCTCCGGATTTACAACGCTAAAATTAGGGGTTCGATTCCACTCGGTGGGCTGAGCAGATAGCCCTTTGTGGCTTTGCTATATGAAAAACACACACACAAACACCCCTTAGAATTAATTTAATTTCAAAATCATAACTAAACTGGTGAAGCAGGGATCTCCAACGGTGGAGTTTGTATGAAATCGATGACACCCATCGCAGTAGCAGCGGCAGATGGGGTAGAATGGTTTGCCAACCGTAATTCTGGCCTGACAGGGCCACGTGGTTAAGGCACTCAACTCGTAATCGAAGGGTCACGGGTTCGAATCCCCATCGCACCAAACATGCTCGCCCTTTCAGCCGTGGAGGCGTTATAATGTGACAGTCAATTCCACTATTCGTTGGTAAGAAAGTAGCCCAAGAGTTGGCGTTGGGCGATGATGACTAGCTGCCTTCCCTCTAGTCTTACACTGCTAAATTTGGGACGGCTAGCGCAGATAGCCCTCATGTAGCTTTGCATGAAATTTAAAACAAACCATATCAACCCTAATCCCCATTAAATAGTTCACTAGATCATATGATTTTATAAAAATATTGGCCGAATTACATATTGAATGATACATGTATGATATAAACTTTTAACACTCCTACGAAAAGACGTTTCTAGTCCTGATTTCTCCAAGCCCGTTCTCCTGGCTGTGGTTTCGCTAGATAGTAGATAGGGACAGTGGGAATCTCGTTAATCCATTCATTAATGGATTTAAATGGCAATTTCATTTAAATACAAAATTATTAGCGTAATATTAATAACCTTTCAAGTTGCTCTGGGGCCTATTAGGCCCCACTTTTCGTAGGAGTGTTAAATGTATGTTTGTATTGCTACATCTATATATTTTAAGGTCTAATTAGTGTTAATATGTCGTTGGGCCAAAAAGGTGGAGAAGCACTGGTTTAGACTGTAATGGTCATGCTAATTACCGTTATAACATTAACCCTTTTTCGAGTTATTATTGTAATAAGGCCTTTGTCTAATGTTTCTAACAATCTATCATTTTAAGTTACATTTGAAATGTCTATTGTATTGTGACGTATTTACTCTGTTTATAACTAGTTGTCTAACTAATATGACGATCTCATAACCGTGAGGTGGGTTTATCTGTGACTCAAAAAGATTTAAGTTCCATTGACAGCATTAGAGCTTCCTTTTTAATAAATGATATACATCTCCTTTGCTTCAACTTTTTTTTTTTTTAATTTCGTTCAAAACTACACAGGGGCTATCTGCGCTAACCGTCCCTAATTTTGCAGTGTAAGACTAGAGGAAAGGCAGTTAGTTACCCCTCACCTCTTAGGCTACTCTTTTACCAACGAATAGTGGGATTGACCGTACCATTATAACGCCCCCACGGCTGAAAGGGCGAGCATGTTTGGCGCGACGGGGATGCGAACCCGCGATCCTCAGATTACGAGTTGCACGCCTTAACACGCTTGGCCATGCCGGGCCTCCTTGCAGTCTATTTATTATTTCTTCCTTATGGTCCTTATGTAATGCATAATTATTATTTTGTGTGTGTGTGTGTGTGTAATATCACTTGTACTAACAGAACTACAACTCTACCATGTAATAAAGGGAAGAACAAACTTTCTTCAACAGACTTGTTTACAGAGCTTCTATAAGCTAAAATAATGAAGAAACCTGTTCAGTTCAGTTCACCTGCTCTGACTCACAGCTGTGTGACATGTAAAGGTCCATTCTTTAAATGTCGGCTTACTCATCTTACGTCTTTGACACTCAGTGCACGAGTCATAAAAGTTCTTAATATCCTATTTCATATTTCGCAAAGGAACCTCTTAATTATTTTACTACAATAAAATATCCTGTTAAAATACTAATCACTTTAATTTTTTAGACTGTGGTAAAACTTATGTTGCTGTTTGGCCAGTTTTATCGAACATTTTTTTATCAAGAAACATTCAGATTCGCACACTTGTTCTTCTTTAAATTGTTCTTTCGTAGCTCCTGTCTGGTCTAAAATCGTTGCTTGTGAAGTGATCCATTTATTTATATTCATCTTCATTAAGTTAATAATTAAACCTTTTTCATGGTTAGAATTTAACATATCTTGTATTATTAGTTTGTTTGGGTGAACAAAGTTCGTCTTAACCTGATACCTAATTCTTATTCGTTGTTCAAACCACACTGAAATAATTCAGGCCTCGTCTGATGCTTATGGACACCCAATGTCAGGCCTAGCTAGTACTTGGAAGATTGACCATCTGGGAACACTGGGTGATGATTGCAGTACTACATTTATGGTCCCAGGTAGCTAGGGGCACTTGAATCGCAATATGAGGGTCTCAGGTTCGAATTCCCATCACACCAAATATGCTCGCCCTTTCAGCCGTGGGGCGTTATAAAGTACGATTAATCCCAGTATTTACTGGTAAAATAGCAGACCAAAAGGTTGGTGGTGATGACTAGCTGCCTTCCTTCTAGTTTTACACTACTAAATTACGGACAGCTAATGCAGATAGCCCTCTTGTAGTTTTGCACGAAACTCACAATATACCAATAATTCCTGGACTGAAAGGGCGAGCATGTTTGGTGCGAGCGGGATTCGAACCTGCGACCCTCGGATTACGAATAGAGTGCCTTAATCACATGGCCATGCTGGGCCCGTTTCGTTTAGTTGTTATGTAACGATTTCAAACACAGACATGTTTTCGGTGGGAGTTCTCTGTAACAGTTCGGCTGAATCACAATTTTTTAACACAGTCCATATTACGGCTTCAGTGATGTCGAGAAACCCACTTGTAGAGAAATATTTATGCAAAAACGGCTCGTTTGGGTTGAGAAAATATTTACATAGAAGAGCGAACAAAGTTTCGACCTTCTTCGGTCATCGTCAGGTTCACAAAGAAAGAAAGAGGTAACTGACCGGAAGCTGATCACATGTTTGAAGGGGTTGTGTAACTGAGTGTCGGAATGTAGAGGGCGGTGTAAGATGTTTGAATATATAATTTTATTTATTTTATTATATTAATATAGGTATAAAGGCGTTCCTTTATATTGGTTTATTTTGGGTTTAAGTTGTTGTATAAGTAAGGCTTCTTTAATTTTGCTTTTGTTTATGTTTGTTTCTTTATTATAGTATTTGAGTGTTTTCTATGGTTATGTTGTGTTTATTTGACTTGCAGTGTTCGGAAACGTGTGAAGGTGACTTTTTATGTTCTTTGAATCTGGTTTCCATTTTTCTACTTGTTTCTCCAACATAGAAGTCGTGGCAGTTATCACATTGTATTTTATAAATAATGTTGGTGTGGTGTTTGTCAGTGTAGTTTTTACATAGTATAGACCTCAGTTTTGTGCCTGGTTTTTGAATAAATTTGGTATTAACTGGAATGTCATATTTTGTTACTAATTTTTGCCAAATGTTGGTTATTTGTTTGCTGATGTCAGGAATATATGGTATACAGCAGTATATGGTTTCGTGATTTTTTGATTCGTGAGATATATTTACTTTAGTTGGTTGATTTTGCTTTCTGTCTAGGTGTGTGCGTATAATGTTTTCTACGGTTTGTGGAGGAAACTTATTGATGTTGATGAAGTATTGTTTTATTTTGTCTAATTCATCGTTAATTTTATCTGGTGAGATAAAAATCAACCAACTAGAGTAAATATATCTTGGTAGTTTGAGTGCTTGATGCAAGCGCCGCAGGCGCGGGGAATTTTTTAATAAAAACGTAGAAGAAAAGCCTGAATCATGCATTCTGAGACCACTTTTTGGCAAATTTCAGAATGGTACAATGAGATGTCTTATTTTTTTAATCATAAATATATAGGCCTATATATATAATATATAACTCCAAGTTATCAGGCCCAACAAAGTAGGCCTACACTCCTGTCATCAACATATAAAATATAGAGTCACTCAGGAGAGTACAAAATATATGTATTGTGTCTATAATCTGTATTCAAATATCACGGACAGTGCATGTTCAGGTTCCATGGAGTTAATCTGCTGTAGAAGGATATCTTTTTCTGAAAGTCTTATGAAAATGGTCCACTTCATTTAATTCTAACATGGCTGTAGTCCAATCCAATCTATTGTTTTCTAACACTGGTTTTTGATTTTGTTTAACTTCTGATTAATTACCTCTTATAACTGTCATATTTAGCTAGTTAATTTCCTTTCTCAGAATCAAGCTTTTGAGACCCATTGGTCTTTATGACTTTCTTTGGGTTCAATCTTCCATCTCAGGCTTTTTGTATTTGAAAGGTAAGGCAACCTGTTTTATATTTTACATTTTTAGAGCTTCAGAAATACATTTTCATGCATCTCCCAATAACTAGATTTCCTTCCTGACTGCAAGTTAGAAACCTGTTATGGTGGTAAATCAAAACTTATATAGATTCTCCTGAGGCAGGTGTGTTAAAATACGCAGGATAGTGGTCAACTCTGTAAGTTAACTGGTGTTCTATATTGTGCCACAGACATTGGGAACTACAGTTATACTTAGTGTGAGAGCATGAGAGTATCTCACTGAGGATAGGCTTTAAGTGATCACCTGTTTGAAATTAGTTTAAATTCTAATCAATGATGACAAGAAAACACACTTGTAGAGAAAAATATACATCTAAAAACGGCTGGTTTGGGTTGAGAAAATTTTTATGTAAAGGAGCGAACAACGTTTCGATCTTCTTCGGTCATCTTCAGGTTCACAAAGAAAGAAAGAAGTAACTGACCGATATATGTGTAAAAAGGCTGGTTTGGGTTGAGAAAATTTTTTTACACATATTTTTCTCTACAAGTGGGTTTTCTCGTCATCACTGATCAATAACTGACTGATAACTGACCACATGTTTGAAGGGGGTTGTGTAATTGAGTGTAGGGGTGTGCTTAGATGTTCGATTACATTTATTAATATAGGTATAAAGATGTTCCTTTGTATTGGTTTATTTTGAATTGTTGTATAAGTAAGGCTTCTTTAATTTTGCTTTTGTTTATGTTTGTTTCTTTATTTAGTATTTGAGTGTTTTCTATGGTTATATTGTGTTTATTTGACTTGCAGTGTTCGAAAACGTGTGAAGACGACTTTTTGTGTTCTTTGAATCTGGTTTTCATTTTTCTACTTTTTTTTCCAATATAGAAGTCGTGGCAGTTATCACTTTATATTTTATAAATAATGTTGGTGTGGTGTTTGTCAGTGTAGTTTTTACATAGTATAGACCTCAGTTTTGTGCCTGGTTTTTGAATAAATTTGGTATTAACTGGAATATCATATTTTGTTACTAGTTTTTGCCAAATGTTGGTTATTTTTCTGCTGATGTCGGGAATATATGGTATGCAGCAGCATATGGTTTCGTGATTTTTTGATTTGTGAGATATATTTACTTTTGTTGGTTGATTTTGCTTTCTGTCTAGGTGTGTGCGTATAATGTTTTCTACGGTTTGTGGAGGAAACTTATTGATGTTGATGAAGTATTGTAACAATAAACCCTAATTTTGATGCTAGATTTGAGTCACGGATTAAAGAAATTTCGGAATAACAAGGATTACAGAGAAATTGTGCTGAAGAATCAGTAATCGTACAAGCCAGTGCTGAAAATGTTAGTTTTAATGGACGTGGCTTGCGATCGCGTGATTGTGGCGTGTGTGGCTCTGTTGTGGGCAGTGAATTTATTGGAGTGTCAGTGTGATACTGGGTGTTCTAGAGTTTGGTTGCGTTGTGCGTGTTGGAGCTTATTGTTTTTTTACACTTTAATTTTTTAGAAGTGTCTGTGAAAATTTTGTGAAGGAAGTTGGCGTTATCAAATTGTAAGAAGGGAAATTTTGAAGATGAAAATGGAAATTTTAAGTCAGAGTGCAAGGAAGATTTTGCATTCAGCGTTAAAGCAGGTAAACCTTTGTGTCTTATCTGCAATGTGTTACTCCGTCATTACAAAGCAGGTAACTTGAAACGCCACTATGAAATAAATCACAAAATGTTTTCGTCTGATTGTCCATCTAAATCAGAATTACAGTAAAACAAGTTAACTGTGTTAAAATCATCACGAAATAGCTAAACGCCCATATTTTGATTGTGAAGCTATTAAAAAGAATATAACTGAAGTTGTATTCTTCTTAACAGCTGAAGTTGTTGTGGTGTTAGACCCAAAGAAAACAAAACTTCAGTGACTAATAGCACAATCAGTAGCTTCACGCTACACTACAGAGATACGTATCTCCCAGATCAGTGCTTATGTTGCAGGCAAAATGCAAAATGATTTGAAGAATTCCTTTGCATTCAGCTTAGACCTTGACGAATCTACAGACATACAAGACAGTACACAACTGGCGGTATTTATTCGTCATGTTTCGTTTGATGTAACTGTGAAATAAGAGATGTTGGACTAAGTGGCACGAAAATAAACAACTCGTGGTGTTGACATTAAAAATGCGCTTTACGGAGCCTTAGCAAATGCTGATATTCCACTTGGTAAACTCGTCAGTGTTGCAACAGATGGAGCACCTGCAATGGTGGGGGAAAATGCAGGATTAATTGCACTTATGAAAAGTGATCTCAGTTTTCCAGAGTTTCTCCCTGTTCATTGTATTATTCATCGTAAACACCTGGCAGCCAGATACTTCAAGCATGAAGATGTTATGAAATTTGTTCTTGAAACTGTCAATTTAATACGTTTAAATGGGAAGATCCACCGACATTAAAAAATTTTATTGAAGAACTGGAGGTTGAAGATAAACCCAGTGATGTCTCTTTTTACTGCATTGTAAGGTGGCTGTCTACCAGCAACGTCTTAAGTAGGTTTGTGGATCAATCGGAGCCTATTATTACTTTTCTTTAAGAAAAGAAAAGATTCTATCCTCAACTAGGAAATTATGAATGGATGCAAGATCTAATGTCCCTTACTGATATTATGAGTCATTAGCTAACTCTCAATGTCCCTTACTGATATTATGAGTCATAAGCTAACTCTCAATGTTCCTTACTGATATTATGAGTCATAAGCTAACTCTCAACGTTCCTTACTGATATTATGAGTCATAAGCTAACTCTCAACGTCCCTTACTGATATTATGAGTCATAAGCTAACTCTCAATGTTCCTTACTGATATTATGAGTCATAAGCTAACTCTCAATGTTCCTTACTGATATTATGAGTCATAAGCTAACTCTCAATGTTCCTTACTGATATTATGAGTCATAAGCTAACTCTCAATGTTCCTTACTGATATTATGAGTCATAAGCTAACTCTCAATGTTCCTTACTGATATTATGAGTCATAAGCTAACTCTCAATGTTCCTTACTGATATTATGAGTCATAAGCTAACTCTCAATGTTCCTTACTGATATTATGAGTCATAAGCTAACTCTCAATGTTCCTTACTGATATTATGAGTCATAAGCTAACTCTCAATGTTCCTTACTGATATTATGAGTCATAAGCTAACTCTCAATGTCCCTTACTGATATTATGAGTCATAAGCTAACTCTCATCTTAGCACTCCAGGGGAAGGATAAGATTGTTTCTGATCTTACTCAGACAATTTTCAACTTTCAAAATAAAATAAGAATTTTTTAAAGAGACATGTTCTGAAGAAACTTCAGTCACTTTCCCAATCTCAAAAGGAGAGTAAATACATTCCCTGATACTGAAATAAAAACCAGAAACTTGAAGAATACAAAGATAGATTACAAGACTTACTTGATAATTTCCTAGACGGGTTTGAGGACTTGCAGAAGCTAAAGCCTTGCTTTACCGTTTTTGTAAATCCACTGATGTTTGATATGATCCATGATGGTTGTCCAATTCTCGAATCATCTGCTGTGGGAATGGAACTAATAGAACTACAGGAGGACCTGGGTCTAAATATGATCCATAAATCCCATTATACAACTGAGTTCTGGAAGCAAGTTCCAGAAATAAAATATCCTGAACTGAAGAAAACCAGTGTGCGACTCATCTCAATAAGTAGCACAACATACTGCTGTGAATCACTGTACTCTGTAATAAAGTCTGTGAAGTCGAAGCATCGTGCAATCCTTACAAATAATACCTGACGGAACTAATTCGTACAGCTTTGACAACATATTAGCCGGGATTTCAACCACTCACAACCAAGATGGAAATTCATACGACCTCTACTAGAAGTAAATAGCCTGATAATTGTATCAATGTCTGTTTGTGTGAGAAAAATATTATGACAAGACTAAAATTTTGTAAGGTGGTTAAAATATCTATAATTTTATTGTTTTACACATTTTCCTCCATGTTATGACCAGATATTTACTAAGACAAATAAATATAATGAAAAATATCTGTTTTTATCTCTTTTATTTCTATTTTTGGCTGTCTCATTTAATGTTAATGAAATGCAAATTTGCCTATTTTCTTAGATATTTCTCAAGTTTATTATCGTATTAAATACGCTCAATATAGCTGAAGCAATAATCAGCCAGGATTCTGAAAACATTTGGTGTGTATATATATATATATACTGTGTGGTTATTGAAACAGATACAAATTAACAGTACATTTATACAATTACATACATGTATTTATTAATATTTATATATAATTTATGTTACATAATGTGTATGTAACAATAAAAACGTGTGTGTAATATTTGTTCATGTTTTCAAACATCTGAAGTTTATCGTATGTGGCTCTTACACTAAGCAAGTTTGGCCACCCTGCTCTAGACACTGGAGTATCACACACAATCTTACAATTTGTTTTGTCACTGCTAGTAAATTGTACATCCTTTCAAATTTAAATGTTTGTTTCTTAGTAGCATATATTTGTATACTTTAATCTAGTCATAAAACACTTTCTGGTTCTTTCTATATTTTTATTTCAATTAATACAAACATATACAGGGTGGTCTGTAAGTCCCTACCCATATGTCATTATGTTATATTCAATTACGCATGTATTATGAATTTGTTTCTTTTTTCAGAGAAATATGGCCGATGTAAGCCCATTTACACTTGGAGAGCGTATTGTGCATAATATTATGCAGCGAGAATGAGGAACAGCACAGATATACACTGGATACAAAAGATATATGGGTGGTTACGGACTTACGGGTCACCCTGTATACATGTATATAAAAGGTTTAAGACAACAAATACAACTTATCACATCTGAAACTTGTTGCTCTGATATCTACACTGAGAAATCGTTAAAACAAGTGATCGCGAGGAACAACCCTTTATTTATATTCTACGTACAATTTGTTAACTAGATTTAAAGGATAAATTTTCATTTTCATAACCCAACTTTGAACGTCTGTCTTTTCCCAGTGCTACCTCACACTTATCTGTTTTAGATATGTCTATAGTTTCGTTTTATTTCGCTTACGTCATATCTTTATAACAATTGATTGACAAGTATTGCTTGATTTTTAACCAATACAAACTGAGAAAGACAACAATGAAATGGAAGTATAATATTATTGAATATTTGCATATAGTAACTAAGGAGATGAAATATTAAAGTAAGAATCGAACTGTGCGAACAAAGAACTAAATTTTATAGTCAAAAGTTTCTCACCTTGCATTTCATGGGTACTTCGACCAGTACAATTTGTAGGTATAACGTTTTGTATAAATATTTTAATTGTATATTCACATGCGTTCTTTGTATAAATCTGAATGCAATTCTTGAAGAAACAAAAGTTAGACAACTAGTAAGTAACATTTACGTTACTTTACAACCTGTGTGAAGCTTAGTAATTAGGGTTAGCAAACATTGGGCTGGTTCAGATAGCGTCATACTGAAAACTTTA
The DNA here is from genome assembly GCF_004210375.1 of Tachypleus tridentatus. Taxonomy (NCBI): domain Eukaryota; kingdom Metazoa; phylum Arthropoda; class Merostomata; order Xiphosura; family Limulidae; genus Tachypleus; species Tachypleus tridentatus. Next base: position 51,319,824 of record NC_134829.1, on the reverse strand, counting down.
GTAAAAGTGAATATTTTATGAGAATTTTTTTTTTTTACAAGAACAACAGGCGAAAACTGTTCGGATTGTGCTGATATAAACTGTATTTTGTTATCTATTATATGTGGTATCGTTTGTTGAAAAAAATAAGTTTTTGCAAACCTCTTATTCCTTAAAACTACAAATTACATCAATAAAGATATAATAACATTTTCAGGTTCAGTCCCAGTGAAAGGTCGAATATTGCACTAAGCGGCTTATGTTTCCTACAACACTTACAAACGAAATTTCCAAGGGTAATAAAATTGTAATTGTACAGAATAAATCTACAGGCGACAAATAAAACTTGTCACATCTAAAACTTGTTGATCTGAGATCTACACCGACAAATCGTCAAACACGTGATTGTGAGAAACAACCCTTTATTTATAATCTAGGTACAATTTGTTTGCTAGATTTAAAGGATAAATCTTCGTTTTCATCACTCAACTTTGAATATCTTCTGAGTTTTCCCACTGCTACACCCTCACTTATCAGTTTTATTTTTATGCCATTTTCCTTCTATTTTGCTTACGTCATTTCATTACAAGAATTGATTCAAGAGTATCGTTACACTTGAAACCAATACAAACTGTGAAGAAAGACAACTGAACCACAATATTACTGAAAGTTGCATGCAGTAACTATGGAGACAAGACATTAAAATAAAAGCCGAACTTTGAGAAGAAAGAACAAAATTTTATAGCAAAAAATTACCCACCTTACATTCCACGGACATTTCGACCAGTACAGTTTGTAGGTATAAAGTTTTGTATAAATATTTTAATTGTATATTCACATAAGATTAGTCTATAAATCTGAATTAAATTCTTGAAATAAGAAACAAAAGCCAGAAAACTAGTAGCATTCACTTTACTCTGCAACCTGTGAGAGGGTTAGCAAATACTGGCATGTTTTAGATAGCGTCGTACTGAAAAATTAAGAAAAAGGGACCATTTTCTAAGACAAAAAATATTTTTCAACAGTAATTAAAGTAGTGGAAACTGTTCTGATTGTGCTAAGCAAACATAATTTTTGATCTATTAAGTATGGTACTGTTTATTTAAAAATTAACAGTGTTTTTAACTCCTTTCCTAAAAATTATATTTATAAATTATATCAATAAAGATATAATCAAATCTTCAAATTTAGTCCTTTTGAAAGTAGGGTTCTTGTTACGAGGACAGTACTTTAAAATTTTGTTCTTTGATAAACAAAGCTTTGTCGTTCGTTTTGTTTGTTTTTTGAATTTCGCTCAAAGCTACTCGAGGGCTATCTGCGCTAGCCGTCCATAATTTAGCAGTATAAGACTAGAGGGAAGGCAGCTAGTCATCACCACCCACTGCCAACTCTTGGGCTACTCTTTTACTAACAAATAGTGGGATTGACCGTCACATTATAACGCCCCCACGGCTGGGAGAGCGAACATGTTTAGTGCGACCGGAATTCGAACCTGCGACCCTCGGATTACTAGTCGAACGCCTTAACACACTTGGCCATGTCAGGTCCAAGGTTTGTCGTACGCATCATAATAATTTTCATAATTAACTGAATTTAGGATGCCAAGGTGGGAATTTTTTATATATTTTTTTGGTGCTATTTAATAGATAGTGACACAATGTATTTATTATTTCGGTCACATACATACAAATATGCACGCCATGTCTTTTAGATGATAGTAAGATTAGAAAATATAACGTAATTCTTTGTATTGGATTTACTAAAATATATATTTTCAACACAATATAATGCTGCAATTCTTAATAGATAGCCTATACTATGTTGTTGTATTATTAATTAACTGTGCTTTTAGTTCGTGATTTTAGTAAATTTGGGCTAATTATATCTATATAACCCACAATAGCAAATTAATATACTGTGATGGTTAACCCGGTGTCGTCTCATTATCAGTCAAAGGTCTACGACATTTTTCTTTCTAAGTTCCCTCAGGTATCTTTGGAATGTTTCCTCACGTTGGATGATAATGAATAGGCATTGATAAGGAATTTAAATGTGGTAGAGTTGTCAAGAATAACCACCATTTTGATTAAGTAATTATTTTAGTTAAGAATAATAATGGTATTGTCGGACGATGTAACATAAATATTTTTATTTAATGATAGTTCTTTTAAAAGATTTATTGAGGGCTTAAATAGTAAAGACGAATATCAGACGTAAATTTATAAGTGGTAGAAAAGGCAGATTTTTTTAATTTTCGTCATGAAAAAATTACTGAGTCGATAAAGAGTCACTTTGTCTTTCACAAGAAGTTCCTTTAGATACCTGTATTGTGATTTAAAAGTATAAACTAAGTTAGGTACACAGAGTTTACGTGGTGGAAGAGAGAACTGAAGACCTTTAGTTAGCACTGATTAACACTGATTATTTATGCGATAATTACATAGGTTAACAATCTGGTCGCTAGGATGAAAATAGGAATGAATGCTGTTAGTCAGTCAATTAAGCTTCAAATTTTGGACATGTTCACGCTGAACAATTTGTCTTCGTTCTATTAGTTCCACTTGTTCAGTACATCGGTGTAATCAACACTGGTATCAACGATTCTATGGTTAGTACAGTACACTTTGAACCTTTTCAGTGAAATTTATGTTCTGTTGATGCTTTGTTTGAAATTCTTGATCCAACTCCACCAAACATGCTCATCCTTTATGATGTGTGGGGGAGGGAGAACATTGTTAGGGTCAGTCTCACTATTCGTTTGTGAAAGAGTGGTTAGTGGATGGTGATGACCAGGTGCCTCTATTCTTTCACTGCTATATTACGGACGACTAGCGTAGATAGCCCTCGTGTAGCTTTAAGCCAAGTTTAAAACAAACTAATAGTCTCTTTAGACAAATCTGATAATCTAACAACTTTTTAACATTTCGGTGTGGTTCTTTAAAGTGGAGAAACTTTGGATTCACGTTTCGAAGAATGCATTCTGAAAGAAAGCAAATTTCAAGGTTGATGATTAATAGTATAACTATATTGAAGATGAAGAAATAGATTCATACAAGAGAAGGGAACAGAGATAAAGTTTTCAATATTTTACATATTCAGTATTTAAAGTAAAAAAAATCTTGATGACGAGAAACCCACTTCAGATAAAAATATATATCAGAATGGCTGGTATGGGTACTAACACTTGTATTGTGTATCAGAATGGCTGGTATGGGTACTAACACTTGCATTGTGTATCAGAATGGCTGGTATGGGTACTAACACTTTTATTGAGAAGGAGAGAAAAACGTTTCGACCTTCCTAGGTCATCTTCAGGTTAAGAAAGAGAGAGTTTGCAAGCGGACACATGTCTTAGGGACGAGAGTATAAACGGATACTGGAGAAACAGAAACGGAAAGTTATTCAATCATTGATGAAATAAAACATGGTTATTTTACTGTCAAAACAAGGTCAAACTGCTATCTGTAGTGTCGTGTATAGAAACAACATAAACCACGAGAAGGTCTTCCTCCAATTTAATTAACCTATAGCTGGCAGAAAGGTCGAATTAACACCTTGAGCTGCCCTGGCAGACAAACTGTAATTTTCACTTGGGGCACTCAACCATGCGACTAGACATACTGGTATATCAATACTACATACATGCCTGATAGACTACTTTACTTAAGCATCTATAAAACATACATATCGTTTTGACTATTTTACTGATACCTCTGAACAACATACAACTTTAAATAAAAATAATAATGATAAATCTGTACGAACAGTTTTACTCAGATATACTTTAGACTTTATAATTTTGTAAGATTTATTGAGTGTAAGTCACAAAGATGTGAGAAACCAATCAAGACTTTCATGTTTGTTTATATGTGAAGTCTGACGAGATTCCCCAGTATACAATTTACCTTTTGTTTCTAACCCTTAATCCCATAGCCTATGGACGTATTTTTAACAATACAAAATTTACCTATTATTTTGAGCTTCAAATCCCAAATCCTATTATTGTATTTGTTCAGTAATTCTCATTTCTTGACATACTAAATACTTAAGCCTCGTTGTTCGTACAATTTTCTTAATGGTTTACTTTTTACAGACCTTTTATCTTACCCTTTTATGATATTACAGAATTCAATTTCAACACCAGTCAATGAAGACCGACTTTGAAAGTAGCTGCATACAATATTTGAATGTGATTGGACAGAGAACATTATTTACCACTTGTTTTATACATACTGTGAACCGTGCTGTCTGTCCATCAGTTCATCTGTCGCCTGTTTATGACGGCTTCACTTCTCATGTTGAGTGTGAAAAGCTACGGATGAAGTGAAAGTTCAACATTAACTATTTAAATAACAGTAGAACAGGTATGAATAATGTTGACAACAAACAGGATATTCTACACTAACTTGTTAGGAATTAATAACACTATGATTCACACATCAACATGTGACGTAACGGTATGTTATTGTTAAACTGTTCTTAGCAGAACACTTATTATACAAACATGGAACATCAAACATAGAAAACCAAAACTCATTTAACACACTTACTATAGAGTATCACACAATCTTACAATTTATCTTCAATCACTGCTACACGAGGGCTATTTGCGCTAGTCGTCCCTAATGTGGCAGAAAGTCCAGATGGAAGTCATCGCTACTCGCTGCCAAGACTTGGTCTACTATTTTATTAACGAATAGTGGGATTGACTGTTACATTATAAAGTCCACATGGCTAAAAGGTCGATCATGTTTGGTGTGGCGTGGAGAAGTACACCGGACTATTTTGTAGTATATTTTGTACCATTTGTTAGTGTATATCTCATCGTATACAAACATGGATCCCCATTCGGTTCTTCGATTCAAATGACTACAAGTTGGTGTATATATAAATAATTTACGTAGGTTCTCATACACTTTCTCGCTCCATTTACTGCGATAACTGTATTTATATATACACAAATATACGTAGGTACATAGATGCAGACAGACGGGAATTTAAATAGAGATGTTGTTCGTATTGTTTTTTTCGGTAAACACTGTCTTCTCAGTCAACGTTGTACGAATATTGATGACATAGCTACGTATGGACAATTCCTCAGAAACTGCGCATGTCAGGTAGATATTAGTGGTTGTCTGATTTAATACCAAGCTCAGCGATGGTAAAAACTGTTTTGAAAGTTGAAGAAAAATAAACATATGGGTATCTAGAAAACTATGGGAAAATATCAGTATATTTAGTGAAGTATTTGTTGTATTTTTTTACTTTATAAGCAATTACTATCTTTTTAAGGGTAGTAATATAGAAATTCAAAAATATTCCGGTGTTTGTCCTGTTTGAAATTATTTAGATTACTTCAATGACCACTCCTAAACATATTTCACACTTGAACATTGATAATAAAGCTGTAAACAGTTTCAGTTTTGTTTTATTTTCTTTTAATTAACAGCTTAACATTATTATATCCTATACATCAGAATCCCCAGATGTTCTTAAAAAAACACGTTAACTCATTACAATAAAATTTATGTCAGGCTGTAACTGTTATATACGATTAAATATTAAAATAAATAGATACAGCTTAAAGGATTTACCAGAGTTTTCAAAAATAAAATAGAATCAGTCTCAGTAGCCTCAGAATCACTAGAAAAAAAATCCACGAAACGTATTAGGGATTTTATTGGAAAGAACTGTAAACAGCTTTCTAATGGAAAATAAATGTCAGAAGATAATAAATGTTTTTATAGGAAAGTCATCAAAGTTACTGCGCTTCTTTGCCGTTTGCTCGGAATCAATTATCTTCTGCATCAGTCCTCATGACGATACTCACCTAGAGAGGGAGTACATGGTCACTAACGCCTTGTTGCAGTCCTCCAAGTAAGTCTTTCAAGTCTAATTTTATATGAACAGGGAAAACAAAAAATGTGGGTATGGTTCTTACTGGCCATAAATCTGTTATTTTCACATCGCTTTCAAGTCCTTGACAGTGCTGGATATTAAACCTTAAATCAAATGGTTAGAATTTGATTCCTGTTTACAAAAACGAAAACTGACTGACAGAATATTTATTAATCATTTCTCTGGTATGTTAATGTATGTATAACCACGACGATCTGGCTATAATTCTTAAGCCTCCTGAACTGATTAAAAGAACAACAGTGGGAAATTATCATTACTTAAACTTAAGTCAATTATTTACCGACAAACTAACTCGGTGTAAAATTTAAACTAGTCATCACCAACCATCGCCAAATCTTGGGCTACTCCTTCACTAACGAATAGTGTTATTGAAAGTCACATAATGACACTTCAACGGCTGAAGGAGCGGCCACGTTTGGTTTGCTGGTAATTCGAACCCATGACTTTCAAATTGTGAGTTGAATACTTTAACCACTGGCCAGGCTGGGCCCAAGACGTACAGAATTGAAACGTTTGAATAAATTGCTTTACGTGTGTCTATAAAATAATTATAATTCTTTATCACCTGCAGGCTTCTAATGATTATATTTCCCAATGTTTTGTTATCTATCTGTTTACAAGACAGATGTAAATTTTTATTTACTGTGGATATGTGCTCGTGTAATCGTTACCTTCTGAGCTGTAATAACAAATTAGTGATGACATAACCTTTAACCTTACAATGTTATTCTTGAAGTAATCTCAGTTATACTGATAAAATCTTAATAAACAATAACAGAAAATGTGACACAACACTGTAAGTTCGTAGAAACCTGGTTTCGATACATGTGGTAGGAAGAACACAGATTATGTATAGCTTTATGCTACAAACAAATAAACACTGCTGCTCAAGGCTTACCTCTCACACACATAGGTCTACATCTTTCACAAATAAGGATATATGGGAAAAAAGTAGAAATTGTGTGAGAGATGAGGAAAAAACCTTAGAAAGAATGTCAAATAGTCGAAATGTTTGAAAAAATTAAGTTTCCACTCGACTATATAGAAAAAAAAAACTCCAATCCTTTGTCAGTGTGAAGTGACTGAGAAATAAAAGAGTTAACTTTAACTTTTGACAATAGATCTTACATAGAAACTTATAGGAGAAACCGGAAGACCTTTTCACACACAATTCAAAACACGTTAGTTCATTATATACGTATGGCTAACACTAAACCATCCAAGCAGAACACTTCCTATACAAAAACGGAACATGAAAAATAGAAAAAGAAAACCCATTTAAAGCTTCTTAAATATCTTAAAGAGATAAATATATGGAAGTTATACTCATCAATTAAATAAATACAAAATTTAACACATACAATGGATGTTACATGTAACTAAACCTACATTTAAAAACAACACAAAATAACAAAACACTTTAAATTATTACTTTAACACACTTACTTTAGAGTGTCACACAATATTGCAATTTGTTTTTATCACTGCCAGTAAATTATGTATCCTTTCAACTTTAAATGTTTGTTTCTTTGTAGCGTCTATTTGTGTATTTTAATCTGATCATAAAACATGTTGTGGTTCTCTCTATTTTTATATTCCATATAATACAAATACATAATACAGTAAAACCTGTATAAGCCGGAAACTACGTATGGCGCAATCCTGTACAAACCGTTTGTTTTTGTTTGTTTTTTGGAATTTCGCACAAAGCTACTCGAGGGCTATCTGTGCTAGCCGTCCCTATTTTAGCAGTGTAAGATTAGAGGGAAGGCAGCTAGTCATCACCAGCCACCGCCAACTCATGAGCTACTCTTTTATCAACGAATAGTGGGATTGACCGTCATATTATAATGCCCCCACGGGTGAAAGGGCGAGCATGTTTGATGTGACGGGGATTCGAATCCTCGACTCTTGGATTACGAGTCGAGTGCCTTAACCACCTGACCATGCCGGGCAATTTGCTGATGGAAAACTATAGAAACCATGAGCAATAGGTAAATATAAAAATCATTTTGTAGTTAAAGTAGATTCATGATTTGTAGAAATATATTTGTCTATTAAGGGGAAAATTCTACTCTTTATATAATTCTCACGAAAAAATAAATTATTATCTTCTCTGTTTTTAAAATTTAGGGAAATTTACTCAATGTCCTCATTTTTTTAAAAGTTGTTTGTTATGATGATTCTAGTGAAATCCAAACTCTGATTGATGTAGATGATTCTGTGAATGCGGAAGGTTTTTACAGAAACTGATGAAACTGATTTAAAATATATAGTAGAATCTCGAGATGGTAACAGTGTGAGAGATTCAGAAGATGAACAAAATGGAAAAGATAGTGAGGAAATAGAAATTCCTACTTCATCACCAGGGTTATATTAACTCTATCAAATTGTATGCAAAAATGAAGTGCAAAATGAACTTCATGAAAAGGCCGTAGAATTGGCATTTTATTTTAACCTCATGAAAAAGTCCATTAGAAAACTAAACAGTTGAAATTGGAAATTTTCTTCAAATAAATTTGATTAAGATTTTGTGGACTTGTATATATATTTTGAATGTCTATTTTTGTTCTTATTCTAATAAATATAACATAAACAGTATAATAACTTTATTCACCAACGTCTTACTTCCCTTGAGTCAAGCAACTGTAACCTTCCGTTCAAGGGCCTGGCATGGCCAAGCGCGTAAGGCGTGCGACTCGTAATCCGAGGGTCGCGGGTTCGCGCCCGCGTCGCGCTAAACATGCTCGCCCTCCCAGCCGTGGGGGCGTATAATGTGACGGTCAATCCCACTATTCGTTGGTAAAAGAGTAGCCCAAGAGTTGGCGGTGGGTGGTGATGACTAGCTGCCTTCCCTCTGGTCTTACACTGCTAAATTAGGGACGGCTAGCACAGATAGCCCTCGAGTAGCTTTGTGCGAAATTCCAAAACAAACAAACCTTCCGTTCAAAAATTATGTATAATTAAGGAAATGCACGTTCACTGTCCGAGCCGATAGACTAGTTGCTTTACGTCATGAAACGCAAAACCAACCAAATACCAATTTCTTAACTAAGTTTAAAAGAGTAATTTTATTTTTTATAACTTTTAACATCATCTGAATTTTCCCACTGTTAACTTTCACTTATCAGTTTTGGCCAGGTGGATTAACACGTTCGACTCATAATCTGAGGGTCTCGGGTTTGAATCCCGGTCTACCAAACGTGCTCGCCCTTTCAGCCGTGGGGGCGTTATAATGTTACGGTCAATCCCACTATTCGTTGGTAAAAGAGTAGCCCAAGAGTTGGCGGTGGGTGGTGATGACTAGCTGCCTTCTCTCTAATCTTACACTGCTAAATTAGGTACGGATAGTGCAGATAGCCCTCGAGTAGCTTTGTATGAAATTCTAAAACAAACAAACAAACAAATAGTTATCAATTTTATATTTCTGTCATTCTCCTTCTATGTTGCTTACGTCATTACATTACAACAATTGATTCACCAGTATTGTTACGCTTACAACTAGTTAAAACTGTAAAAGACAACAATAAAATGGAACCACAATATTATTGAATATTTGTGTATAGTAACTATGGGGACTATATATTAAAATGAGAACCGAACTGTGCAAAGAAAAAATAAATTTTATGGAAGAAAGTTTCTCACACTGCTGTTCATGGGTACTTCGTCCAACACAATTTGTAGGTATAAAGTTTTCTATAAATATTTTAATTGTATATTCACATAGAAACATTTTATACATCGGAATTCAATTCTTGAAATGAGAAACAAAAGTTAGACAGTTAGTAAGGAACATTCACTTTAGTCCACAACCAGCGAGAAGCCTAGTAATTAATGTTAGCAAATACTAGTCTGTTTTCAATAACGTCGTATTTAAAAATTTAGAAAAATTGAACATTTTCTATAAAAAAAAAGATATTCTTTTTACGGCAAGTACTGCATGGGAAAGGTTTTCGGATTGTTCTAATATACACTGTATTTTTTTATCTATTAAATGTGGTACCGTTTATTGAAAAAATAATTTTTAAACTCCATTTCTTAAAACCCTATCTATAAATTATATGAATGAAAAAGATTTTTTGTTTTGGAATTTCGTACAAAGCTACTCGAGGGCTATCTATGCTAGCCGTCCCTAATTTAGCAGTGTAAGACTAGAGGGAAGGCAGCTAGTCATCACCACCCACCGCCAACTCTTGGGCTACTCTTTTACCAACAAATAGTGGGATTGACCGTCACATTATAACGCCCCCACGGCTGGGAGGGCGAGCATGTTTGGCGCGACGCGGGCACGAACCCGTGACCCTCGGATTACGAGTCGCACGCCTTACGCGCTTGGCCATGCCAGGCGAATAAAAAAAAGGTATAATCAAATCTTCAGGTTTAGTCCTAGTGAAGGTAGGACTCTTGTTATACAAAGAGTATTTAATATTCATTTCTATGCAAAACAAACGCTTGTTGTTCGTATCATAGTTACTTTTAAAATTATCCGAGTTTAGAATGCTTAAGTGGGAATTTTTGTAGATTTTTCTTTATCGTGACATTTGATAAATAGTGACGCACTGTATTTATTATTTCAGTCAAATAGACACATATGTGCACGCCATCTCGTTTATGTAATAGTGAGATTAGAAAATATAACTTAATTAAATGTTCATATTGGATTTACCTGAAACATATATCCTGAATATTATATAATGCTGCAATTGTTAATACGTAGCGTAAAATATCTTACATATTCCACATTCACTATTTAAAGCAAAACAAAAATAATACATTATTTCTAACTAAATAACTAAAATACATCGCTGAAATAACAAACAATCATTTAGTCGAAACTAAAATATATAGAAAGTAAATTACTGACAATAAAAGAATGCTGTACATATTTTAAATGGTACAATTTTAATGAAGGTTACATGATATTTGGTGTTGACTAAAGTTGGTTAATGTGGATGGTTTCTTTAAGTACTAATTCCAGATCAGTGTCATCCCTACAAAGAATATTTATATTTTATAGTTCGTGTTCTGTTTCTTCACTATGTTGGTGTATAAACGAAAACCATGAGTCACTGAATATTTCTGTGTATTTTCATGAACAATCCCATATTTCATTTGCTCTTACTTCTAGATGGTGTTCTACTTTGTCAGTACATCAGGCCATGCAATTGTCTTGAGTGGAAATATGAACAAGTCATGAATAAAGATAAATTCGGATGTCTTTAGTCAGAGGAAATCTCATGTGGGGTTATGGATATGGGGTTAAAACTAATCTGGAAATAAAACATAATTTGTGAGTTATAAAAAGCAATTACCTATCACCATATTGCTCTGTAATTTTTATCCTATCTTTTTAACTTACCTGTTTTTTTATCCTACACCTACTTGTGAGCACCTTTCACATGTTGAGTGCACACCCACATATCATATTTTAAACTTTAAGTAAAACATAATTCAAAATGTATACGAACAGTTTTATTCAGAAATACTTTAGACTTTATAATTTTGAATCATTCATTCAGTGTATGTCTAGAATAAAAACCAGTCCAGACTTTCATGTTTATTTATATGTGAACTCTGACGAGTTTCTCCAGTAGACAACCTACCTATTGATTTTTGACTCCTAATCCCAAATCCTATGATTGTATTTGTTAACCAATTATCATTTCTACACATGCTAATTACTCAAGACTTGTTTTTCGTACAATTTTCTTAGTGGTTTACTTACTGCAATCTTTTTATCTTACCTTTTTATGATACAGAATTTAATCTGAACAACGACCACGACTTGTGAGTAACTTTCAGATGTAGAGTGCACACCTTTATATTAAATATTAAACTGTAAGCAAGAAATAATTCTAAGTCTGTATGAACAATTTTACTCAGAAATACTTTGTAATTTATAATTTGTGGCATCCATTCAGTGTTAAGTCACAAAGAAAAAAGGAAATCCAATCCAGATTGGACAGAGAACATTATTTACTACTTGTTTTGTACATACTGTCAACCGTGCTGTCTGTCCATCAGGTCATCTGTCTCATGTTTATGACGACCACTTCTCGTGTTGAGTGTGGAAAGCTACGGAATAAGTGAAAGTTCAATATTAACTATTTAAATAACAGTAGAACAGGTATGAATAATGTTGACAACAAACAGGATATTCTACACTAACTTGTTATGAATTAATAACACTGTGATTCACATACCAACATTTGACGTAACGGTATGCTATTGTTGAGTGATTCTTAACATGACTGAATTACTCAGTCATTACTTCTTGTAGTTGCTGGTATAAGAAGGTATAAGGAGTATAGATTCAGAAAGTTTGATTAATAACAACAAAATATAGCAGTCGTTCAAATTAATATAGAATTTTGTCTAATGAACAATTAATTTTATGTTTAAGGACATTAAAGTCATTTGTTGAAACACTACACACAAAGAGATAAAGAGAATTTTAAAACGGATTGTTTGAAAAATTCTGTTTGGTATTCTATCTGAGATGTTTACCCACTTTAGGTTCCAGTTACATACAAATAATTTGAACACATTTAATCCTAGCATTTGGTTACCATCATATAACAAGTGCCATGTTTTATATACTTTGATATAATTCAGTCCCACATGGTACAGCACTTATTGTACAGAGTTACAACGTTAAAATCATGGTTTAAATTATTATCAGTGAACACAACAGATATGGCTTTACTACAGAAATAACACACACATATTATAATTTAGTTTTATTTCACGTTATACGTGAAAAAATGTTTATTTCACAATATATTTTTCAACAATTTATTTATTAATATTTTATTCAGATACTTTGTACTTGATATAAAGTTACTAGTCCTGATTTTATTTAAATATTGATTTTAGATATTATTACATTATCCTTTGTCATGTCAATTGTTGAGTTTTGTTTTCAGTTATATTCATGGTTAATGGTTTGTTTTGATTTACAGAATTCTACCAAATATACTGCAGTATAATTATCTGAGATAACTTGAAATTAGTGGTTCAAGTGTTAATGGAAACTATAAGAAGAAACGAAGGAGAAAAGATATTTCTGTTTGTCTGCCACATTAATTGGATGAATTCAGAGTATTGGAAATGTTTGATTGGCTGACACAAACTTTGTTTTGGAAGGACAATATAATAAGATTCGCAAAATGTTCATAGTTTTGAAAAACACTTAAAACTATACACACATAGAAAATTATACCACATTATTTACGTAGTCTAAATATCTAGTTTCATACTATTTTCGATAGAATATCTTTTTGTTCTCACATAACAGCTATTATTGTTCAGTGCAGCCTTCCATTTTTGGTTCCACTAGCCTTGAAATTCTCATCTACCGCACGTTTCAACTCGGTTCATCTGCGTTGTAGCATGTAAATAAACAAGCACAACGCTTCACTGAAACATACTCTACTATCAAAGCTGGAAGCTGGCTTCCTATTTACTGTAGAACACAATCTTCAAAGTTGACAGAAAAGAAGTACCAGAAGTGTGAGGAGAGTAAAGTATCAATGGGAAATATATTTTCAGTGTAAGAAAACATCAACTTTGACTACGATATCTTACCAAAAAATAACAGGAATCACATTGAGAAGCTCATATTGACTTGGTGGAGGAACCTAGATGAGCAGTCCTCGGAAAGTGTCCACAAGATGCCCTTGGAGTGTGACTTCTCTTCTTGGAGGAACACACTAGTGGGATAACACATAAACTAGGTACACTCTTTTCCCATCTTGAAAGTACGGGTCACTACGTTGGGTGTAAAAATAACATTTTTAGCTGTAAATATCCTGGCTGGTCCACCTTCTTTCCCATGATGGAGGGAGGGACATCTTAGCAAACACAATACATGTAAAATAGTCCACCTTTTTTCCCACGATAGGGTGGGGAGCATCCTTTCCAACACAATACATCTAAACGGGTCCACCTTGTTTCCTATGATAGGGTGGGGAGCATCCTTCCCAACGCAATACATCTAAACGGGTCTACCTTGTTTCCTATGATAGGGTGGGGAGCATCCTTCCCAACGCAATACATCTAAACGGGTCTACCTTGTTTCCTATGATAGGGTGGGGAGCATCCTTCCCAACGCAATACATCTAAACGGGTCTACCTTCTTTCCTATGATAGGGTGGGGAGCATCCTTCCCAACGCAATACATCTAAACGGGTCTATTTTCTTTCCTATGATAGGGTGGGGAGCATCATATAAAACACAATGCACATAAATAGTCCTCCTTCTTTCCCAGGATAGTGTGGGGAGCATCCTTCCTGACACAATATATCTAAAGGGGTCCACCTTCTTTCCCAGCATAGAGTGGGGAACATCCTTTCCAACACGATACATCTAAACGGGTCCACTTTGTTTCCTATGATAGGGTGGGGAGCATCCTAGCAAACACAATACATCTAAACGGGTCCACCTTCTTTCCTATGATAGGGTGGGGAGCATCCTTCCAAACGTAATACATCTAAACGGGTCCACCTTCTTTCGTATGATAGGGTGGGGAGCATCCTAGCGAACACAATACATCTAAATAGGTCCACCTTTCTCACATGGTAGGGTGGGAAACATCCGAGCTAAAACGTTACATCTAAAGTGGTCCACCCTCTTTCCCATGATTGGGTGGGGGACATTCTAGCCAACACAATATATCTAAACTGGTCCACCTCCTTTCCATACCAGATCTCTAAAGAACCAGTCTGCAGGAGATGGTATGAAAGGAGATTCTCAGCCGACTGGTAGGTTCTTTGTCTGTTACAGCTTTTTCTGAAACAAGATAAGCATTTAACACAGTTAAGATATCTTCTCTGTTCGTTTGCCTTAGAGATTTGCTCTTTAGGCAATTGTCATCTTAGCCCATGAGACTTCTTATAATTCAGCATATGTCTTCCAACAATTTAGAAACACCAACTTCCTATTTTCTAGTTCTTTTTATAGTGAGACTTAAAAAAATTGTTTTGTAAATTTATTAGTTTTTAATAACAAAGATTTGCTTTGTTTTTTGAATTACATTTCTTCATTTAGTAACTTAGAAGTCCGTATTACTATTTCTCTATCCTTTGTGAGACAAGAATTTCTTCACGTAAGTGACATTTCAACAGTGGCGAGGAAAGGACAGTTACGTGTTGATGACGTGACAGCCACGTTTCATATATTAGTGAACAGCATTATGTAGTCTGCAACTTCATTCACATCTATTTGACTCTCTTTCATCCCTTCGCTTTCAATAAAAAATTTAGCAGGAGGTCAGCTTGTTTATTTACGTTCATCTACTTCTAAGGCTTTGTGAACTTCCCATTGAGGACAGTATTACCATCCTCTCTTTATGCAGGCTTAACTTCTCATGTATATTCCATTCCAGGTCTTTTTCCGTCTTTCACAAACTCATTTGTATAAATCTGATCCTGATGCATTACTTGTTTTTCATCATTTACTTACATTTGAATACATACTGATTTCTTTTTAGACCAACTACATTTCCAGGACCATATGTTTGGTCCTCGTAGTCTTACTGATTCCTACATTAAGGATTATAGTTATGTTTACATGCACTATCTAGATTCACAAACTGTGGTATAAATGTTGAATTTTTGGAAAGCTGACCCATGTAGTTCAGTTCAACTATCCAGTACACAATTATCCTGTCTTTTCCTGAACCTTCCTTGTTTGCCTTTTTGCACTTTACGTCTTCATTTCATGTCAGAAGTACTTCATAGAGATGCTGGTTCCTTTGGAATGATTCTTGTTCATTCCTATTTTCTGGTGTGGCTTGTTCTATATGTCAAGGAACGGATGGATTACAACCATTCTTACACATAGGCTTTCACTCTAGTTCTTTTCTCCCTTACTATCAGTTCTCAACCTGTTCACATTCATCCTGTTTAGAATCTATTCTGCTCTCTTTGGGTGTGAAGAAATTTACCAATTCTCTAACAAGGTTTTACTTGGTGTCCTTAAAAAGACACGGAGGGGATTTATTTATTAATCTGTACAACGTTTTCATTTAGAAAAGTTCTCTTCACTTCATTGGACCATTACTCCATATTCAGGTTTATATCTCAAATGCCTTTCTTCCTATTCCCATTGCTGAGTTCTGTAGATGCTTCCTTTTCTTCATCCATTGGTTCTATATTTTATTGTTTCAAACACTATATTGCCTCCTATATTTCAGTCACGTGGTCAGTGCGTTTGCTCTACATCTCCGTTGACTTGGTCTATGGTTTCGTTATTACATGCAAGATAGCCTTCTGTTTTCATACTCATGGAAAGAGTCCTCCAGTCATATCTTCATTTATTTGATGGTGGAAACCCGTTTTGGAAGAATTGACAAAATGTTCACATCCTCACTCACTCCTACCCAATACTTTATCCTCTTCACCAAACCATTTTCCCTGTTTCCTACTGTGCTCGAGAAACTCATGTTTTGGCTAGATAATCCATTACCACTGTTTTGGTTCCCTCACTTTGAATCGTACCAAACCCACACCTCTTCAGAAATGTTAATGTTTACTGATTCGGATACATCATTGAACTACAATCTCATCTTAAACATATGTACCAGCATAAGTGGTTCCTCTACATCAGTGTGCCCGACCTCTGTTCTTTCATTGGACATGTTTGTATTCCTTACCACTACTAGTGAATTGTCTGATTATGATAATTTCGTGGTGATTTTTTACATCAATCATAGTGCAGGTATGAAATCTTTGATTGTGTTTTAAAACACTCAACCATCATGATTCGGCATCTATCCAATGGATTTGCTGTATAGATTCTCATGTATTTGAAGCGATGAACTTGAAAACAGATCATCTGTGTCATGATCTGCCTATCAAATAGCCGCTTCACTCACAAGTTTTATGATGCGTATGTGTTCATTTTGGTAATTACGACTTATTTCCTCTTCAATAATGAAATTTCATGAGTGGAGCAGTATAGAGGGAGCTAGTAAACAATAACATCATTATCAATTAATAAGAATCACATGAGTTTAGGTTGAAGTTGCCTAGAAATTAGTGTCATGCAGATACTCAAGGCAGATGATTACAGAAGATATAATCTCTGTGTGAAATGGTAAGTATCTAATGGAAACACATTTTCATGTAAGAAAATGTTAACTTTTTCCAAAACCAGATGTCTTCTGAACTAACCAGTAGGAGATATTACAGGGTGGCCCGTAAGTCCCTACCCATCCATATATCTTATGTATCCAGTGTATCTGTGTGCTGTCTCTCATTCTCGCTGCATAATATTATGCGACGCCATGTTCTGTGAGACATTTTCCTCAACATAGCAGGGGTTATTGTTCCAAATGCTGCAGTAACAGCTGCCTTCAACTTATCATTAGAATTATAACGTTGTTTAGACACAATGCCCTTATGTATCCCCAAAGAGAATTATCACATGTTGTCAAGTCCGGACTTTTTGCGGGCCATTTCATGGGTGCCGGGGATGTTACAGAACCACGGCCTATCCATTTGTCTGGAAAATTTTTGTCCGTCTTACCTGGTCCTAAATCTCTAGTTCTACAGGACAAACCCATGTTCTTAAATAAGCATTTCAAGTTAACAACAAAGGAGTATGGTCCATAGAACAAATGGAAGCCATGTTTCTACAATATATGTTAAAAGAACATTTAGTTTTTAAGTATCAGGTAACTATGACATTAGTTTGTTTCTGTTTTGAATTGCGCGCAAAGCTGCACGAGGGCTGTCTGCGCTAGCGGTCCCTAATTTAGCAATGTAAGACTAGATGGAAGGCAGATAGTTATCACCACCAACCGTCAACTCTTGGGCTTCACTTTTACCAACGAATAGTGGGATTGATCGTCATATTATAACACCCCACGGCTGAAAGGGCGAGCATGTTTGGTGCGACGGGGATTTGAACCCGCAACCCTCAGATTACGAGTCGAGCGCCTTAACCATCTGGCCATGGTGGGCCTATGACGTCATCAACTTGCAATTAATTAAAACAGAAGCAGTCTAATATATCGTACGTAATCAAAATGTTTCCTTTTTAGAGTTGATTTGAGCTTTTTTACCTACAAAAAAGGCTTTATTTCTAACTAAAACAATTTGTTACATAATATATCCTTTAAACTATAAGTATTTCTTGCATGAATAATTTTCTGAATAAAAAATATCATATTTATAATTTTAAAAAATTCTTGAATGTTACATGGACCTCTTTCATGGCATAAAGGAAGTAGTCGCAATTCATGTTATTTCAAAATACACGCAAAATTGTAACTTATTCACAATTTATAGTCTATATATTAAATTATTCAAATCACTAAAAATTTAAGCGAAATAAATCATTTATAAATAAGTTAGCATTTCGTAATTACTATTTTTAAATTAAAATGTAATAATAAAAAAATAATAATTTATAATTAATTTGAAAACTTGATTTTTTCATAACTTCCGTCTAGTCAGGCAGCTAGTCATCATCACCCACCGCCAACTCTTGGGCTACTCGTTTGCCAATAAATAGTGGGATTGACCATCAAATTATAGCACCCCCATGGCTGAAAGGGCGAGCATGTCTGGTGTAACATGTAAATAACACAGAAATTGTATACAAGAGACATGTTGAAATGAGGTTAACTTTTGATTTCAGAATAGAAACGTTTTCATCTACAATCGATTTTATCTTTGAATATAACTTTCAAGTATTAGAGTTAATAACGATTTAATACGAACTAAATATATTTATTATTTATTTAAAGAATTAGCCTGAACGTTATAAATAGAAATGTTACAAGATTACTTCCTTCAATTAATAGTAAAATAGGCTTCATTAATGTAACGGCACCTAGTGTGTATGTAACTAACTATGTATGTGAATAATGCTAATAGTGCTTGTTACCATACATAGATAAAACTGAAACACCTTGATTCTACCATGACTAAGTAAACCTAAGTAATGTAATTGAATAATGTAACAATACATAGCTACAACTGAATAACATTAATTAATAGTGCCCCTAACTAAAACTGAATCACATGATTAAATCAAGACAACTACATTTTTCTAAAGAAGTGACTTCGTGCAAGAAGTGTTTAAGCCAATAATAATTAACTAAAGAACGTCGTCACGTTTATCCTAGAAACAAAACTGTTGAATAGGTGGCAATGTACGAAAATAAGTTATTAACTTAAAGACTATTCATTATATAAACAGCTTAGTACTTTGAATTTGCTAAAGTAAATGGTTTGTTGGCAATGGTAACTTAGATACAGAATTGCTTGGAAACATATTCTACCAAAGAAAACATGTACAATACACTATCAAGACAACAGTTCGTCTCAGTTTTTCTCCAAAATTTAAAACTGAAATTGTAAAGAGGGCAAACGAAGTGAAACATTTTCACAAGCTGCTGAGGTATAAAATGTCGTTTCAGGTTGGACGCAATATTCACCAAAACGAGCACTACTCAAAATATAAGTTTCATTAATGTTTTTCACATTGGGTTTCGTTGAAACTTTGAACGGTTGATTCAGAATTACGCGAAAAGCTAACAGAACTCCCTAGCTTAAAGTCGATGGAGATAAGAAATGAAACTGGTCAAACGAACTTACCGCCAACTCTATCAGTATCCTAGCCTAACATGGGGATTTGACCCTTACAGCACACCCTAGCATTTTTGAAGTAAAAAAACCGGTGAATCATGAATCCTTACAAGCAGAGTTTAAGCACACTAAGTAACACAACATGCCTGGTTGGCTTCGTTACATTGGATTTCCTGTGATTAATTAAAGTTTGATACAAAATACAAGGCATAATTATAGGCAATTCTGCAAAATAAATAATTAAGAAAAGGAAATTTTATATGCAGGAATAAAGGTATTCAATTATTTTTCTAAGTAAATATAATAATAAAAATTATCATACCATTTCACTTTCCTTCCTACACTCGTGAAAAAAACACACAATTTTTCTCCATTTTATTGTTATAATTGTATTTGTTTTGTTTTGAATATCGCACAAAGCTACAAAGGGGCGTTATGGGCTTTTTTCTTAGGCATAACATGGCAAGGTGGGTTAAGGCGATCGATTCGTAACCTGAGGTCACGGCTTCGAATCCCCGTCGCACTAAACATGCTCACCATTTCAGCCGTGCGGACGTCATAATGTTACGGTCAATCCCACTATACGTTGATAAAAGAGTAGCCCAAGAGTTGGCGGTGGGTGGTGATGACTAGCTGCCTTCTCTCTAGTCTTACACTACTAAATTAGTGACCTCTAGCGCATTTAGCCCTCGTGTAGTTTTGTGCGAAATTTAAAACAAACAAACAAAAGGTATTTCAACTTCAGTTGGCTTTTACTCTTTATAAATATTTTATCTGATATCTAGTGACAAAGGTAAGAACAATTATATTAAAGATAGTAAATTTAATAAATTTATCTCTTTAAAATAAGAAAAAGCTCTTTTTTATGGTTATCACCGAAAATATTGAATATAATTTTTCATGAGAATAGCTGTGTTTTATCGTTGAAATGTAAAGTTTTTTAAAACAAATATGTGCAATAAGTTTCTAAGAAAACTTTGAATTAAGTTTAGAAGTCAAACTTTTCCTAACGTTCTGTTACCAAACATAAAAATTAGATTGGTTTGAAAATTAAGACCGCTATGTTAGTCTTTTTATATTATTTTCTATTTAATTTATTATTTACATAGGCTACATTTAATTATAAACATTACACGATGATAAGTGAGTCATTTTTCTTATTTTGTTCGATGACAGATGGCGCTAATAATACAAGTAAACGTTTAAAAATTTCTTTTTTTGATGTCCTTTTCGTTTGTAGTTAGGCTTAAATTGTCCAACGTTCTAAGTCTACGTAATTATTATTATTTAACTATTCATAATAGTATTATTTAGTTTATTTAATTATTTTTGTCTAATTTAATGTAAACAGCTGGATATATTTTTGAAAACGTTACTGTTAATAAGAATAAAGTTGTTGTTTTTTTTTATTTCGCGCAAAGCTACACGAGGTTTATCGATTAACCCATTTTATCGAAGAGTTGTAAACTGCTGGTCAGATACTTCGTCGAACGTGACATGATTACGCGAAGGCCGTTTCAGCACATCAAATTTCGCAGCAGTGCACGCATTATATTCAAAAGTAATAACGTTCCTGTTTTGATTTATCACACAACAGTCACAGGAATTTCTGAAAGTGGTTACAAGTGTAGGGGGAAACTCGATAAATTGTCTGATATCTCTCAATCAACTCACGCTCTGACCCTGATGTTAAAAAAGAAAATATCGTTCCACGTTCTCACTATCTGATTTGAAAAAAAACGAATCGTTTGAAATGTGCCTGCCAGGGATCGAACCTGGGACCTTCCGCGTGTGAGGCGGATGTGATAACCACTACACCACAAGCACCTCCCTTTCGATTTTTTTGCTGTTCAAATTTTCAAAATAAAACGATAACGTTCCAAAATTTCTATTTCGCAGTCTAAACAAACGCAGATATAATGACAGCTTAAACAATAACTATAAATAATATAGCACTCTCCTTTGTCTACCTAGGCCAAAAGTATTTTTCCAATGTGCTTACGTGTCTTTAAAAGACTT
The DNA here is from genome assembly GCF_004210375.1 of Tachypleus tridentatus. NCBI lineage: Eukaryota > Metazoa > Arthropoda > Merostomata > Xiphosura > Limulidae > Tachypleus > Tachypleus tridentatus. The sequence continues at coordinate 51,298,309 of NC_134829.1, read as the reverse complement.
TATCGAGCCCACAGTATTCAACGTTTCCACACCTCGTTCAATTGCCCTTAAACGTGCAAAACGCAGAGTTTTGTTTCCTCAGTCTTTTCTCTTTCTATCCAAAACTGAACAGAACATTTTCATAGCTCTAATTTCTCTATCAGAACTACTAAACAATAACGTAATGAGCGATTTAATACGTTTATTAAATCCATTAACAAAATTAGGGATCGTCTTAAATAACATTTAATCTTCGTTATTTTGTGACCAATTCTGGGATTCCACTCTGGCTGATGTTTCCTTATCACACACAACTTCTTCAAGGTGTTCAATACGACAAAGGTGCATGATGACTATCAAATTCCTCAAATGATAACCTTGTTCAAACGCGCTTTAGTTGTAATAGTACGTTGACAGTTGTGGGTTGTAGGAGATCACAGCGGTGGAATAAAGTCCAATGTACAAAAGAGATCTTATCTGTGTTGCAACATCTCTCTTCGAAATCCATCTACTCTTCGAGACTATCGTACACTCTCCACGTTACACATCGTTCTTCACGTTCAAAATGCCATTACCAAAACAAAGAATTCTTGTTTAAGAAAAACGTTTACAGGAACCAGCTGCACCTAGAAGGAGAAAACACTTGAGAATAATAAATATTCTCCGGTCTTGGCATCGTAATTTCCTTTTACTTGTCTAGTCTGTACAATATTCAAGTGAACTAAATACAATTCTTGAATAAGTACGGAAAACAGGAGATTCGATCATGACGAAAAGACATTAAGCATCGCAAAACATCTTTACTAAGTGAAAAAATGTTATAAAAATAAAGAAATCAGACAAAAAGGGATAAACAGAACACGGAGTCTTCAAGAAAACAATGCTGTCTCCAGCCGGACGCTACTTCTCTTCTTTAGAGTGTCTAGACATGTTGGTAAGGACATTTGAGGCGCTATCTGAGGGGCGTGTATTCCCAATTCAAATGAAGTAACATGTAAGCATTTTCAGACGTAGGAGGAGTTAGGATATGATCGAAAATTTCACTGGTCGGTAAAAATTAAGTACATCAAATATTTGGTGGTGAATGATGTTGTAGAATTGCATTTCCTCTTTTCCGTCACTGGTAAGTTGGAGATGATAACGCACATAACCATCCAATAGTTCTGACCGGAATTTAAAAGAATAGGTTAAAGAATGAAAGATCTTGTGTGATTAGTTTTCACAGCATGAAGAGTTGTTCTCAACACACTCTGACGGAGTCGTGATCTCTAAATATTACCTGTACAACACCTGTCAAGTACGTTACCTTATTTTCAAATAAGGTCGCGTGCATCGACGTTTCAAACTATTCACGCGTTTAAGAAAAATAAAGCTCATAAACCCATTTTATCGAAGAGTTGTAAACTGCTGGTCAGATACTTCGTCGAACGTGACATGATTACGCGAAGGCCGTTTCAGCACATCAAATTTCGCAGCAGTGCACGCATTATATTCAAAAGTAATAACGTTCCTGTTTTGATTTATTACACAACAGTCACACGAATTTGTGAAAGTGGTTACAAGTGTAGGGGGAAACTCGATAAATTCTCTGATATCTGTCAACCGCCTCACGCTCTGACCCTGATGTTAAAACAGAAAATATCGTTCCATGTTCTCACCATTTGATTTGAAAAAAAACGAATCGTTTAAAATGTGCCTGCCAGGGATCGAACCTGGGACCTTCCGTGTGTTAGGCGGGTGTTGTTTTTTTTTCTCTTTATTTATCCCACCTCTACGAGGGGGTATACACAGAAATACAACAAATAAAACACAAGTTAATGAATTAGCATGTAACAATAACTCTACAGATTACCATGCTGAAAATTACCACAAAGTTAATAAAAATAAATAAAAGAGGTAATTGGAACAGCAGGTAATCCAATAAACATTATAGTGAACATTAACAAAACAAGAAACCAATGGACCTTTCATTGGTAACAAAAATTTAATGAAATAATAACTTATCTGAACAACGTACACAAGAAATAACCTTGGACACCTTGGGTTACCAAGCTACCAACATAAGAATACACAGAATAAAACACATTTAATGAGTTATGTAACAAAGATCGCTGATAATGGAGATGAATATGTCTACGTACACGCACTTTAAACATGGAAATTAAATGAATTACGCGATTTCGTGCCAAAGAAACTGAACGAGCAGAACATAAAACCTGACGTGCCAAACTAGTAATCAAACGGAATATGTTCCAGCATCTCCTGGGTAACGAAGGATGAGATCCCACTAAGAGGCATCTCCTCCATACCCAGTTAGATATGGGACATCCAAAATAAAACGCCAATAATTTATATACATATGACCACAAGGGCTGTACAAAAGGACATTGGAAAAACAGATGGTCTATGGTTTCCCGCGCCTGTGAACAGAAAGTGCACAACCCTGTGGGATGTCTGTCCATATGTACCAGCTTGACATTAGTGGTTATCGCCCGCAACCACAGTAAATAATCCACATCACAAACATAAAAACCCACAAAAGAAGAATAAGCGTATTTTCGAATGCGTTCCCAGTCTCCAGGAGGAACAATATCCCCCCAGTAGAATGGAGCAGGGAAATTAGTAGCGAGTGAAAACTGTAAATGTTCCACCAGTTGCTTCGCAGATAAACCCTGAAAATGAACTCGATTATCAGAGTGGTCCAGAAAATATAAATCCACAACACGTGTGGACGATGGGAGAGGAGCCGGCTGGATGGACAAAACCGGCAACCAGTCCACAGGCAACGCCTCCTTGAGCATATGAAAATGTGAAAAAATTGTGCGGACATTGGCCAACGGGTCAGCGTCCGTACACATTTCAATCATTGCCCCCTACCGGAAGAAAAGCAGGGAGCACCTCGTACAATAAATGGCGGACCTGAACCAAACCTGCGTTAATAAATTCAGGAAAATGAAATGTTCGGTGCCGAACATCAACAATAGCCGGATTGAAAAACAAAGATTCATCAAAAATTTGTGGGGAAAGAGGAGCTGGAACAATCCCTTTATCTCCAAGAAGAACCTTCCAGGCATGAAACATTTCCTGAATATAGAAAGGTAACGATTTCACAAAACGTGGCAAAATTCGGCATTGAAGAATCCGAAAGCCCAAAGAGAGATTGCCATAACAAGAAAAAAATCCAGAAAGAAGTTGTCGCAAGGTGGGAGGACAAGAAGCATCCAAACAACGCTGCAACAACTTCAAACGGAATGCGAGTTTACGAGTATTAACATCAACCAAGTTGATACCTCCACAATCATAACTCCGGATCAGAATACCGTATGCCACTTTATGTATACCTCCCCGCCAAATAAAATCCAGTATACATTTGCGAAATCGAGCCTCAAACTGTCTTGGCAACGGGTACCATAACACCGATACCACCAAGGAGTTCACCACAAGAGATTTACCCTTTAGCGACAAAGAACAAAAACGCCACGACACCAAGATACGAGATACCCTGCGCAAAACACCCTGCCACGTATCTTGCAGCATGACGTCGAAATGAGAGTGGAAAACTATTCCCAAAATCCGAATAGGATCCTGGGAAATTCTCAACTCACCAAGGACGAAGTCTGCAGAAGAGGCCAAACACCCAACCCACAAATCCTGACTCTTGGTCCAGTTGATCCTCCCCCCAGTAGCTTTGGCAAAACTTTGGCAGACATCCAACACATGCGGCAAAGATTCGGCGTCTCGTAAGGTTAAGGTGGTATCATCAGCATGCTGATAAGTAAGTGAAGGCGTGGTGAGTAACACATCACCACCAATACCAGTAATATGTACATTATGGACTAACATATTTCGTAACGGTTCGACACTGAGAACGTAAAGTAGAGCAGACATTGGGCATCCTTGACGAATACCCCGAGTTACAGCAAAATCATGAGTGAGAAATCCATTAAACTTAACACAACAAGAAATAGAAGTATAGCAAAGACGAACCCACTGAACAAAAGTAGAACCAAAACCCATACGCAGAAGAAGTTGAAATAGATAGTCATAGGCCACCCGATCAAAGGCTTGCATCTGATCGAGCTTCAAAAAGATCCCACCCTGGCCGGTACGTGCTAAAGATTGCAATAGCAAAACGAGTGTTAACGGAGTATCAGCAACGTCCCGTCCAGGTATACACCCGGATTGGTCATCTGAAACTAAACTGGAGATCACAGACGAAAGGCGACGAGCCAGCACTTTGGCCAAGAGCTTATAGTCAGAACAAAGCAATGTCAAAGGCCGGCTGTTAGCCGCCAACCGTCGATCCCCTCCTTTCGGGATAGGAACAATTACCCCAGAACACATTGTACGGAGCAACTGTGGAGAGTAAAACAGGTCAGACAAGACAGATAAAAAGTCGTCAACAAAAAGAGGGAGAAAACATTTGTAAAATTCGGACGTAAAACCATCCAAACCAGGAGATTTGCCAAGCGGTAAACTGTCTAGAGCAGCGAGAACTTCCGGAACCGTGAATGGAGCATCACAAATATGAGCTTGTTCATGGGAAAGAGTACGATCAACAAATGAGATAACAAAATCGATGTCTGCCTGCAGAACGATATCCTTATTGTACAGTGCGGAATAATACTGATGTAAAACAGCAGCGATATCTTCCACACCGGACACCTCCACACCCCCTATCAGTGAGCATGGATCGAAACTCAATTCTGCTTTGACGGACCTTTTCCATACGAAGAAAGTAAGACGTAGATCTCTCACCCTCCTCAAACCAACGAACATGAGATCGAATCCTCGCCCCCTCTATGGTATCGTGATCCAAAGTCTCCAATGCATCTTGAAGTTCATACAATTTGACCTTAAACCTACCAGGGTAACGGGACAGTTTTCGAAGCTCACGATTGATGGACGACTCAAGCTGACATTTGCGAGAACGGGATGCCCGCGCTCGAAGAATCGAATATCGCTGGGTAAGTAAACGGAACGCGCATTTCAATTTTTCATACCACGTAATTTTATCAGTCTCATAGACTGACCAACTACGACTTCTGGCGATCAACAGCTTAATGGCTTTCACATATTCGGCATCCCTCAATAACTGGTTATTGAAGTGCCAGAAATTAGGATTTCTGACAACGGGCCGCAGAGTAAGGTCGAAGCCCAATAAAGCGTGATCTGTAGCAGGAAACCACAACGTACGTAAACGTTGGACAGTCCCCTGCAAGGTAGAAGAAAGCAAAACCCTGTCAATACGAGACGACATCATCTCACCATTAACAAAACGCTTCCATGTGAAACCAGATGTAGTCGGCGATATGAGTGAATGCGCATCAGGTAAATCAAACCTATGAAGAAACTGTACAAAAGCCGAACGGCTGGCGTCACGGGAGAAACGGACCGGAAATCGATCGCGTGCCACATCCACCACACAATTAAAATCTTTCACAACAAGCAATCCCGTGCAGCCATCCAAACAATACTCCAAGTTTTGGAAAAATTCCCGTCGCTCGGAGATATCGCGAGGAGCGTACACAGATGATAACAGATAAGACAAAGACTCGAAACTGAATTTGACAGTCAGAACCCTACCCACCCCATCAGAAGAAACGAGTGTAACATTATCACTCAAAAACCGCTGTAACAAGATGGCAACCCCTTGTCGGCCAGAAGGAGAATTGTTAAGAAAAGCTACACCTGGCCAAAATTTCAGAACGACATCATGAAAATCATCAGTAAAAAACGTTTCCTGTAAACAAACAACATCAAAATTAGTAACAAAGTAATCCAGATAATAAGCCAGCTTACTAACATTTCGCAACCCATTACAATTCAAAACTCCCACCCTTGGTAAATGTACCATGCCAAAGACAAAGTAAAGGTACAAGAATTGAAAGGAAACTGTCACAAACACAAAAATAACAAGAATAAATGTAAAGATCTAAGCAAGTATGCACAAAGTACAAATAACAATAAATGACAGTCTTACACTAACTGAAACAAACAAACTGGCACAACAAACTCATTTAAGGCTGAGACACCGCCTTCGCCTTTGCCCGAGATATCCGTAGTATTGGCACGTCCGACACCCGTTTTCGTCCACTGCCCTTCTTAGAAGTGTCACCAGGAGACATTGCCACCACACTAGCATACCTCCAACGACGATGAAGAGGCACCTCCACATCGCCGGCGGTACTCTCACCACTAACCGGAAGTGGGGGGGGAAGTGACGATCAAAATTGCGTCCTGCAGCAGGGGGGTGACTACTAGCCCGTTCCCTGGCCCCACCAGAAACCGTCGGTCGCCTGGAAGAGATATCTTCCACCACCAAATGGGTAGCTGCAGCCTCCCCTGAAAGGGGAACCTCCGAATCAACGTGAGGACAAACAGAAATTGTGTCAACAGCATGAGGCACTGCACGAGAGGGAGCAGCCGTGACTACTTCAGCGGCGTCACGAGAAGTAGTAGGCGTGGCCACTTCAGCGTCGTCACTAGAGGAAGTTCGAGGAACAACAAGCTTGGGACAACGTTGACGGACGTGTCCCTGCACATGACAATGTCGGCATATAAACTGGGGGCAATCGCGATATAGATGATCCGCCCCCAAACATAAATTACACACTTTTGACTGGCGATCATGCTTCACTTTTAACATTACCGTCTTGCCCAAAGGATCAAAAACTTTCACAACGTACGGCAAAGAGATACACTTCTCACTAAAAAGACACACGAACATGGCGTATACCTAAATATATGCCCTGTTCCCTCTTCCACACAATGGGGCTTTTCACTTGACAATCAAAATCTTTAAGTTTATTTAGTATAATATCATCGTCTATATATTCTGGGACGTCCAGAAAGGACACAGTAATAGTCCGTTTAGTGACACCATTAGCCGAACAGTGCACACCATTGACAACTAGACCAGCATCTATAGCCAGGTCGACATCGGCGGAAAGAACAAAAGTTACCTCATAACCACCCGGGCGAGGAACAACAGCAGTGACCGAAGCAGCACCAAACGTAGAAATAAGAGAATGGATAACGTCCCCATGGCTTGAAGTTGTCGTTTCCACAAAAAAGAGTACGACGCATAACTTCCATGACCTTCTTGGTTGATGAAGACATTGTCAAACAACTCGAAAAAATAAAAAAACGAGGAAAAAAAAAAAAGAGAACTACACGCTCACTAGGCTTAGCTGTTAAAGTTACACTAAGGCAATCAGGAGCTCGAAAAACACGTCTGCACTCGATGACGAGAACCGGCGCTCTCCCAAATATGCCTTCCAGGGATCGAACCTGGGACCTTCCGCGTGTTAGGCGGATGTGATAACCACTACACCACAAGCACCTCCGTTTCGATTTTTTTGCTGTTCAAGTTTTCAAAATGAAACGATAACGTTCCAAAATTTCTATTTCGCAGTCTAAACAAACGCAGATATAATGACAGCTTAAACAATAACTATAAATAATATAGCACTCTCCTTTGTCTACCTAGGCCAAAAGTATTTTTCCAATGTGCTTACGTGTCTTTAAAAGACTTTATCGAGCCCACAGTATTCAACGTTTCCACACCTCGTTCAATTGCCCTTAAACGTGCAAAACGCAGAGTTTTGTTTCCTCAGTCTTTTCTCTTTCTATCCAAAACTGAACAGAACATTTTCATAGCTTCAATTTCTCTATCAGAACTACTAAACAATAACGTAATGAGCGATTTAATACATTTATTAAATTCATTAACAAAATTAGGGATCGTCTTAAATAATATTTAATCTTCGTTATTTTGTGACCAATTCTGGGATTCCACTCTGGCTGATGTTTCCTTATCACACACAACTTCTTCAGGGTGTTCAATACGACAAAGTTGCATGATGACTATCAAATTCCTCAAATGATAACCTTGTTCAAACGCGCTTTAGTTGTAATAGTACGTTGACAGTTGTGGGTTGTAGGAGATCACAGCGGTGGAATAAAGTCCAATTTACAAAAGAGATCTTATCTGTGTTGCAACATCTCTCTTCGAAATCCATCTACTCTTCGAGACTATCGTACACTCTCCACGTTACACATCGTTCTTCACGTGCAAAATGCCATTACCAAAACAAAGAATTCTTGTTTAAGAAAAACGTTTACAGGAACCAGCTGCATCTAGAAGGAGAAAACACTTGAGAATAATAAATATTCTCCGGTCTTGGCATCGTAATTTCCTTTTACTTGTCTAGTCTGTACAATATTCAAGTGAACTAAATACAATTCTTGAATAAGTACGGAAAACAGGAGATTCGATCATGACGAAAAGACATTAAGCATCGCAAAACATCTTTACTAAGTGAAAAATGTTATAAAAATAAAGAAATCAGACAAAAAGGGATAAACAGAACACGGAGTCTTCAAGAAAACAATGCTGTCTCCAGCCGGACGCTACTTCTCTTCTTTAGAGTGTCTAGACATGTTGGTAAGGACATTTGAGGCGCTATCTGAGGGGCGGGTATTCCCAATTCAAATGAAGTAACATGTAAGCATTTTCAGACGTAGGAGGAGTTAGGATATGATCGAAAATTTCACTGGTCAGTAAAAATTAAGTACATCAAATAGTTGGTGGTGAATGATGTTGTAGAATTGCATTTCCTCTTTTCCGTCACTGGTAAGTTGGAGATGATAACGCACATAACCATCCAATAGTTCTGACCGGAATTTAAAAGAATAGGTTAAAGAATGAAACATCTAGTGTGATTAGTTGTCACAGCATGAAGAGTTGTTCTCAACACACTCTGACGGAGTCGTGATCTCTAAATATTACCTGTACAACACCTGTCCAGTACGTTACCTTATTTTCAAATAAGGTCGCGTGCATCGACGTTTCAAACTATTCACGCGTTTAAGAAAAATAAAGCTCATAAACCCATTTTATCGAAGAGTTGTAAACTGCTGGTCAGATACTTCGTCGAACGTGACATGATTACGCGAAGGCCGTTTCAGCACATCAAATTTCGCAGCAGTGCACGCATTATATTCAAAAGTAATAACGTTCCTGTTTTGATTTATTACACAACAGTCACACGAATTTGTGAAAGTGGTTACAAGTGTAGGGGGAAACTCGATAAATTCTCTGATATCTGTCAACCGCCTCACGCTCTGACCCTGATGTTAAAACAGAAAATATCGTTCCATGTTCTCACCATCTGATTTGAAAAAAAACGAATCGTTTAAAATGTGCCTGCCAGGGATCGAACCTGGGACCTTCCGTGTGTTAGGTGGGTGTTGTTTTTTTTCTCTTTATTTATCCCACCTCTACGAGGGGGTATACACAGAAATACAACAAATAAAACACAAGTTAATGAATTAGCATGTAACAATAACTCTACAGATTACCATGCTGAAAATTACCACAAAGTTAATAAAAATAAATAAAAGAGGTAATTGGAACAGCAGGTAATCCAATAAACATTATAGTGAACATTAACAAAACAAGAAACCAATGGACCTTTCATTGGTAACAAAAATTTAATGAAATAATAACTTATCTGAACAACGTACACAAGAAATAACCTTGGACACCTTGGGTTACCAAGCTACCAACATAAGAATACACAGAATAAAACACATTTAATGAGTTATGTAACAAAGATCGCTGATAATGGAGATGAATATGTCTACGTACACGCACTTTAAACATGGAAATTAAATGAATTACGCGATTTCGTGCCAAAGAAACTGAACGAGCAGAACATAAAACCTGACGTGACAAACTAGTAATCAGACGGAATATGTTCCAGCATCTCCTGGGTAACGAAGGATGAGATCCCACTAAGAGGCATCTCCTCCATACCCAGTTAGATATGGGACATCCAAAATAAAACGCCAATAATTTATATACATATGACCACAAGGGCTGTACAAAAGGACATTGGAAAAACAGATGGTCTATGGTTTCCCGCGCCTGTGAACAGAAAGTGCACAACCCTGTGGGATGTCTGTCCATATGTACCAGCTTGACATTAGTGGTTATCGCCCGCAACCACAGTAAATAATCCACATCACAAACATAAAAACCCACAAAAGAAGAATAAGCGTATTTTCGAATGCGTTCCCAGTCTCCAGGAGGAACAATATCCCCCCAGTAGAATGGAGCAGGGAAATTAGTAGCGAGTGAAAACTGTAAATGTTCCACCAGTTGCTTCTCAGATAAACCCTGAAAATGAACTCGATTATCAGAGTGGTCCAGAAATATAAATCCACAACACGTGTGGACGATGGGAGAGGAGCCGGCTGGGTGGACAAAACCGGCAACCAGTCCACAGGCAACGCCTCCTTGAGCATATGAAAATGTGAAAAAAATTGTGCGGACATTGGCCAACGGGTCAGCGTCCGTACATATTTCAATCATTGCCCCCTACCGGAAGAAAAGCAGGGAGCACCTCGTACAATAAATGGCGGACCTGAACCAAACCTGCGTTAATAAATTCGGGAAAATGAAATGTTCGGTGCCGAACATCAACAATAGCCGGATTGAAAAACAAAGATTCATCAAAAATTTGTGGGGAAAGAGGAGCTGGAACAATCCCCTTTATCTCCAAGAAGAACCTTCCAGGCATGAAACATTTCCTGAATATAGAAAGGTAACGATTTTACAAAACGTGGCAAAATTCGGCATTGAAGAATCCGAAAGCCCAAAGAGAGATTGTCATAACAAGAAAGAAATCCAGAAAGAAGTTGTCGCAAGGTGGGAGGACAAGAAGCATCCAAACAACGCTGCAACAACTTCAAACGGAATGCGAGTTTACGAGTATTAACATCAACCAAGTTGATACCTCCACAATCATAACTCCGGATCAGAATACCGTATGCCACTTTATGTATACCTCCCCGCCAAATAAAATCCAGTATACATTTGCGAAATCGAGCCTCAAACTGTCTTGGCAACGGGTACTATAACACCGATGCCACCAAGGAGTTCACCACAAGAGATTTACCCTTTAGCGACAAAGAACGAAATCGCCACGACACCAAGATACGAGATACCCTGCGCAAAACACCCTGCCACGTATCTTGCAGCATGACGTCGAAATGAGAGTGGAAAACTATTCCCAAAATCCGAATAGGATCCTGGGAAATTCTCAACTCACCAAGGACGAAGTCTGCAGAAGTGGCCAAACACCCAACCCACAAATCCTGACACTTGGTCCAGTTGATCCTCCCCCCAGTAGCTTTGCCAAAACTTTGGCAGACATCCAACACATGCGGCAAAGATTCGGCGTCTCGTAAGGTTAAGGTGGTATCATGAGCATGCTGATAAGTAAGTGAAGGCGTGGTGAGTAACACATCACCACCAATACCAGTAATATGTACATTATGGACTAACATATTTCGTAACGGTTCGACACTGAGAACGTAAAGTAGAGCAGACATTGGGCATCCTTGACGAATACCCCGAGTTACAGCAAAATCATGAGTGAGAAATCCATTAAACTTAACACAACTAGAAATAGAAGTATAGCAAAGACGAACCCACTGAACAAAAGTAGAACCAAAACCCATACGCAGAAGAAATTGAAATAGATAGTCATAGGCCACCCGATCAAAGGCTTGCATCTGATCGAGCTTCAAAAAGATCCCACCCTGGCCGGTACGTGCTAAAGATTGCAATAGCAAAACGAGTGTTAACGGAGTATCAGCAACGTCCCGTCCAGGTATACACCCGGATTGGTCATCTGAAACTAAACTGGAGATCACAGACGAAAGGCGACGAGCCAGCACTTTGGCCAAGAGCTTATAGTCAGAACAAAGCAATGTCAAAGGCCGTCTGTTAGCCGCCAACCGTCGATCCCCTACTTTCGGGATAGGAACAATTACCCCAGAACACATTGTACGGAGCAACTGTGGAGAGTAAAACAGGTCAGACAAGACAGATAAAAAGTCGTCAACAAAAAGAGGGAGAAAACATTTGTAAAATTCGGACGTAAAACCATCCAAACCAGGAGATTTGCCAAGCGGTAAACTGTCTAGAGCAGCGAGAACTTCCGGAACCGTGAATGGAGCATCACAAATATGAGCTTGTTCATTGGAAAGAGTACGATCAACAAATGAGATAACGAAATCGATGTCTTCCTGCAGAACGATATCCTTATTGTACAGTGCGGAATAATACTGATGTAAAACAGCAGCGATATCTTCCACACCGGACACCTCCACACCCGTATCAGTGAGCATGGATCGAAACTCAATTCTGCTTTGACGGACCTTTTCCATACGAAGAAATTGAGACGTAGATCTCTCACCCTCCTCAAACCAACGAACATGAGATCGAATCCTCGCCCCCTCTATGGTATCGTGATCCAAAGTCTCCAATGCATCTTGAAGTTCATACAATTTGACCTTAAACCTACCAGGGTAACGGGACAGTTTTCGAAGCTCACGATTGATGGACGACTCAAGCTGACATTTGCGAGAACGGGATGCCCGCGCTCGAAGAATCGAATATCGCTGGGTAAGTAAACGGAACGCGCATTTCAATTTTTCATACCACGTAATTTTATCAGTCTCATAGACTGACCAACTACGACTTCTGGCGATCAACAGCTTAATGGCTTTCACATATTCGGCATCCCTCAATAACTGGTTATTGAAGTGCCAGAAATTAGGATTTCTGACAACGGGCCGCAGAGTAAGGTCGAAGCCCAATAAAGCGTGATCTGCAGCAGGAAACCACAACGTACGGAAACGTTGGACAGTCCCCTGCAAGGGAGATGAAAGCAAAACCCTATCAATACGAGACGACATCATCTCACCATTAACAAAACGCTTCCATGTGAAACCAGATGTAGTCGGCGATATGAGTGAATGCGCATCAAGTAAATCAAACCTATGAAGAAACTGTACAAAAGCCGAACGGCTGGCGTCACGGGAGAAACGGACCGGAAATCGATCGCGTGCCACATCCACCACACAATTAAAATCTCCCACAACAAGCAATCCCGTGCAGCCATCCAAACAATACTCCAAGTTTTGGAAAAATTCCCGTCGCTCGGAGATATCGCGAGGAGCGTACACAGATGATAACAGATAAGACAAAGACTCGAAACTGAATTTGACTGTCAGAACCCTACCCACCCCATCAAAGGAAACGAATGTAACATTATCCCACAAAAACTGTTGTAACAAGATGGCAACCCCTTGTCGGCCAGAAGGAGAATTGTTAACAAAAGCTACACCTGGCCAAAATTTCAGAACGACATCATAAAAATTATCAGTGAAAACGTTTCCTGTAAACAAACAACATCAAAATTAGTAACAAAGTAATCCAGGTAATAAGTCAGCTTACTAACATTACGCAACCCATTACAATTCAAAACTCCCACCCTTAGTAAATGTACCATGCTAAAGAGAAAGTAAAGGTACAAGAATTGAAAGGAAACTGTCACAAACACAAAAATAACAAGAATAAATGTAAAGATCTAAGCAAATATGCATAAAGTTCAAATAACAATAAATGACAGTTTTACACTAACTGAAACAAACAAACTGTCACAAAAAACACATTTAAGGCTGCGACACCGCCTTCGCCTTCGCCCGAGATATCCGTAGTATTGGCAGGTCCGACACCCGTTTTCGTCCACTGCCCTTCTTAGAAGTGTCACCAGGAGACATTGCCACCACACTAGCATACCTCCAACGACGAGGAAGAGGCACCTCCACATCGCCGGCGGTACTCACACCACTAACCGGAAGTGGCGGGAAGTGACGATCAAAATTGCGTCCTCCAGCAGGGGTGACTACTTGCCCGTTCCTGGCCCCACCAGAAACCGTCGATCGTCGGGAAGAAACATCGTCCACCACCCGATGGGTAGCTGCAGCCTCCCCTGAAAGGGGAACCTCCGAATCAACGCGTGGACAAACAGAAATGGTGTCAACATCATGAGGCACTGCACGAGAGGGAGCAGCCGTGACTACTTCAGCGGCGTCACGAGAAGTAGTAGGCGTGGCCACTTCAGCGTCGTCACTAGAGGAAGTTCGAGGAACAACAAGCTTGGGACAACGTTGACGGACGTGTCCCTGCATATGACAATGTCGGCATATAAACTGGGGCAATCGCGATATAGATGATCCGCCCCAAACATAAATTACATACTTTTGACTGGCGATCATGCTTCACTTTTACCATTACCGCCTTGCCCAAAGGATCAAAAACCTTTACTACGTACGGCAAAGAGATACACTTCTCACTAAAACACACACGAACATGGCGTATACCTAAGTATATGCCCTGGTCCCTCTTCCACACAATAGGGCTTTTCACTTCACAATCATAATCTTTAAGTTTATTTAGTATAATATCATCGTCGATATATTCGGGTACGTCCATAAATGACACAGTAATAGTACGTTTTGTGACACCATTAGCCGAACAGTGCTCACCATTTACAACTAGACCAGCATCTATAGCCAGGTCCACATCGGCAGAAAGAACAAAAGTTACCTCATATCCACCCGGGCGAGGAACTACAGCAGTGACCAAAGCAGCACCAAACGTAGAAATAACTGAATGGATAACGTCCCCATGGCTTGAAGTTGTCGTTTCAACAAAAACTGTACGACGCATAACTTCCATGACCTTCTTGGTTGATGAAGACATCGTCAAACAACTTGAAAAATACAAAATCAAGCAAAAAAAAACAGAACTACACGCTCACTAGGCTTAGCTGTTAAAGTTACACTAAGGCAATCAGGAGCTCGAAAAACACGTCTGTACTCGATGACGAGAACCGGCGCTTTCAAAATGTGTCTGCCAGGGATCGAACCTGGGACCTTCCGCGTGTGAGGCGGATGTGATAACCACTACACCACAAGCACCTCCGTTTCGATTTTTTTGCTGTTCAAGTTTTCAAAATGAAACGATAACGTTCCAAAATTTCTATTTCGCAGTCTAAACAAACGCAGATATAATGACAGCTTAAAGAATAACTATAAATAATATAGCACTCTCCTTTGTCTACCTAGGCCAAAAGTATTTTTCCAATGTGCTTACGTGTCTTTAAAAGACTTTATCGAGCCCACAGTATTCAACGTTTACACACCTCGTTCAATTGCCCTTAAACGTACAAAACGCAGAGTTTTGTTTCCTCAGTCTTTTCTCTTTCTATCCAAAACTGAACAGACATTTTCATAGCTTTAATTTCTCTATCAGAACTACTAAACAATAACGTAATGAGCGATTTAATACGCTTATTAAATCCATTAACAAAATTAGGGATCGTCTTAAATAATATTTAATCTTCGTTATTTTGTGACCAATTCTGGGATTCCACTCTGGCTGATGTTTCCTTATCACACACAACTTCTGCAAGGTGTTCAATACGACAAAGGTGCATGATGACTATCAAATTCCTCAAATGATAACCTTGTTCAAACGCGCTTTAGTTGTAATAGTACGTTGACAGTTGTGGGTTGTAGGAGATCACAGTGGTGGAATAAAGTCCAATGTCCAAAAGAGATCTTATCTGTGTTGCAACATCTCTCTTCGAAATCCATCTACTCCTCGAGACTATCGTACTCTCTCCAGGTTACACATCGTTCTTCACGTTAAAAATGCCATTACCAAAACAAAGAATTCTTGTTTAAGAAAAACGTTTCAGGAACCAGCTGCAACTAGAAGGAGAAAACACTTGAGAATAATAAATATTCTCCGGTCTTGGCATCGTAATTTCCTTTTACCTGTCTAGTCTGTACAATATTCAAGTGAACTAAATACAATTCTTGAATAAGTACGTAAAACAGGAGATTCGATCATGACGAAAAGACATTAAGCATCGCAAAACATCTTTACTAAGTGAAGAAATGTTATAAAAATAAAGAAATCAGACAAAAAGGGATAAACAGAACATGGAGTCTTCAAGAAAACAATGCTGTCTCCAGCCGGACGCTACTTCTCTTCTTTAGAGTGTCTAGACATGTTGGTAAGGACATTTGAGGCGCTATCTGAGGGCCGTGTATTCCCAATTCAAATGAAGTAACATGTAAGCATCTTCAGACGTAAGAGGAGTTAGGATATGATCGAAAATTTCACTGTTCGGTAAAAATTAAGTACATCAAATAGTTGTTGGTGAATGATGTTGTAGAATTGCCTTTCCTCTTTTCCGTCACTGGTAAGTTGGAGATGATAACGCACATAACCATCCAATAGTTCTGACCGGAATTTAAAAGAATAGGTTAAAGAATGAAACATCTAGTGTGATTAGCATGAAGAGTTGTTCTCAACACACTCTGACGGAGTCGTGATCTCTAAATATTACCTGTACAGCACCTGTCAAGTACGTTACCTTATTTTCAAATAAGGTCGCGTGCATCGACGTTTCAAACTATTCACGTGTTTAAGAAAAATAAAGCTCATAAACCCATTTTATCGAAGAGTTGTAAACTGCTGCTCAGATACTTCGTCGAACGTGACATGATTACGCGAAGGCCGTTTCAGCACATCAAATTTCGCAGCAGTGCACGCATTATATTCAAAAGTAATAACGTTCCTGTTTTGATTTATTACACAACAGTCACACGAATTTGTGAAAGTGGTTACAAGTGTAGGGGGGAAACTCGATAAGTTCTCTGATATCTCTCAATCGCCTCACGCTCTGACCCTGATGTTAAAAAAGAAAATATAGTTCCACGTTCTCACCATCTGATTTGAAAAAAACGAATCGTTTAAAATGTGCCTGCCAGGGATCGAACCTGGTATCTTCCGCGTGTTAGGCGGATGTTTTTTTTTTTTTCTCTTTATTTATCCCACCTCAACGAGGGGGGTATACACAGAAATACAACAAATAAAACACAAGTTAATGAATTAGCATGTAACAATAGCTCTATAGATTACCATGCTGAAAATTACCACAAAGTTAATATAATTAAGGAAAAAGAAATAAAAGAGGTAATTGGAACAGCAGGTAATCCAACAAACATTATAATGAACATTAACAAACAAGAAATCAATGGATCTTGCATTGGTAACAAAAATATAATGAAATAACAACTTATCTTAACAACGTACACAAGAAATAACCTTGGGCACCTTGGGTTACCAAGCTACCAACATAAGAATACAAAGAATAAAAAACATTTAATGAGTTATGTAACAAAGATCTATGATAATGAAGATATATATGTCTCCGTACACGCACTTTAAACATGGAAATTAAATGAATGACGCGATTTCGTGCCAAAGAAACTGAACGAGCAGAACATATAACCTGACGTGCCAAACTTGTAATTAAACGGAATATGTTCCAGCATCTCCTGGGTAACGAAGGATGAGATCCCACTAAGAGACATCTCCTCCATACCCAGTTTGATATGGGACATCGAAAATAAAATGCCAATAATTTATATACATATGACCACAAGGGCTGTACAAAAGGACATTGGAAAAACAGATGGTCTATGGTTTCCGGCGCCTGGGAACAGAAAGTGCACAACCCTGTGGGATGTCTGTCCATATGTATCAGCTTGACATTTGTGGTAATCGCCCGCAACCAGAGTAAATAATCCACATCACAAACAAAAAAAACCCACAAAAGAAGAATAAGCGTACTTACGAATGCGTTTCCAGTCTCCAGGAGGAACAATATCCCTCCAGTAGAATGGAGCAGGGAAATTAGTAGCGAGTGAAAACTGTAAATGTTCCACCAGTTGCTTCGCAGATAAACCCTGAAAATGAACTCGATTATCAGAGTGGTCCAGAAAATATAAATCCACAACACGTGTGGACGATAAGAGAGGAGCCGGCTGGGTGGACAAAACCGGCAACCAGTCCACAGGCAACGCCTCCTTGAGCATATGAATATGTGAAAAAATTGTGCGGACATTGGCCAACGGGTCAGCGTCCGTACACATTTCAATCACTGCCCCCTACCGGAAGAAAAGCAGGGAGCACCTTGTACAATAAATGGCGGACCAGAACCAAACCTGCGTTAATAAATTCAGGAAAATGAAATGTTCGGTGCCGAACATCAACAATAGCCGGATTGAAAAACAAAGGTTCATCAAAAATTTGTGGGGAAAGAAAAGCTGGAACAATCTCTTTATCTCCAAGAAGAACCTTCCAGGCATGAAACATTTCCTGAATATAGAAAGGTAACGATTTCACAAAACGTGGCAAAATACGGCATTGAAGAATCCGAAAGCCCAAAGAGAGATTGCCATAACAAGAAAAAAATCCAGAAAGAAGTTGTCGCAAGGTGGGAGGACAAGAAGCATCCAAACATCGCTGCAACAACTTCAAACGGAATGCAAGCTTATGGGTATTAACATCAACCAAGTTGATACCTTCACAATCATAACTCCGGATCAGAATACAGTATGCCACTTTATGTATACCTCCCCGCCAAATAAAATCCAGTATACATTTGCGAAATCGAGCCTCAAACTGTCTTGGCAACGGGTACCATAACACCGATGCCACCAAGGAGTTCACCACAAGAGATTTACCCTTTAGCGACAAAGAACGAAATCGCCACGACACCAAGATACGAAATACCCTGCGCAAAACACCCTGCCACGTATCTTGCAGCATGACGTCGAAATGAGAGTGGAAAACTATTCCCAAAATCCGAATAGGATCTTGGGAAATTCTCAACTCACCAAGGACGAAGTCTGCAGAAGAGGCCAAACACCCAACCCACAAATCCTGACTCTTGGTCCAGTTGATCCTCCCCCCAGTAGCTTTGGCAAAACTTTGGCAGACATCCAACACATGCGGCAAAGATTCGGCGTCTCGTAAGGTTAAGGTGGTATCATCAGCATGCTGATAAGTAAGTGAAGGCGTGGTGAGTAACACATCACCACCAATACCAGTAATATGTACATTATGGACTAACATATTTCGTTACGGTTCGACACTGAGAACGTAAAGTAGAGCAGACATTGGGCATCCTTGACGAATACCCCGAGTTACAGCAAAATCATTAGTGAGAAATCCATTAAGCTTAACACAACTAGAAATTGAAGTATAGCAAAGACGAACCCACTGAACAAAAGTAGAACCAAAACCCATACGCAGAAGAAGTTGAAATAGATAGTCATAGGCCACCCGATCAAAGGCTTGCATCTGATCGAGCTTCAAAAAGATCCCACCCTGGCCGGTACGTGCTAAAGATTGCAATAGCAAAACGAGTGTTAACGGAGTATCAGCAACGTCCCGTCCAGGTATACACCCGGATTGGTCATCTGAAACTAAACTGGAGATCACAGACGAAAGGCGACGAGCCAGCACTTTGGCTCAGAGCTTATAGTCAGAACAAAGCAATGTCAAAGGCCGGCTGTTAGCCGCCAACCGTCGATCCCCTCCTTTCGGGATAGGAACAATTACCCCAGAACACATTGTACGGAGCAACTGTGGAGAGTGGAACAGTTCAGACAAGACAGATAAAAAGTCGTCAACAAAAAGAGGGAGAAAATATTTGTAAAATTCAGACGTAAAACCATCCAAACCAGGAGATTTGCCAAGCGGTAAACTGTCTAGAGCAGCGAGAACTTCCGGAACCGTGAATGGAGCATCACAAATATGAGCTTGTTCACTGGAAAGAGTTCGATCAACAAATGAGATAACGAAATCTATGTCTGCCTGCAGAACGATATCCTTAGAGTACAGTGCGGAATAATACTGATGTAAAACAGCAGCGATATCTTCCACACCGGACACCTCCACACCCCTATCAGTGAGCATGGATCGAAACTCAATTCTGCTTTGACGGACCTTTTCCATACGAAGAAAGTAAGACGTAGATCTCTCACCCTCCTCAAACCAACGAATATGAGATCGAATCCTCGCCCCCTCTATGGTATCGTGATCCAAAGTCTCCAATGCATCTTCAAGTTCATACAATTTGACCTTAGACCTACCAGGGAAACGGGACAGTTTTCGAAGCTCACGATTGATGGACGACTCAAGCTGACATTTGCGAGAACGGGATGCCCGCGCACGAAGAATCGAATAACGCTCGGTAAGTAAACGGAACGCGCATTTCAATTGTTCATACCACTTAATTTTATCAGTCGCATAGACTGACCAACTACGACTTCTGGCGATCA
This sequence comes from Tachypleus tridentatus, assembly GCF_004210375.1. Classification (NCBI taxonomy): domain Eukaryota; kingdom Metazoa; phylum Arthropoda; class Merostomata; order Xiphosura; family Limulidae; genus Tachypleus; species Tachypleus tridentatus. The sequence goes on along the minus strand of NC_134829.1, from coordinate 51,278,260 downwards.
ACAGCTTAATGGCTTTCACATATTCGGCATCCCTCAATAACTGGTTATTGAAGTGCCAGAAATTAGGTCCTCTGACAATTGGTCGCAGAGTAAGGTCGAAGCCCAATAAAGCGTGATCTGTAGCAGGAAACCACAACGTACGGAAACGTTGGACAGTCCCCTGCAAGGTAGAAGAAAGCAAAACCCTATCAATACGAGACGACATCATCTCACCATTAACAAAACGCTTCCATGTGAAACCAGATGTAGTCGGCGATATGAGTGAATGCGCATCAAGCAAATCAAACCTATTAAGAAACTGGACAAAAGCCGAACGGCTGGCGTCACGGTAGAAATGGACCGGAAATCGATCGCGTGCCACATCCACCACACAATTAAAATCTCCCACAACAAGCAATCCCGTGCAACCATCCAAACAATACTCCAAGTTTTGGAAAAATTCCCGTCGCTCGGAGATATCGCGAGGAGCGTACACAGATGATAACAGATAAGACAAAGACTCGAAACTGAATTTGACTGTCAGAACCCTACCCACCCCATCAGAAGAAACAGATGTAACATTATCACACAAAACTGCTGTACCAAGATGGCAACCCTTGTCGGCCAGAAGTAGAATTATTAAAAAAAAAAAACTACACCTGGCCAAAATTTCAGAACGACATCATAAAAATTATCAGTGAAAAACGTTTCCTGTAAACAAACAATATCAAAATTAGTAACAAAGTAATCCAGGTAATAAGCCAGCTTACTAACATTACGCAACCCATTACAATTCAAAACTCCCACCCTTAGTAAATGTACCATGCTAAAGAGAAAGTAAAGGTACAAGAATTGAAAGGAAACTGTCACAAACACAAAATAACAAGAATAAATGTAAAGATCTAAGCAAACATGCACAAAGTTAAAATAACAATAAATGACAGTTTTACACGAACTGAAACAAACAAACTGTCACAAAAAACACATTTAAGGCTGCGACACCGCCTTCGCCTTCGCCCGAGATATCCGTAGTATTGGCGTCCGACACCCGTTTTCGTCCACTGCCCTTCTTAGAAGTGTCACCAGGAGACATTGCCACCACACTAGCATACCTCAACGACGAGGAAGAGGCACCTCCACATCGCCGGCGGTACTCACACCACTAACCGGAAGTGGCGGGAAGTGACGATCAAAATTGCGACTTGCAGCAGGGGTGACTACTTGCCCGTTCCCTGGCCCCACCAGAAACCGTCGATCGTCGGGCAGAAACATCGTCCACCACTCGATGGGTAGCTGCAGCCTTCTTTGAAAGGGGAACCTCCGAATCAACGCGTGGACAAACAGAAATGGTGTCAACATCATGAGGCACTGCACGAGAGGGAGCAGCCGTGTCTACTTCAGCGGCGTCACGAGAAGTAGTAGGCGTGGCCACTTCAGCGTCGTCACTAGAGGAAGTTCGAGGAACAACAAGCTTGGGACAACGTTGACGGACGTGTCCCTGCATATGACAATGTCGGCATATAAACTGGGGGCAATCGCGATATAGATGATCCGCCCCAAACATAAATTACACACTTTTGACTGGCGATCATGCTTCACTTTTAACATTACCGCCTTGCCCAAAGGATCAAAAACTTTCACTACGTACGGCAAAGAGATACACTTCTCACTAAAAGACACACGAACATGGCGTATACCTAAGTATATGCCCTGGTCCCTCTTCCACACAATAGGGCTTTTCACTTCACAATCATAATCTTTAAGTTTATTTAGTATAATATCATCGTCGATATATTCTGGGACGTCCAGAAAGGACACAGTAATAGTACGTTTAGTGACACCATTAGCCGAACAGTGCACACCATTTACAGTTAGACCAGCATCTATAGCCAGGTCCACATCGTCGGGAAGAACAAAAGTTACCTCATATCCACCCGGGCGAGGAACTACAGCAGTGACCGAAGCAGCACCAAACGTAGAAATAACAGAATGGATAACGTCTCCATGGCTTGAAGTTGTCGTTTCCACAAAAACTGTACGACGCATAACTTCCATGACCTTCTTGGTTGATGAAGACATCGTCAAACAACTTGAAAAAATAAAAATCAAGCAAAAAAAAGAACTACACGCTCACTAGGCTTAGCTGTTAAAGTTACACTAAGGCAATCAGGAGCTCGAAAAACACGTCTGTACTCGATGACGAGAACCGGCGCTTTCAAAATGTGCCTGCCAGGGATCGAACCTGGGACCTTCCGCGTGTGAGACGGATGTGATAACCACTACACCACAAGCACCTCCCTTTCGATTTTTTTGCTGTTCAAGTTTTCAAAATGAAACGATAACGTTCCAAAATTCTACTTCGCAGTCTAAACAAACGCAGATATAATGACAGCTTAAACAATAACTATAAATAATATAGCACTCTCCTTTGTCTACCTAGGCAAAAAGTATTTTTCCAATGTGCTTACGTGTCTTTAAAACACTTTATCGAGCCCACAGTATTCAACGTTTACACACCTCGTTCAATTGCCCTTAAACGTGCAAAACGCAGAGTTTTGTTTCCTCAGTCTTTTCTCTTTCTATCCAAAACTGAACAGAACATTTTCATAGCTTTAATTTCTCTATCAGAACTACTAAACAATAACGTAATGAGCGATTTAATACGTTTATTAAATCCATTAACAAAATTAGGGATCGTCTTAAATAATATTTAATCTTCGTTATTTTGTGACCAATTCTGGGATTCCACTCTGGCTGATGTTTCCTTATCACACACAACTTCTTCAAGGTGTTCAATACGACAAAGGTGCATGATGACTATCAAATTCCTCAAATGATAACCTTGTTCAAACGCGCTTTAGTTGTAATAGAACGTTGACAGTTGTGGGTTGTAGGAGATCACAGCGGTGGAATAAAGTCCAATGTACAAAAGAGATCTTATCTGTGTTGCAACATATCTCTTCGAAATCGATCTACTCTTCGAGACTGTCGTCCTCTCTCCAGGTTACACATCGTTCTTCACGTGCAAAATGCCATTACCAAAACAAAGAATTCTTGTTTAAGAAAAACGTTTACAGGAACCAGCTGCACCTAGAAGAAGAAAACACTTGAGAATAATAAATATTCTCCGGTCTTGGCATCGTAATTTCCTTTTACCTGTCTAGTCTGTACAATATTCAAGTGAACTAAATACAATTCTTGAATAAGTACGTAAAACAGGAGATTCGATCATGACGAAAAGACATTAAGCATCGCAAAACATCTTTACTAAGTGAAGAAATGTTATAAAAGTAAAGAAATCAGACAAAAAGGGATAAACAGAACATGGAGTCTTCAAGAAAACAATGCTGTCTCCAGCCGGACGCTACTTCTCTTCTTTAGAGTGTCTAGACATGTTGGTAAAAACATTTGAGGCGCTATCTGAGGGGCGTGTATTCCCAATTCAAATGAAGTAACATGTAAGCATATTCAGACGTAGAAGGAGTTAGGATATGATAGAAAATTTCACTGTTCGGTAAAAATTAAGTACGTCAAATAGTTGGTGGTGAATGATGTTGTAGAATTGCCTTTCCTCTTTTCCGTCACTGGTAAGTTGGAGATGATAACGCACATAACCATCCAATAGTTCTGACCGGAATTTAAAAGAATAGGTTAAAGAATGAAACATCTAGTGTGATTAGTTGTCACAGCATGAAGAGTTGTTCTCAACACACTCTGACGGAGTCGTGATCTCTAAATATTACCTGTACAACACCTGTCAAGTACGTTACCTTATTTTCAAATAAGGTCGCGTGCATCGACGTTTCAAACTATTCACGCGTTTAAGAAAAATAAAGCTCATAAACCCATTTTATCGAAGAGTTGTAACCTGCTGGTCAGATACGTCGTCGAACGTGACATGATTACGCGAAGGCCGTTTCAGCACATCAAATTTCGCAGCAGTGCACGTATTATATTCAAAAGTAATAACGTTCCTGTTTTGATTTATTACACAACAGTCACACGAATTTCTGAAAGTGGTTACAAGTGTAGGGGGAAACTCGATAAATTCTCTGATATCTCTCAATCGCCTCACGCTCTGACCCTGATGTTAAAAAAGAAAATATCGTTCCACGTTCTCACCATCTGATTTGAAAAAAAAAACGAATCGTTTAAAATGTGCCTGTCAGGGATCGAACCTGGTACTTTCCGCGTGTTAGGCGGAAAATTAGGGATCGTCTTAAATAATATTTAATCTTCGTTATTTTGTGACCAATTCTGGGATTCCACTCTGGCTGATGTTTCCTTATCACACACAACTTCTTCAAGGTGTTCAATACGACAAAGGTGCATGATGACTATCAAATTCCTGAAATGATAACCTTGTTCAAACGCGCTTTAGTTGTAATAGTACGTTGACAGTTGTGGGTTGTAGGAGATCACAGCGGTGGAATAAAGTCCAATGTACAAAAGAGATCTTATCTGTGTTGCAACATCTCTCTTCGAAATCCATCTACTCTTCGAGACTATCGTACTCTCTCCAGGTTACACATCGTTCTTCACGTTCAAAATGCCATTACGAAAACAAAGAATTATTGTTTAAGAAAAACGTTTACAGGAACCAGCTGCACCTAGAAGAAGAAAACACTTGAGAATAATAAATATTCTCCGGTCTTGGCATCGTAATTTCCTTTTACCTGTCTAGTCTGTACAATATTCAAGTGAACTAAATACAATTCTTGAATAAGTACGTAAAACAGGAGATTCGATCATGACGAAAAGACATTAAGCATCGCAAAACATCTTTACTAAGTGAAGAAATGTTATAAAAATAAAGAAATCAGACAAAAAGGGATAAACAGAACATGGAGTCTTCAAGAAAACAATGCTGTCTCCAGCCGGACGCTACTTCTCTTCTTTAGAGAGTCTAGACATGTTGGTAAGGACATTTGAGGCGCTATCTGAGGGGCGTGTATTCCCAATTCAAATGAAGTAACATGTAAGCAGTTTCAGACGTAGGAGGAGTTAGGATATGATCGAAAATTTCACTGTTCGGTAAAAATTAAGTACATCAAATAGTTGGTGGTGAATGATGTTGTAGAATTGCCTTTCCTCTTTTCCGTCACTGGTAAGTTGGAGATGATAACGCACATAACCATCAAATAGTTCTGACCGGAATTTAAAAGAATAGGTTAAAGAATGAAATATCTAGTGTGATTAGTTGTCACAGCATGAAGAGTTGTTCTCAACACACTCTGACGGAGTCGTGATCTCTAAATATTACCTGTACAACACCTGTCAAGTACGTTAACTTATCTTCAAATCAGGTCGCGTGCATCGACGTTTCAAACTATTCACGCGTTTAAAAAAAATAAAGCTCATAAACCCATTTTATCGAAGAGTTGTAAACTGTTGCTCAGATACTTCGTCGAACGTGACATGATTACGCGACGGCCGTTTCAGCACATCAAATTTCGCAGCAGTGCACGCATTATATTCAAAAGTAATAACGTTCCTGTTTTGATTTATTACACAACAGTCACACGAATTTGTGAAAGTGGTTACAAGTGTAGAGGGAAACTCGATAAATTCTCTGATATCTCTCAATCGCCTCACGCTCTGACCCTGATGTTAAAAAAGAAAATATCGTTCCACGTTCTCACCATCTGATTTGAAAAAAAACGAATCGTTTAAAATGTGCCTGCCAGGGATCGAACCTGGTACCTTCCGCGTGTTAGGCGGATGTGATAACCACTACACCACAAGCACCTCCTTTCCGATTTTTTTGCTGTTTAAGTTTTCAAAATGAAACGATTACGTTCCAAAATTTCTATTTCGCAGTCTAAACAAACGCAGATATAATGACAGCTTAAACAATAACTATAAATAATATAGCACTCTCCTTTGTCTACCTAGACCTTTATCGAGCCCACAGTATTCAACGTTTATACACCTCGTTCAATTGCCCTTAAACGTGCAAAACGCAGAGTTTTGTTTCCTCAGTCTTTTCTCTTTCTATCCAAAACTGAACAGAACATTTTCATAGCTTTAATTTCTCTGTTAGAACTACTAAACAATAACGTAATGAGCGATTTAATACGTTTATTAAATCCATTAACAAAATTAGGGATCGTCTTAAATAATATTTAATCTTCGTTATTTTGTGACCAATTCTGGGATTCCACTCTGGCTGATGTTTCCTTATCACACACAACTTCTTCAAGGTGTTCAATACGACAAAGGTGCATGATGACTATCAAATTCCTCAAATGATAACCTTGTTCAAACGCGCTTTAGTTGTAATAGAACGTTGACAGTTGTGGGTTGTAGGAGATCACAGCGGTGGAATAAAGTCCAATGTACAAAAGAGATCTTATCTGTGTTGCAACATATCTCTTCGAAATCGATCTACTCTTCGAGACTGTCGTCCTCTCTCCAGGTTACACATCGTTCTTCACGTGCAAAATGCCATTACCAAAACAAAGAATTCTTGTTTAAGAAAAACGTTTACAGGAACCAGCTGCACCTAGAAGAAGAAAACACTTGAGAATAATAAATATTCTCCGGTCTTGGCATCGTAATTTCCTTTTACCTGTCTAGTCTGTACAATATTCAAGTGAACTAAATACAATTCTTGAATAAGTACGTAAAACAGGAGATTCGATCATGACAAAAGACATTAAGCATCGCAAAACATTTTTACTAAGTGAAGAAATGTTATAAAAGTAAAGAAATCAGACAAAAAGGGATAAACAGAACATGGAGTCTTCAAGAAAACAATGCTGTCTCCAGCCGGACGCTACTTCTCTTCTTTAGAGTGTCTAGACATGTTGGTAAGGACATTTGAGGCGCTATCTGAGGGGCGTGTATTCCCAATTCAAATGAAGTAACATGTAAGCATCTTCAGACGTAGGAGGAGTTAGGATATGATAGAAAATTTCACTGTTCGGTAAAAATTAAGTACATCAAATAGTTGTTGGTGAATGATGTTGTAGAATTGCCTTTCCTCTTTTCCGTCACTGGTAAGTTGGAGATGATAACGCACATAACCATCCAATAGTTCTGACCGGAATTTAAAAGAATAGGTTAAAGAATCAAACATCTAGTGTGATTAGTTGTCACAGCATGAAGAGTTGTTCTCAACACACTCTGACGGAGTCGTGATCTCTAAATATTACCTGTACAACACCTGTCAAGTACGTTACCTTATTTTCAAATAAGGTCGCGTGCATCGACGTTTCAAACTATTCACGCGTTTAAGAAAAATAAAGCTCATAAACCCATTTTATCGAAGAGTTGTAACCTGCTGGTCAGATACTTCGTCGAACGTGACATGATTACGCGAAGGCCGTTTCAGCACATCAAATTTCGCAGCAGTGCACGCATTATATTCAAAGTAATAACGTTCCTGTTTTGATTTATTACACAACAGTCACACGAATTTCTGAAAGTGGTTACAAGTGTAGGGGGAAACTCGATAAATTCTCTGATATCTCTCAACCGCCTCACGCTCTGACCCTGACGTTAAAACAGAAAATATCGTTCCACGTTCTCACCATCCGATTTGAAAAAAACGAATCGTTTAAAATGTGCCTGCCAGGGATCGAACCTGGGACCTTCCGCGTGTTAGGCGGATGTTTTTTTTTTTTTCTCTTTATTTATCCCACCTCAACGAGGGGTATACACAGAAATACAACAAATAAAACACAAGTTAATGAATTAGCATGTAACCATAACTCTATAGATTACCATGCTGAAAATTACCACAAAGTTAATAAAATTAAGGAAAAAGAAATAAAAGAGGTAATTGGAACAGCAGGTAATCCAACAAACATTATAGTGAACTTTAACAAAACAAGAAATCAATGGATCTTTTATTGGTAACAAAAATATAATGAAATAACAACTTATCTTAACAACGTACACAAGAAATAACCTTGGGCACCTTGGGTTACCAAGCTACCAACATAAGAATACACAGAATAAAATACATTTAATGAGTTATGTAACAAAGATCGCTGATGATGGAGATGAATATGTCTCCGTACACGCACTTTAAACATGGAAATTAAATGAATTACGCAATGTCGTGCCAAAGAATCTGAACGAGCAGAACATATAACCTTACGTGCCAAACTAGTAAACAAACGGAATATGTTCCAGCATCTCCTGGGTAACGAAGGATGAGATCCCACTAAAAGGCATCTCCTCCATACCCAGTTTGATATGGGACATCCAAAATAAAATGCCAATAATTTATATACATATGACCACAAGGGCTGTACAAAAGGACATTGCAAAAACAGATGGTCTATGGGAACTGAAAGCGCACAACCCTGTGGGATGTCTGTCCATATGTATCAGCTTGACATTAGTGGTAATCGCCCGCAACCAGAGTAAATAATCCACATCACAAACATAAAAACCCACAAAAGAAGAATAACCGTTTTTACGAATGCGTTTCCAGTCTCCAGGAGGAACAATATCCCCCCAGTAGAATGGAGCAGGGAAATTAGTAGCGAGTGAAAACTGTAAATGTCCCACCAGTTGCCTCACAGATAAACCCTGAAAATGAACTCGATTATCGGAGTGGTCCAGAAAATATAAATCCACAACACATGTGGACGACGGAAGAGGAGCCGGCTGGGTAGACAAAACCGGCAACCACTCCACAGGCAACGCCTCCTTGAGCATATGAAAATGTGAAACAATTGTGCGGACATTGGCCAACGGGTCAGCGTCCGTACACATTTCAATCACTGCCCCCACCAAAAAAAAGCAGGGAGCACCTCGTACAATAAATGGCGGACCTGAACCAAACCTGCGTTAATAAATTCGGGAAAATGAAATGTTCGGTGCCGAACATCAACAATAGCCGGATTGAAAAACAAAGGTTCATCAAAAATTTGTGGGTAAAGAGGAGCTGGGACAATCCCTTTATCCCCAAGAAGAACCTTCCAGGCATGAAACATTTCCTGAATATAGAAAGGTAACGATTTCACAAAACGTGGCAAAATTCGGCATTGAAGAATCCGAAAGCCCAAAGAGAGATTGCCATAACAAGAAAAAAAATCCAGAAAGAAGTTGTCGCAAGGTGGAAGGACAAGAAGCATCCAAACAACGCTGCAACAACTTCAAACGGAATGCGAGGTAACGGGTATTAACATCAACCAAGTTGGTATCTCCACAATCAAAACTCCGGATCAGAATACCGTATGCCACTTTATGTATACCTCCCCGCCAAATAAAATCCAGTATACATTTGCGAAATCGAGCCTCAAACTGTCTTGGCAACGGGAGAATAGTCAACGGGCACCATAACACCGATGCCACCAAGGAGTTCACCACAAGAGATTTACCCTTTAGCGACAAAGAACGAAATCGCCACGACACCAAGACACGAGATACCCTGCGCAAAACACCCTGCCACGTATCTTGCAGCATGACATCGAAATGAGAGTGGAAAACTATTCCCAAAATCCGATTAGGATCCTGGGAAATTTTCAACTCACCAAGAACGAAGTCTGCAGAAGAGGCCAAACACTCAACCCACAAACCCTGACTCTTGGTCCAGTTGATCTTCCCACCAGTAGCTTTGCCAAAACTTTGGCAGACATCCAACACATGCGGCAAAGATTCGGCGTCTCGTAAGGTTAAGGTAGTATCATCAGCATGCTGATAAGTAAGTGAAGGCGTGGTGAGTAACACATCACCACCAAAACCAGTAATATGTACATTATGGACTAACATATTTCGTAACGGTTCGACACTGAGAACGAAAAGTAGAGCAGACATTGGGCATCCTTAACGAATACCCCGAGTTACAGCAAAATCATTAGTGAGAAATCCATTAAACTTAACACAACTAGAAATTGAAGTATAGCAAAGACGAACCCAATGAACAAAAGTAGAACCAAAACCCATACGCAGAAGAAGTTGAAATAGATAGTCATAGGCCACCCGATCAAAGGCTTGCATCTGATCGAGCTTCAAAAAGATTCCACCCTGTCCGGTACGTGCTAAAGATTGCAATAGCAAAACGAGTGTTAACGGGGTATCAGCAACGACCCGTCCAGGTATACACCCAGATTGGTCATCTGAAACTAAACTGGAGATCACAGACGAAAGGCGACGAGCCAGCACTTTGGCCAAAAGCTTATAGTCAGAACAAAGCAATGTCAAAGGCCGGCTGTTAGCCGCCAACCGTCGATCACCACCTTTCGGGATAGGAACAATTACTTCAGAACACATTGTACGGAGCAACTGTGGAGAGTGGAACAGTTCAGACAACACAGATAAAAAGTCGTCAACAAAAAGAGGGAGAAAATATTTGTAAAATTCGGACGTAAAACCATCCAAACCAGGAGATTTGCCAAGCGGTAAACTGTCTAGAGCAGCGATAACTTCCGGAACCGTGAATGAAGCATCACAAATATGAGCTTGTTCATGGGAAAGAAAACGATCAACAAATAAGATAACGAAATCGATGTCTTCCTGCAGAACGATATCCTTAGTGTACAGTGTGGAATAATACTGATGTAAAACAGCAGCGATATCTTCCACACCGGACACCTCCACACCCCTATCAGTGAGCATGGATCTAAACTCAATTCTGCTTTGACGGACCTTTTCCATACGAAGAAAGTAAGACGTAGATCTCTCACCCTCCTCAAACCAACGAATATGAGATCGAATCCTCGCCCCCTCTATGGTATCGTGATCCAAAGTCTCCAATGCATCTTCAAGTTCATACAATTTGACCTAAGACCTACCAGGGTAACGGGACAGTTTTCGAAGCTCACGATTGGTGGACGACTCAAGCTGACATTTGCGAGAACGGGATGCCCGCGTTCGAAGAATCGAATAACGCTGGTTAAGTAAACGGAACGCGCATTTCAATTTTTCATACCACGTAATTTTATCAGTCCCATAGACTGACCAACTACGACTTCTGGCGATCAACAGCTTAATGGCTTTCACATATTCGGCATCCCTCAATAACTGGTTATTGAAGTGCCAGAAATTAGGATTTCTGACAACGGGCCGCAGAGTAAGGTCGAAGCCCAATAAAGCGTGATCTGTAGCAGGAAACCACAACGTACGGAAACGTTGGACAGTCCCCTGCAAGGTAGAAGAAAGCAAAACCCTATCAATACGAGACGACATCATCTCACCATTAACAAAACGCTTCCATGTGAAACCAGGTGTAGTCGGCGATATGAGTGAATGCGCATCAAGTAAATCAAACCTATTAAGAAACTGGACAAAAGCCGAACGGCTGGCGTCACGGTAGAAACGGACCGGAAATCGATCGCGTGCCACATCCAACACACAATTAAAATCTCCCACAACAAGCAATCCCGTGCAACCATCCAAACAATACTCCAAGTTTTGGAAAAATTCCCGTCGCTCGGAGATATCGCGAGGAGCGTACACAGATGATAACAGATAAGACAAAGACTCGAAACTGAATTTGACTGTCAGAACCCTACCCACCCCATCAGAGGAAACGAATGTAACATTATCCCACAAAAACTGTTGTAACAAGATGGCAACCCCTTGTCGGCCAGAAGGAGAATTGTTAACAAAAGCTACACCTGGCCAAAATTTCAGAACGACATCATAAAAATTATCAGTGAAAAACGTTTCCTGTAAACAAACAACATCAAAATTAGTAACAAAGTAATCTAGGTAATAAGCCAGCTTACTAACATTACGCAACCCATTACAATTCAAAACTCCCACCCTTAGTAAATGTACCATGCAAAAGACAAAGTAAAGGTACAAGAATTGAAAGGAAACTGTCACAAACACAAAAATAACAAGAATAAATGTAAAGATCTAAGCAAATATGCATAAAGTTCAAATAACAATAAATGACAGTGTTACACTAACTGAAACAAACAAACTGTCACAAAAAACACATTTAAGGCTGCGACACCGCCTTCGCCCGAGATATCCGTAGTATTGGCACGTCCGACACCCGTTTTCGTCCACTGCCCTTCTTAGAAGTGTCACCAGGAGACATTGCCACCACACTAGCATACCTCCAACGACGAGGAAGAGGCACCTCCACATCGCCGGCGGTACTCTCACCACTAACCGGAAGTGGTGGGAAGTGCCGATCAAAATTGCGTCCTCCAGCAGGGGGGTGACTACTCGCCCGTTCCCTGGCCCCACCAGAAACCGTCGGTCGTCGGGAAGAAACATCGTCCACCACCCGATGGGTAGCTGCAGCCTCCCCTGAAAGGGGAACCTCCGAATCAACGCGTGGACAAACAGAAATTGTGTCAACATCATGAGGCACTGCACGAGAGGGAGCAGCCGTGACTACTTCAGCGGCGTCACGAGAAGTAGTAGGCGTGGCCACTTCAGCGTCGTCACTAGAGGAAGTTCGAGGAACAACAAGCTTGGGACAACGTTGACGGACGTGTCCCTGCATATGACAATGTCGGCATATAAACTGGGGGCAATCGCGATATAGATGATCCGCCCCCAAACATAAATTACATACTTTTGACTGGCGATCATGCTTCACTTTTACCATTACCGCCTTGCCCAAAGGATCAAAAACCTTTACTACGAACGGCAAAGAGATACACTTCTCACTAAAACACACACGAACATGGCGTATACCTAAGTATATGCCCTGGTCCCTCTTCCACACAATAGGGCTTTTCACTTCACAATCATAATCTTTAAGTTTATTTAGTATAATATCATCGTCGATATATTCGGGTACGTCCATAAATGACACAGTAATAGTACGTTTAGTGACACCATTAGCCGAACAGTGCACACCATTGACAATTAGACCAGCATCTATAGCCAGGTCCACATCGGCGGGAAGAACAAAAGTTACCTCATATCCACCCGGGCGAGGAACTACAGCAGTGACCGAAGCAGCACCAAACGTAGAAATAACTGAATGGATAACGTCCCCATGGCTTGAAGTTGTCGTTTCCACAAAAACAGTACGACGCATAACTTCCATGACCTTCTTGGTTGATGAAGACATCGTCAAACAACTCGAAAAAATAAAAAAAACGAGGAAAAAAAAAAAACTACACGTTCACTAGGCTTAGCTGTTAAAGTTACACTAAGGCAATCAGGAGCTCGAAAAACACGTCTGTACTCGATGACGAGAACCGGCGCTTTCAAAATGTGCCTGCCAGGGATCGAACCTGGGACCTTCCGCGTGTGAGGCGGATGTGATAACCACTACACCACAAGCACCTCCGTTTCGATTTTTTTGCTGTTCAAGTTTTCAAAATGAAACGATAACGTTCCAAAATTTCTATTTCGCAGTCTAAACAAACGCAGATATAATGACAGCTTAAACAATAACTATAAATAATATAGCACTCTCCTTTGTCTACCTAGGCAAAAGTATTTTTCCAATGTGCTTACGTGTCTTTAAAAGACTTTATCGAGCCCACAGTATTCAACGTTTCCACACCTCGTTCAATTGCCCTTAAACGTACAAAACGCAGAGTTTTGTTTCCTCAGTCTTTTCTCTTTCTATCCAAAACTGAACAGACATTTTCATAGCTTTAATTTCTCTATCAGAACTACTAAACAATAACGTAATGAGCGATTTAATACGCTTATTAAATCCATTAACAAAATTAGGGATCGTCTTAAATAATATTTAATCTTCGTTATTTTGTGACCAATTCTGGGATTCCACTCTGGCTGATGTTTCCTTATCACACACAACTTCTTCAAGGTGTTCAATACGACAAAGGTGCATGATGACTATCAAATTCCTCAAATGATAACCTTGTTCAAACGCGCTTTAGTTGTAATAGTACGTTGACAGTTGTGGGTTGTAGGAGATCACAGCGGTGGAATAAAGTCCAATGTACAAAAGAGATCTTATCTGTGTTGCAACATCTCTCTTCGACATCCATCTACTCTTCGAGACTATCGTACTCTCTCCAGGTTACACATCGTTCTTCACGTTCAAAATGCCATTACCAAAACAAAGAATTCTTGTTTAAGAAAAACGTTTACAGGAACCAGCTGCACCTAGAAGAAGAAAACACTTGAGAATAATAAATATTCTCCTGTCTTGGCATCGTAATTTCCTTTTACCTGTTTAGTCTGTGCCAGGGATCGAACCTGGGACCTGCCGCGTGTTAGGCGGATGTGATAACCACTACATCACAAGTACCTCCGTTTTACGTTTTTTGCTGTTCAAATTTTCAAAATAAAAGATGACGTTCCAAAATTTCTATTTGGCAGTCTATACAAACACTGAATAACAAAGAGTACCACAGTCAGCTACAACTTGTGGCTCCAGCACAACGAGATCTCATGATTACAAAAATATATACAACTTATATTTCCGAACTTATGATCAAACAAAACTTTCCTTAACGTTAGGTTAACGATATCTACTAACGTTCGAACTTGCTGTTCTCAACTGTTATGTTTCAAACATTTCATAATGTTTATTATTTTCAACCTTAATTTGCATCCATATATTGTGAACAACACCTGAACCAATGTTCTTAACTGGAATACCGACACATGTGAACACTACCAGTCAAACCAAAACTTGATGTTTGGAACAAGAATACAGACACATGTGAACACTACCAGTAAAACCAAAACTTGATGTTTGGAACAAGAATACAGACACATGTGAACACTACCAGGAAAACCAAAACTTTATGTTTGGAACAAGAATACAGACACATGTGAACACTACCAGTAAAACCAAAACTTGATGTTTGGAACAAGAATGCAGACACATGTGAACACTACCAGTAAAACCAAAACTTGATATTTGGAACAAGAATGCAGACACATGTGAACACTACCAGTAAAATATAAGCATGACTTTTGAGGTAGAACACAGACATGTGAACACCACCAACAAAATGTAAACATGACATTTTGAGCTAGAAAACAGACACGTGTGAAAACTACCAGTGAAAAGTTAGCATGGCATTTTGAATTAGAAGACAGTAAAACCAAAAACTGACGTTTTGATCTAGTAAGAAATGAAAATGACACGAGTAGGATAAGATTATAAAAGCTACCTGGTTCTGTTATGTAAGTTAGATTGTAATTTCAATTTCACAAATAATACTTAACACGTTGGTCAAGCTATCAGTTAAACATACAAATCATGAACATCTCAGAATCATAGTTTTTAGTTAAACAGCTTTAGATATAATCTGAACCAAATAATATAAATTTGAGGGTTTAAGACGCTCACATCAGACTATGGATGAAATAAACATAGTTGAATATAGATATCTCAAAAACAATAAATTACTTCATCTTATGTTGAATAAAGTAAAGTATTGATATATAACTCACAGACAGTTATTTACGAAATGAAAGTCGAGTAACTACACAACCTTTCGAAAATGATAGATTAGAAACGCTGGGTGTAAATCCCAATACGTCTCACATGTTAATCGAGTGGTTTTTTTTTTATTACTATTATCCAACAGAAGAGATAAAAACCAATACATACGTACATACATACAGACGTGTGACATTTACAAAAATATTTACATATTACAGAAAACTTTTCACTTCCATATTAAAAATAAACTACTTTGCTATATGGTAATTTGATTTGTATTTCACGTTCTTGTAACTCTGCCTCACCTGTATCCACATACCATTGGATAAACATTTGTACTTTGTCTACATCTGTATCCACATACCAGTGGATAAACATTTGTACTTTGTCTACATCTGTATCCACATACCATTGGATAAACATTTGTACTTTGTCTACATCTGTATCCACATACCAGTGGATAAACATTTGTACTTTGTCTACATCTGTATCCACTTACCACAGGATAAACATTTGTACTTTGTCTACATCTGTATCCATATACCACTGGATAAACATTTGTACTTTGTCTACATCTGTATCCACATACCAGTGGATAAACATTTGTACTTTGTCTACATTTGTATCCACATACCACTGGATAAACATTTGTACTTTGTCTACATCTGTATCCACATACCACTGGATAAACATTTGTACTTTGTCTACATCTGTATCCACATACCACTGGATAAACATTTGTACTTTGTCTACACCTGTATCCACATACCACTGGATAAACATTTGTACTTTGTCTACACCTGTATCCACATACCACTGGATAAACATTTGTACTTTGTCTACATCTGTATCCACATACCAGTGGATAAACATTTGTACTTTGTCTACATCTGTATCCACATACCACTGGATAAACATTTGTACTTTGTCTACATCTGTATCCACATACCAGTGGATAAATATTTGTAATTTGTCTACATCTGTATCCACATACCAGTGGATAAACATTTGTACTTTGTCTACATCTGTATCCACATACCACTGGATAAACATTTGTACTTTGTCTACATTTGTATCCACATACCAGTGAATAAACATTTGTACTTTGTCTACACCTGTATCCACATACCAGTGGATAAACATTTCTACTTCGTCTACATCTGTATCCACATACCACTGGATAAACATTTCTACATTGTCTACATCTGTATCCACACACCACTGGATAAACATTTGTACTTTGTCTACATCTGTATCCACATACAACTGGATAAATATTTGTACTTTGTCTACATCTGTATCCACATACCAGTGGATAAACATTTGTACTTTGTCTACATCTGTATCCACATACCAGTGGATAAACATTTGTACTTTGTCTACATCTGTATCCACATACCACTGGATAAACATTTGTACTTTGTCTACATCTGTGTCCACATACCAGTGGATAAACATTTGTACTTTGTCTACATCAGTGTCCACATACCAGTGGATAAACATTTGTACTTTGTCTACATCTGTGTCCACATCCCAGTGGATAAACATTTGTACTTTGTCTACATCTGTATCCACATGCCAATGAATAAACATTTGTACTTTGTCTTTGAATTTGAATCTCAAAATATATTTTATTCTTAAGTTTGGCTTTATAATATACAAAAAGAGTTGGTTTAGTTTCACCATGTCTTGTTATTTTCCTCGACGTAAACACAACATATTTGACTAATGAGATGGCATAACACGTTATCGGTTGTAGTGATTTTTCTTTATTGTAATATCCAGATATTATTGTTAATTTAAATTGTTTAATACTAAAAGACTTATTTGTGATTAATACAAAAAGATTCTTAACGTAATCCCACAGAGACATTGTTTCTTCACATTCCATATAAAGATGTTCAATTGTTTCACTACATTTGCTGCAAAGACAACAACTGTCATAATCTACTAAATTCATATTTTTTAGTTTCGTATCAGTTATCAATGACTTATATAAAAATAAATAATATATATCAGCCATTAGATTTTCATTATACTCTGAATATGCACTATTCCACATAGCTCTCCCATTGTAGAGTCTCTATAGCATTGAAATGTGGATCCCAACTAAGTTTAACCCTATTATTACTTAACTCATATTGACATAAATGATTTTTAAGCACATGTTTCATATATTTTGGTTGAATATGACATTTCAAAACTACCCAATATAATTTGAGACTTCCATATAAATTTGGCTCGGCATGGTCAGGTGGGTAAGGTGTTCGATTCGTAATCTTAGGGTCGAGGGTTCGAATTCCCGTTGCACCAAACATGCTCACTCTTTCAGCCGCGTAGGCGTTATAATGTGACGGTCAATCCTACTATTTTTGGTAAAAGAATAGCCCAAGAGCTGGCGGTGGGTAGTAATGAATAGCTGCCTTCCCTCTTTTGT
This sequence comes from Tachypleus tridentatus, assembly GCF_004210375.1. Classification (NCBI taxonomy): domain Eukaryota; kingdom Metazoa; phylum Arthropoda; class Merostomata; order Xiphosura; family Limulidae; genus Tachypleus; species Tachypleus tridentatus. The sequence continues at coordinate 51,260,540 of NC_134829.1, read as the reverse complement.
CTTACACTGCTAATTTAGGGATGGCTTGCGCAGATAGCCCTCGTGTATCTTTGCACGAAATTCAAAACAAACCAACAATTCTACATTTTCATACCTACTCTATAAATCATCTAAACTTAAAAAGGCTATTGTTTATCTCTAATATGTACTTTCACTCTCTCAGTTAAATAGACTTATTTCACACATACCTTCTGCTTTGCTTGCGTTTAATCAGTTTTACCACGAACTTTACAAAAACGTTTGATATTGGCAAATTTTCTTTTACCTTGTGTTACAAATAATAATAAATAAGTAAATAAAATAATAAATCAGTTCTTCATTAAATGGAACAATAATAAAAGCAGAATACGCTGCAAACGACACTTTACCACACATCAGAAATCAGGACACTAAAAGGTAGGAAATTTTGTTAGGGTAACTTGATATGTCATACAAAACACATACAAGAACCAAAAGAAATGTGTCTGGTTTTTCTTTGATTAAAATAGCTTTAGCAAATTTTTATTTTCTCCAAACACATTGTTATTTTGATTGATTTTAATCAAATTATCGAGTTAGGAAAATAATTATTAATATGGTTGATATAATAAAAATAACTCGGCATATTTAAAGAGATTTTATCAGAGAAATGCCAGGTACTCTGATAATGCGATAAAACTAAACATAAGTCACCCCCAGTACGAAATTCACCCCTAGCGGAGGATAGGACACACATAAAATGTGGTTTGAAATGGTTAAAGTTAAGCACAAAACTGCACAATGAGTTATCCATACTCTGCCCACCACGAGTATCGAAACCTGGTATCCAGCTTTGTAAATCCACAGACATATCGCTTTGGTTTGAATTTTGCGAAAAGCAGGACAAGGGCTATCTCTGCTTGCTTTTCATAATTTAGCAACCATAAACTAGAGGAAAAACAGCTTAACATGATCCACCACCAACTCTTGGACTATGCTTTCACTAGCAAAGAATGGGACTGACCGTCGCATATAATGCCCCGTGGATGAAAGAGCAAGCATTTTGGTGACAGAGATTCGAACCCATGACTCTTAAATTCAGAGTCAAGCGCCTTAAACACCAGATCAAACTAAGTATACAACAGCTGTATATAAGTTATGAGAAAGTTAGAGTGTAGTGCAGCGATTCACGACCTCTAATCTTGTACCTGATCTCAAAATGAAGGTTCTTGGGTTCGAACCGTGCGTATTTAGTTTCATAGTGTATTTATAGAAGTGGAATGTTTAGAGAGATGATTAATGTAATCATGATGCTAATATCTGGATGTATTTCATTACTCACAATCCCCAACTGTAACAGAATAGAGGTTTGGGAACAATGTATTTAAAACTATAAAGTGATATATGAACACCTGTAACTATTCATTGTAAGAAAACGTAATTTGCGCAGAGTTTTAATAAAAAAAAGTGCTAAGGTTGTAATACATAACAGTATCTATCCAGGCAAATACTAGCGATCAGAACATAGATTATTGTTTATCTAAGCAAATACTAGAGATATAAACATAGGTTACTATTTATCCAGACGAGTACTAGAAATCAGTAAAACGTGCACATGTCATGAATCACGAGTAGAATTAAGCACTCTCTTGGCTAGAACACAGCATGGCATATGAACCATAAAAGCAAGAAATGAAAATACTTGTTTCTTTTAATTTCAGGTTGAAAGTACATCTAGTTCACATGGCGCCATTCGTTATTAAGATATAGTTAGTTCTTTACCTGTTTTTTCTTTAATTTTGGTTTACTGTGTTTTTCCAAAGCTTTTAGTAGGACCCGGGAACAATGAGGAAGACAGCACCAACAAAGTTATTGAATGGTGAAGAAGGAAACATTACTGTGTTTTGTAGAAAGACTACAAGACAACCTTTAGAATCTTGTCTGTATGAGTTTGTTTCTGTTGCTATTATTAGTGAAAATGTACAATCTCTTACCTTACTGGACATGTTTATTTTCAAGTCACCACTTTAGTTTCATTGGTCAATGGACTTTCAGAATGACCAGTACGTTGGAATGATCATATGGAGGTAGTGAGAAGATTTGGCACTAAACTAATGACTAACACACTTCTGGTTTTGGTTCATGAAACAACAGTTTATCTGTTTACACGTTTTAAGAGCCAAACTGAAAGAAGAACTGTCTGAGCTGGATAACATTATAACGAGTTGTATGTGTGACTGCAATGCATCCAAGAGAAGAAAACCTAAAACTTTGCACACATAGTAAGGGGATAGTGTGGGTATGACTGCAATGCATCCAAGAGAAGAAAACCAAAAACTTTGCACACATAGTAAGGGGATAGTGTGGGTATGACTGCAATGCATCCAAGAGAAGAGAACCTAAAACTTTGCACACATAGTAAGGGGATAGTGTGGGTGTGACTGCAATGCATCCAAGAGAAGAGAACCTAAAACTTTGCACACATAGTAAGGGGATAGTGTGGGTGTGACTGCAATGCATCCAAGAGAAGAGAACCTAAAACTTTGCACACATAGTAAGGGGATAGTGTGGGTGTGACTGCAATGCATCAAGAGAAGAAAACCTAAAACTTTGCACACATAGTAAGGGGATAGTGTGGGTGTGACTGCAATGCATCCAAGAGAAGAGAAACTTAAACTTTGCACACATAGTAAGGGGATAGTGTGGGTGTGACTGCAATGCATCCAAGAGAAGAGAACCTAAAACTTTGCACACATAGTAAGGGATAGTGTGGGTGTGACTGCAATGCATCCAAGAGAAGAGAACCTAAAACTGTGCACACATAGTAAGGGGATAGTGTGGGTGTGACTGCAATGCATCCAAGAGAAGAGAACCTAAAACTTTGCACACATAGTAAGGGGATAGTGTGGGTGTGACTGCAATGCATCCAAGAGAAGAGAAACTTAAACTTTGCACACATAGTAAGGGGATAGTATGGGTGTGACTGCAATGCATCCAAGAGAAGAGAACCTAAAACTTTGCACACATAGTAAGGGGATAGTGTGGGTGTGACTGCAATGCATCCAAGAGAAGAGAACCTAAAACTTTGCACACATACTAAGGGGATAGTGTGGGTGTGACTGCAATGCATCCAAGAGAAGAGAACCTAAAACTTTGCACACATAGTAAGGGAATAGTGTGGGTGTGTACCGAGGTACTATGTGTTAGATTTGACTCAAATAAGGCCAGTTTTTGCTCTATAGTTCTTTAGCCTAATTATTCTACTTCGTAAAGGTCTATAGAAAAGTATAATTTTTCTCTATCTTACTCAATACACTATTTTCAACATAAACTTGGGAACTCTAAACATTTGAAGTGAACTAAGTTTTGGAAACAGAAACAGAGAATACTGCAAATTTAGAAGACTGAAAAATAATCAGATAAAATTACAGTAATAAAATAATCGAATCTGAGAAACTAAAGTAAAACTATTTGTTTTTAAAAAGGGTTGGACTGAATTAAGATTGGAAAATGGTAAAATAAAAATCATTAAAGAATTAGTGCATTGGGTAGCTATAGAAACAATTAACATAAAGGAGAAACTGGTATATTAAGCCTCAGTGAATCATGAGGGGACATTAGAATCCTGTGACAAATCGTGTTTATATTATACTACTTAAAAATAAAGCAAACAATTCTGAGTTATGTTATTAAATTATACTTTTTTTAACTTTAAAAGCTTTTAGAAGTAGTAAATGCGTAGTGTTTTTTTCTTCTAGCAGCTACTGTGAGTGTTTTACAAACATATGAGCAGATGGTGGATATTTTATTCCAAAAATTACGAACATGCATATGATACGCAACTGCATTATCCATCTGAATACTTTAAAGAATTAAGGTGTGTATACGGCCTCAAACAAATAACGTTTGTAAAGACAAATAACAAGCTGAATACAAGATAATGAACATACAAGGTTAAGTAACAATAACGTTTGTAAAGACAAATAACAAGCTAAATACAAGATAATGAACATACAAGGTTAAGTAACAATAACGTTTGTAAAGACAAATAACAAGCTAAATACAAGATAATGAACATACAAGGTTAAGTAACAATAACGTTTGTAAAGACAAATAACAAGCTGAATACAAGATAATGAACATACAAGGTTAAGTAACAATAACGTTTGTAAAGACAAATAACAAGCTGAATACAAGATAATGAACATACAAGGTTAAGTAACAATAACGTTTGTAAAGACAAATAACAAGCTGAATACAAGATAATGAACATACAAGGTTAAGTAACAATAACGTTTGTAAAGACAAATAACAAGCTGAATACAAGATAATGAACATACAAGGTTAAGTAACAATAATGTTTGTAAAGACAAATAACAAGCTGAATACAAGATAATGAACATACAAGGTTAAGTAACAATGACGTTTGTAAAGACAAATAACAAGCTGAATACAAGATAATGAACATACAAGGTTAAGTAACAATAACGTTTGTAAGACAAATAACAAGCTGAATACAAGATAATAAACATACAAGGTTAAGTAACAATAAGGTTTGTAAAGACAAATAACAAGCTGAAAGAAGATAATGAACATACAAGGTTAAGTAACAATAACGTTTGTAAGACAAATAACAAGCTAAATACAAGATAATGAACATACAAGGTTAAGTAACAATAACGTTTGTAAAGACAAATAACAAGCTGAATACAAGATAATGAACATACAAGGTTAAGTAACAATAACGTTTGTAAAGACAAATAACAAGCTGAATACAAGATAATGAACATACAAGGTTAAGTAACAATAACGTTTGTAAAGACAAATAACAAGCTGAATACAAGATAATGAACATACAAGGTTAAGTAACAATAACGTTTGTAAAGACAAATAACAAGCTGAAAGAAGATAATGAACATACAAGGTTAAGTAACAATAACGTTTGTAAAGACAAATAACAAGCTGAAACAAGATAATGAACATACAAGGTTAAGTAACAATAACGTTTGTAAAGACAAATAACAAGCTGAATACAAGATAATGAACATACAAGGTTAAGTAACAATGACGTTTGTAAAGACAAATAACAAGCTGAATACAAGATAATGAACATACAAGGTTAAGTAACAATAACGTTTGTAAAGACAAATAACAAGCTGAAAGAAGATAATGAACATACAAGGTTAAGTAACAATAACGTTTGTAAAGACAAATAACAAGCTGAATACAAGATAATGAACATACAAGGTTAAGTAACAATAACGTTTGTAAAGACAAATAACAAGCTGAATACAAGATAATGAACATACAAGGTTAAGTAACAATAACGTTTGTAAAGACAAATAACAAGCTGAATACAAGATAATGAACATACAAGGTTAAGTAACAATAACGTTTGTAAAGACAAATAACAAGCTGAAAGAAGATAATGAACATACAAGGTTAAGTAACAATAACGTTTGTAAAGACAAATATCAAGCTGAATACAAGATAATGAACATACAAGGTTAAGTAACAATAACGTTTGTAAAGACAAATAACAAGCTGAATACAAGATAATGAACATACAAGGTTAAGTAACAATAACGTTTCTAAAGACAAATAACAAGCTGAATACAAGATAATGAACATACAAGGTTAAGTAACAATAACGTTTGTAAAGACAAATAACAAGCTGAAAGAAGATAATGAACATACAAGGTTAAGTAACAATAACGTTTGTAAAGACAAATAACAAGCTGAATACAAGATAATGAACATACAAGGTTAAGTAACAATAACGTTTGTAAAGACAAATAACAAGCTGAATACAAGATAATGAACATACAAGGTTAAGTAACAACTGAAAATCCTTACTTGTTCACAAATGATTTAGAATAACATTAGTTAAGCTGGCAGAAGGTATCCAGGTTTACGTACAACCTCAAATAACTAATTTATAATTTAAGTTTTTTCCACTTGGCACATAGAACATTAACAGAACAGGAATGAATCAGAATTGAAAACTTTTATTCTCCAATACTTCAGACTGATATAACGTGTAAAATACATGAACCGAGTTATACACATTAGCTTCAATAAGTGATATTATCAAACATACCTTGACACGTGCAGTACACTACACACCAATAAGAATAGCAACTGCTGTTTTATCCATTCATAAATAATTAATAGGTTTCCAAGATCATGCACGCATCAAAATTTATAGATCTTTACAAATTGGTTTAATGATAAATTGTATTTTGGTACAAACTATTGAACATACAAATAAAATAGACAACAAAAATATGAACTAAACTCAGTTTCAGTATAAAAACAACAACAGAATGAACTGTGTCACAAGAAAGGTTTGTGAAAATAAGATAAAGTTGAGTTTTATACTTTATTCATCTGATTCAGAAGTGTTGGTTTCTTCACATTGAGCGAGATACTTTGTTCTGGAACATTTCTACAGAGATCCTGTGTACACAAGTTAGCTAGGTAGTTAATTATTGGCACAATAACAATGTTAGTTGTAGCCCTTGTTAAAACCACACAAAACTGATTAGTTCATCTTCTGTGGTCAGAGAGCTGTGCTGGCTCTGATGGGAGGTAACTGGTCATCCATGGTCATCGACAAGAGAAATTGATAGTTTGGTAAAATGTCCACTTCTGTTGGTTAATGTTGCAAAAGAAACTCTTCAGGGTGTTGGATGAGAAACCTTTGAAGTGTTGCTTTGTTTGTTAGGAACATCTTTGTTTTATCTTCTGATAGATCAGTTTCAGACATTCACATTGTTATTATAGACAATGCTTGAGATACTAACTCGTCAGTAATGGAAGATGGATCGTTTTACTCTGAAACATTTTCGAGTGCGTCAATCTTAATTTTTTACTTACTTTCAGCCACCCTTTCTTACTGGTGAAATATAGATAGTTTATACTGTCTCGTCCACTCAGGTTATAGTTCAACAGAAGTGGCGGCATGTTGAAGAACTACTTTCAAAGCTGAATCAAGTGATATATCGATATAGTCGATAACTGGTGCGTCCTTTCAACACAACTTGGCATCAGCTCGGGCTATTTTAGTTGTGTGTTGAAGTGTCCTCCCCAGTGGGATTGTGATATGTCTGCGGAATCACACCATAAGATACCGGGTTTCGATACCAGTGGTAGAAAAACAGATAGCTAATTGTGTAGCTTTGCGCTTAACTCCAAACGAACGAACGAACTTCAATCCTTAACAAAACAAAAATAAAAATGCACACAAACAACAAGAAATACTTCAACAGTGTGTATCAAGATGTTTCTCTTATGCAGTTGTTCAAGTTTTCCGGTGACATTATCAAGAGAAACTGAAGATAAACAGACAAACTTTGATCCAAACGCTTGCTCTAAAACTGCGATATGGGAGCCGAAGTATTAGACAAGTTTAGATTTCAATGTGCTTGAGCGATAGCTGTCTGTATCAGACACTTTTAGATAACGTAGATACATCTGTCTGTGCATATTATGTGAAGATTTGATCATATAATTGAAATGATCAAAACGTAATAGTTGGAAACACTAATTTATTTTAGTTTAATATTTTCAGTATACTAATATTTTGATCATAAAGAAGGGAATGAAAGTTTTTCTGATAATTTTGATGGGTGGGTAGGTTTTATGGTGCAAAGCAACTAGGTTACCTGCGCCCTGATAATTTGGGATCAGTCCTTTGTTAGCAGAGACTGTATTATTCATCTACGTATGCCCCCCGCTAGTACAGCGGTATGTCTCCCGATTTACAACGCTGAAAGCAGGGATTTGATCCCCTCGGTTGGCTCAGTAGATAGCCCTACGTGGCTTTGCTATAAGAAAAACACACTTATCTGCATATGTAGTGAGACATAGGGTAAAAACATCTGGGGGAGCACCTTAAGGTACATCACATTATGCTAAGTACGGTCTATCTGGGCAGAAAACAACCAGAGGAAGTGCCTTATATTAGGTACAGAGATCAACATGTGAAGTTTCTCCAGGCAAAACCCAGAGGAAAGTGTCTAAGATATATAGGATTAGTCCGAGCATAGTCCACTTGGACAAAAAATATACAGGGAAAGCACTTTGGTATTCTACTGAGTAAGTCAAATACAGTCCAACTGGGCAGAAACATCTAGTGGAAGTTACTTGGATATATAATACTATGGCTAAGTGATGCCTATCCAGACAAAATACATCTGGAGGAGGCACCTTGAGATATATGAGATTATGCCTAGTGTGATCCACCTTGGCAGAAAACAACCAATGGAAGGGCCTTGCATAAGATACAGAGGTCACAAGTAGAGGTCTACCCAGGCAAAACCCTGGGTGAAGCACCTAAGATATACAGGATTAGTCCATGTGTGGGCCACCTGAACAAAAACATACAGGGGAAGCACTTTGGAATTCTATTGAGTAAGTAAAGTGCAGTCCAACTGGACAGAAAAGTCCAGAGGAAGCTCCTTGAAGAAGAATGTATATTATGATCAAGAAGTGCAGTCAGCCTGTATAAAATATCTTGGGGTAGTGAATAGGATCCAGAATAGTATATCATTACTTATTCAGTAATTATAATGATGACAGTCTTTTCCTTGCTGACTGAATATGTATATGGTATGAGTTTTATTTCTTCTATTGTACAATCCCACCTCATGAGAAAATCTCTATAGTCTATCATTCTCCACAAGAAGAAAGAGAGTGAAAATACGTTGAGGAGTCTGGAGGAACAACACATTAAAAAACTGTGCAATGGATGTCTGCAATTCCCTATTCTAAAAAAAGCAGAAAACCCGAATTGTAAGAATCATGAA